>NC_087201.1:33659774-33840776 GCF_015104395.2 Macrobrachium nipponense | reverse complement strand
CTCACCTCTGATTCATAAACCTCTTGTTTGCAAGAGATACTGGACAGTCTCCAGCTGAGAGGAGATAGGATCCCTACCGACTGGTGATACCTCTCCACATGAGGTTGCATAGAAGGTTGTTCCAAGAAAGAATCTTTCTTGGCACCTCAGAAAGAAGAGACAGAAGGTTCAGGAACCACTCTGCACTACAAATGAGCTACCAGGATCATCCTGAGATTCCTAGAACCCATCACAATGGCTCCCAAGGTCAGGAGCTCTTCGAGATGAACAACCCAACCTTCAAAGGAGGCGTCCAATAACAGAAGGAGATCCGGAGGAGGTGAATAAAGAGGAACTCCCACTGTCGGGTTCAGGTCATCCAACCACCACAGAAGGTCGCCTCTTACCTCTGCTGACAGAGGGACCTGGAGCTGAGGGGAATTAACTGCTGGGGGACCAAAACTCCTTCAGTCTCCAGTGCAGGGATCAAATGTGAAGATGCCTATGAGGGACCAGTTTTGTGAGAGAAGATGAGAGACCTAAAAGTGCTTGCTATTGGTGAGCTGGTTGCTCCCCCTGCAAAAGGAAAGAGTGAGCCACAGTCCTGAACTTCCCTTACCTGTGATCCAATGAAAAAACCCATGATGATGCTGTATCTATCACCATTCCCAGATAAAGAATCCTCTGGCTGGGAAGTAGATTGGACTTCTCCAGATTTATCACAATGCCTAGGCTCTGACAAAACTGGAGAAGACAGTCCCTGTCCCAAACCAGTTTCACCCAGGATCTTGTCAAGACCAGCCAATCATCGAGATATATCAACAGGCGAATCCCATGAGAATGAGCCTGCATTGATACTAGGGTAAGTACCTTTGTTAACACCTGAGGAGCTGTTGTCAAGCCTAAGCAAAGGACCTTGAACTGGAAGACCTGCTCCCCAAGACTGAAGCAGAGGAGTCTCCTGGACGAGATGAAGTGGTTCAGCGTTGAAAGGTCTGATTGTGTTAGTCGATGGCCTCGTTGATGGCAAGAGAAAAGTAAACCCAGGATGAGGTGCAGTTAACGATGGCATCCCGCTAGGCAGCAGCACGCACAACTCAAAGTAGTGGAGGCCAGGAGAATGGGGAACTGCTAGGTGAGCTGCTGCTAGAAGGCATGCAGACATGAAATGGGACAATAGGCCTTCCAAGGAGGGAAGACCGTGTAGTCTACGGAGGACGAGATGGCGCTGCCTCCTCCCTCCCCAAAGGGACCACATTTCTCCCTGAAAGAGAGGTGGTAGCATTAAAGAAGATAAAACCCTGAGCAACTCCCAATGCTTCCAAAGTTGAATGAATGGAAGAAAAGGAAGGAGACAAGGCATCAGTGGATGAGGTAACATAGCAGGAGGAATAAGTCTGTAAGAAGGGGAAGCGGAAGCATCTACTTGAGGAGAAGGGAATCCTTCCCAAGATGGACGCAGCAACTTCTTACAATGCTCCTTCCTCCTGTAGAAGTTCTTCCACTGCACAACTGGCCAGGAATGATACCTCAGGCATGGATAGGTTAGAACAATACCTACTGCAGTCAGAATGGAAGCTAGAAAGCGTGAGAACGGAAACCCTGGAAGGCTGAGACACATACTTTGACACTCTTGCAACTTCTTAGATCTGATAGAACAATCCATAATGAACCACAAAACACAAGGAATCGGTTATAGAAAAAAAAAAAAAAAAAACCAGCTTGCGAGGAGGAGAGCAAAAGTGATATCTGCACTCCAAGGCGGTTGAAGAAAGACTAAATGCGTTATGGGGTTTTTAGTGTGGTCGCTGACCAGCTTCCACTCATCTACGCTTTAGATACCAGATTCCAAGATTCCTTGCATATATAGTTTTTTTTATTGTTTTTAACCGGTTTCCAGCTGGCCCCAGAAGGTTATCATATTGTTAAGACCTCCAGTTTGTTATCTATGAAAAATACAAATTAATAAAAAATTTGTCATTTTCATTCTCATTGTTAAGCAATGCCATTGGTGTACAGTTTCTTTCTCTGCTGTTTGAATAGGTATGGAATAAACTTCAGGCTGTCCCATTTCTGTCCCCCTCCTCTTTGAGTGTATGTTAACTTTACTCTGCTCGACTCTATGTAGACTTGACAGTACGTAATGTACAGTGGTCCCCCCGAATTCGCGGGGGGGGGGATGCGTACCAGACCCCCTGCGAATAGTTAGAACCCCTATAAAAATGCTGAAAATAACCTATTTTGTTGGTTAAAACTCAAGAAAACTCTAAACATTTTTATAAGTTTTTTTGATAGTTTTATCATAAAAAGGGCATTTTAGGATGAAATTGATAAAAAAAAAAATCAGGAGTATCAGGATATTTCTCATAGCAAAATACTGCAAATAGGTGAATTTTCCATGAATAATGGGGATAAATGTTCCTGAGAGAAATCCACGAATGCGTGAGTCTGCAAATCCAGAGAACGCAAATATGGGGGGTCCACTGCATTCCATGCACTTGAAAAATTTCTGTATTTGGAAGAATTTCCTTCCCTTCAAGAATTGGACTCGCTACACATTTTATCCATGTGTTTTTCCAGGTTAAAGTCTCAAATCTCCTCTTAATTTTATGTAAATTTCTTAGATTCCAAATTATCAACACTTTGTTGGGAATTCATGCTGAATATCTGATCACTTTCTTCTGTATTTTCCCTTTTTAGAATGCATTTTAGCAGAGGTTTATTTTAAGTCTGATTTCTTCTAACTATTCTACAGATAGGAATTCTAGAAGACTGAGTACCCTTTCTTATAGTAATCCCTAATCTCGCCATGGTTGGATAACAGATTAATAAGTAAGCAAATACCAAATTTATTCGCATTCCAGTGAGAACTTTTTCTTTATGTGAGACTCTTTTCAACTGAAAGGGAAATTCAGTTTGTCATGCAGTCTTTGTACCATTTCTGTGAATGCCAGTACCGACAGTTCCTTGGTTACGACAGGTTCGGCTTACGAAGTTCCGAGGTGAAGGCGCTTTTCTATTATATTCATCAGAAATTAGTTCCAGGGTTACAATGCTTACAACACTGATCTGGCAGATGAAATATGACACCAAAAATGCAAAATAATCAATATTTGAATGTTTTTTTGGATGAAAAATGCAATAAGAATGCAGTTTACAGTTTTCACAAACATTAAAAGTAAGGTTTTCTTAGGATTTTTGATGATGTTCCGGCTTACGACGATTTTCGGCTTACGACGCGTCTCAAGAATGGAACCCCCCATCGTAACCCGGGGACTGCCTGTACAGGCAGTTCCCGGTTTTCGGCGATCCCGTTTTATGGCGCTCATCTAGTGTCATAATGTCAATGATTTATGGCGCCATAACAGGCAGAGTTCTGGTTATTGGCGTCATAAGATGCCTTATGGTGCCATAACATACCTAACAGAGGCTCCATAATGGTGCTTATGGTGCTGATAACCAGTTATCAGCACTATAAGCCCGGTTTTCCTTATTGGCATCCCCTCAGGAAAGGAACCCCACCGATAACTGGGGACTGCCTGTAATTCGGCATTTTGTAACTGATTTCAAGTTTATGTAGAAGTATGCTTTTTCCATCATATTTTCAGAACCTTTGTCATAAAATACAGCAGTGGGCTACCATATCCATGTTCTTGCTGAAATTTTATTTTATAAAACTAGTGCATTGTTAGAGGAATCTAATTAGAAGCTATTGAAATGATGAGAGTTGCTTTATTTAGAATGCAAGTCTAGAAAAGGTTAGTATGCAGTGCTATATTCATCAAGTAAAGTTAGTTATAACTTTCATTTGGTATATGACTTTGCATGCATAAAGGATATAAAATCTTTGGCAAGCCATATAAGAGCTAGGATTTTCAACCCATTTGTCTGGGCTAACTACAAATTTAATTATAATATGATGAAAATAATTATCCTTGCCATGGAGACTTGAAAAGAGTAACCTTAGTGTTAGTTGTTAATGACTAGACTATTTGATGAATCACTGCGCACACAGAAATTTCTCTAAATTTTACAAATATTTTTATTGTCAGGAGTTGTGCATGTTATGACTGGTGAGGAAGTTATGAGACATGCAATAATGAGAATGGTCAGTGCTATTCAGCACCCTGCAATTACGATAGATCTGGTGTTACACATTCTTGACTTGATTGTCATACAACTCCTTCCCATCACTCCTTTGACCCCTTGAATGACGTGCCATTGGTGCCTAACTAGCATCAACTACTTTGGTAAGTAGATAGTTTTTGTTTTTGTTTTTTTTGGTTTGTATGCTGTCCAACTTATTTTCAGAAAATACTGTAGATAAAGATCCATTGAATATTTTGAATGTTGATTTAGTTTTAAGTGTTCAAGGTGGATATAATATGTTTTGCTGCTTTGCGCACATACTTCTTTTTATGTAACTTATATTCAATGAGATTTATATGAATCACCTTGTCTGTCCACCCATCCCTGTTCAAAACCAGACATCTGTAAGGGGTAAACATTTGGGCTAATGTGCAACACAAAGATTACTTAGAACCAGATGAGGTATTATGGATTTTAACAAAGTTCACATTACTTTCAGAGGTAGAAGGAAATTCTAGTCAGGGTCATAGTTTTATGATGGTATAGTTGTACAAGCTAATATTTTATAGCATATGTATGTAATTAGTAGCTTAATTGTTATTGGGCCGTACCAAAGTCAATTGGACAAGCTTAAGGTCACATGGAGAGAAAGAATGAAAATCTTGATGGTAGAATGATGGGGTTTTTCAAGCTTACACTGGCAAAAAGGCAGCTTAGGAGCTGAGGATAAGAAGACTTTTCTCCAGTTGCATTTGAAGGAAGTGATGGTACAAGGAGCTGTAGAAGGAAAATCTTGTTCAGGCCTTAACCTCATAATACTCTATTGTATAAATGTTGTATAGGCTCATATTTGCACAAAGGTTGCTGGACAAGTACGTACATATTGTAGGTCTTGTGACTCTAAACCATGGTCAAAGAAATATAGATAGTAAATGGAAAGTCTTGCCATAACCCCATATGTTTATACTGCAAGAATTATTCAAGTCCATATTTTGCACTGGAGATATGTAGAATCCGAGGTACGTTACTACCCTAAACCAAGAGTTTGGTTATGATCAAGATTACAAGAGAAAGAAGGAAAAAACTTTGACAAAGAACTTGACCCAAAGTTATTTGGCACAGGTTACAGAAATGGATACAAGGAAACTTATTTATTTTGTAAATTTATAGTGCAGGATTTTGTGTGTTCATATTCCACTTAAAGATTTGTCAGGATTAAATGACATGTCATGATCTTAAATCGTGATCATTAGGCCAAGGTTCAGGTCACAGGGAGTGAAATGTCCCAGGATGTTTGCATATGTCTTTAGTATCCAGTAGAGAATTTAGGAGCTGCATGGGTCAGGAGTGAAATTATGTAGCTCTTAGGTTTGTGAGTTTTGTCAAAAAACCAGTGGTGAGTAAAACAAGACATTTACATATATCAGTTGAGTCATTTAGCATGCTTACCAGTGCTGTGGAAGGGAGGTAGGCAGTTGAGACAAGGTGAAAGACAGTGAATTTCCAGGCTTTCCCTAGAGGCGTAACATGGCCCATTGCAACACCAGTCCCAATGAATATAAGAATAACCATTTATAAGAAATGTATCTGATAAAATATCATTACCTTAACCACTTATCAGAAATGTCTCTGATAAAATATAATTACTTGCACATGAAACAGAAACTAGTAAAGGCTCTGGACTTTAACTCTCACATTACTGTAGGCTCTTACTATTACTTGGGACTACCAGTGAGAGATTGTTCTTTGTAATTCTGTCTTTGCCAATGGAAACTGTCACCTCTGAAGTTTCTGGTCTAATGCAGGTAAGGCCAGGTGTAGTCCCTGCTGGACAGAGGGAGAGGTCCTCTTCATTGTTAATGCTGAAAGTTGAGGAAAGATGGCAGAGAGTGCTGTATTATGGTTGTAATGTAGGCTGTTGTCTGGCCTCCAAGCATTTGTTACTGTCTTATTGGGTTTTGTTTGGGTCATGGCTGACAAAACTTCTACCATAACTTACTGAGAAATCAAAGGGGAGCAAGATTACTGTCTTCATCTGCTGTAACATCTTGCCAATATATGTCAGTGAACTCCATACCCTGTTTAGGCAAAGTTTCCCTTTCCAGCTGTTGGTCCTCTTGGCTTTTGTTTACCCCAGAGTTAGCAGCGACACTTAATCTTAGAGTAAATGTGGCTTATTCTTAGACTCAGTTGCTATTCCTGCCTTGTCTTCCTCTTCCATTGAATATAGTTTCTTTTACCTAGTGAGGATGTACCCCCAAGTTGCTGAATCTTTGTGACCATCTTCACAATCAAAGAATTTTTTTCAAAAAACTCAGTTTCATGTTGGTTTCAGAAGGGTATTTCCTAGGCTTATTTGAATGTTCCACTAAATGATATCTTGCAACTCATGATCAAGGCTCTTGTGATACAATCCATCTAAGTACAGCATATGGCTTCTAGCCATCCTTATAGTGGACTCTTGGCTTTGTCAGAACACCTGGACAGGATTTTGTCTGTTTTGTTAATTATAAATTATTTGGACCAACCATCACAGTGGTCATGTTTTCCTGATGGAGAGGCATTTAGGTTAGTTATCTTCATCTTAAGGAGCTCTTCCTTTATGTCTATTGCAAAAATAGAGTTGTGAGTTTCCTTAGTACGTGTCTTCATGCCTTATGTACTTGGTGAATATGGTAGTTAGGACTTTTTCTGCCATTGCAACTCCATTACTTTCCAGAAATCCAGTGATTCTGGATGGTTCATTTGTTGCTTCACTACCCATTACAGTAATCCTTTGTTTGTAGCAATAGAGCTGAAGCCCTGCTGGATGAGGTCAAATAAAACTCTACGGATGTAAAATAGCAACTTCATACCCTTACCCCCCCTACCTTGTCAATATACTGATAACAAAAACACTACATATGTATATAAACAACAATTATCACACTTTAAGCTGAAAATATGCAGTGTAAATTCTCCTAAACAAAAGAAAAAAGAGAAAGTTGAACTGCTTTCTCTAACATGCAACAATAATACAGGAGTACATACTGTACTACATACAGTACACTACTGAATAACATTATCATTTTGTTTTTTGTATTTGTTTTAAACATATGGAAACTATTGTATAACACTTAAAAAAACATCGCACACAAAAAGCAAACCCTTTCCACTCTCTCCTGTTTTCAGATGCCTCAACGACGGTTGGGGTGCTCATCTGGAAGATCTCCTTGCCTTGGGTGTTTGGAGTGCAGAGGACAAGCTGCTTCACATCAACATTTTGGAGTTGAAAGCAGCTTTCCTAGGTCTGCGGGAGTTCCGGGAGTAGGTAGAGGGTCATTCTGTCGTGCTGATGTCAGACAACACCACGGTGGCCTCCTATGGGAACAAAAAGGGGGCTTTGGTGTGCCGTCAACTCCATTCGTTGACAGTCGAGCTGCACCAGTGGGCGATTGACAACATGGTGGAGCTCTCCTCCAGGTACATTCCAGGCAAGAATGTGGTTGCTGACAAGCTGCGTCGTCGGAACCAATTCCTGGGCAAGGAGTGGTCTCTGCATCAGGACGTGGCAGACAGGCTTTTTCATATTTGGGGAAGACTTAAGCTAGACCTCTTCACCACTTGCTTCAACAGGAAGCTGGAGGGTTACTGTTCAGTGGTCCCAGATCCTCTTGCTCTAGCAGAAAATATCTTGCAGCATCCTTGGGACAATTTCGAGGTGTACGTCTTCCCCCGTTTTGCCTGATCTGTCAAGTTCTGAACAGAGTAATGAGTTCTCTGGCACCTCTGTGGCCTCAAGCGGAGTGGTTCCCAGACCTTCTGTCTCTTCTGTCAGAAGTACCAAGAAAAATTCCCCCATGGCAACAGCTCCTTTGCCAACCTCATGTGGAAAGGTTTCACCAGTCAGGAGAGACCTTGTCTCGTAATGGTTGGAGAGACTTAGTATTTCCTCCAAGTGAGAGGTTTTTCTAGAAAGGCTGCGGGCCAGATGTCCGGCTATTTCAGGAAATCTTTGTCAGCAGTTTACCAGGGAAAATGGGTAGTCTGCAGTGATTGGTGTCGTTGACTGGGTTTCTCTCCACTCAGAGCTTCTGTTCAGTTGAGAGCCGATTTTTGATCTTCTATAGGGTTGAGGAAGGTCTTTCTGTTTCTGCTATCAGAGGCTACAGGGCTTGGTTTTGCGCCTGAAATGCGTGGACATCTCTTCATCCTGGGAAATTTGTTCAGCAGTTTCGAACATTCCTGTTCTCCAGGAGAACTCAAGCCTCCTGCGTGGGATCTTTCTCTAGTCCTGAGAATTCTCACTCAAGCTCCATTTGAGCCCTTACATCAGTCATCAGACAGGCATCTGACTCTAAAGACAGTTTGCCTGTTGGCGTTGGCTTCAAAAAGAGTAGTGGAGCTTCATGGACTGAGTTATGATGTTAAACACACTAGGGGTTGGGGGTCTGTGGCCTTCAAATTTGTTACGGAATTCGTGGCTAAGACCCAGTGCATGATGACAGATTTGCCTTGTTTTCAATTCCCTCACCGAATGACTTTGTGGACAAAGATCCACAACGCTCTTCAATTTTATTCTGGTTACACGAGATGATTAAATAGGCTTACTCCTCACATGCTAGTTCTGTCACTGAGTCTTTGCAGGCTAGAGCACATATCTTCAGAAGTATAAGTTCCTTTCTAGAATTTAAGAAAAACTTTTCTGTTCATTGAATTTCAGCTCTGGTTCTTGGCTACATCAATCCCTGTAATTCAACCAGTGCCCCTGGCAGGACAGTTTGTATCTTACCTAAGATGATTGTGTGGAAGAGAGAATTGAGTGTGTTGGCTGGCCTCTTCCTTTCTCTTTTTTCTTTTCTTCCTCCTATGGGCTGGTTGAAGAATAGACACATCATAAGCTGGAAATGGTCTGATACAGGTGAGTAGGGTAATCATACTGGTCATGGTTTTGTAGACAAATAGACAAATCTGCTATTCAGTAGCAAGTGCTCTCTCTAGAAAGGGGAGTGGCGAGTGGCGACAAACCTCTGTGGCTGTCATTGGTTTGTTGCTTGAGCAGGCAGTTTCCTTTTGTTCCTGGAATGCAATGAATCTGGTCATATATCATTGTGTTTCAACCCAGGTGGTTTACTAATTGTCTATTCTCTCATGCACTTGGACCCCTTCTTTAGAACTTGTTCTTCAAGGAAGGGTGGTCAGGTGGGTTAAACTCCCAGCAGATTTAGGGTACTTGTACCTTCCCCCAAATATAAGTCTATCTTATCATTCAAGACCGAAAGTTTGTTCAGCCTATGAACATATGACAATTTTTTATTCAATTTGTGTGTATTTTTCATAGCTAACAAACCAGAGGTTTTAATGTTTACTCTCCACCTCTAGCTGCTTCTCTTTCTTTTCCTGGGTTGGGCGAAAGACTGACGCATCATGGTGTTCTATGCCTGGTTGGTGGGTGACCAGGTTCCAGCTCATATACACATCAGCTGGCACAAGAAGCTTATCCTATTGTTAAGACCTCAGGTTTGTTAGCTATCAAAAATACAAATTGATTAAAAATGTAATTTTTCTCTTGTACAGCACTCACTGTGGCAGATGTACTCTATGTACAGTACACTGTACATAGAATACTGTACAATGAATACATATTAAAACACTTAAAACTACTGTCTAACATTTATAAATGCATTGTACTACATAAAAAAAACTATTTTTGTTCCTACCAAAACAAACATTTGTTTATGTAGTAAAAAAAATATAAAAATAAAGCCAGGCTTTCTCTGTCACTTAATAATGTTTGCTTCCTGGAGTGCTTATGATGGCCAGACTTAAAAACTTGTGAGGAGATTTACGAGTCGTCCTCCACCTTCTTCCCCCTTCACCAGCTTGACTGTGTTGTCAAGACTGACATCTCCTGCTTCCTGGGCCTCCCGGGAAACATTGAAGTAGTGAACTGGCTGGAAGAGGTGTAGAGGTGCCTAGAGGGTCATGGTCATCAAAGGGGACATATCAGATTCTTGCTGAAGGAACCCAGCATATCAATAAGGGCTGAATGACTAAGCTGCCAAAGATGTAGGTGGTGATAGGAATAGGTGCACGAGGGTATGGGATCTGAGGAAGCTGTCAAGGGTACTCTGAAGATAGGAAGATGATTCTGCTTTGCAATGGTATTCCACTGAAAATCCTGACTAATGCAGTTAATTCCAAGGCCCTGGGACAGTAAATAGCATTGATGTTGCGGTTCTCCATAATCTCAATAAACATTGAGGACCATGCACTTGTGCATGTGTGAAGGCTCTTGTTGGAAAACAGCATTGTCCTTGTCTGTGCCATCCTCTTCAGGGGCTGCTTCATTACCAGCAGAGACAGCAGCAGCAATCTTGCTGTCATCCAGCCACTCCTGTATGTCATCTTTAGTAATGTAATTGTGGCCTTTCAAGAGTATGGTATTCGAAGTCATCAACTTGGAACCCCTGAAAGTCTTATCATGCTCTCTCTTTTCCTTTAATATATATGTTTAAAGTGTGTTCCAGGGTCTGTGTGGTGGTGTCCTTCCAAGCATTTGCAAATATGTAGATGGCAGACTCCAGTAAATACCTTTGAAGATACCCTAGTGTCATCTCTTCATGTTTCCAACCCTTGCTCCTCCTCATCCTCAAACCCTACCATAAGCTCCTCCCAGAGCTGCTGCTGATATTTTTGTTTCACTACAGCAATGACATCTTGGTCCACTGGCTAAATGACTGCAGTTAGGAGATAAATAAATTACCCTAATGTGACCTTCATCACCAACAAAAACTGGGTTGCAGTAGGATGTGCAGGTCTTTGTCTGATAATGAATAATGTCGCTCCAAAATTTATGGAACCAATAATTTTTTATCTTGGAGGTGAACTAAATCATTGCCGAATAATTCTAAATTACTGGGAATCTTTCCATCAACCCACACAGGGTACATGATTGCCTTGCATGCCAAACTAACGTTAGTTTGCAATGGCTACTAGATGCATTTGCATGTAACAAAGCAGACACGCATTGCGCATTGCTTTGAAATCTTTTGTCTGGGTAAATTCTTCTCCTCATCAACCAAGGTGTTAGTGGTTAAAGAGCAATACATACATAAAGTAGATCAGTTTCATCAGTGTTGTAGAGTTGCCTTTAAAAAAGACCTTTTTTCACAAAGTCTTGCAATGTCTAGCAGAATTCCTCTCTTCTGTCCTTGGAAGCATCCAAAATGTCACCATGCAGGCCTACAAACTTTGTTTTTTGCAGCTTTCAACTTGGCACTACACATGTGCATACCAGACACCTTGCTAACAAAACTAGCCTGATTGTCTGTAAGCAGTGTTGCCAACACTTGTTTATGCTTATGTGTTATTGCCATCCAGGTGTATTTAGACAATGTTAAGTTGTGGTCCTTGTGGAAGTTGTGGATAATTTGAATGCGAATAATTGAGAGATTACTGTATTAGTAGGACGGGAAAGACTTATACATCTTAGTTGACTCATGCCTTCCAAGACTTTTCTGCATCTTCCCTCCCAAATTGGAATTCAGGCTACATATTTACAATTAATGAGTTTTTATCAAAACCATGTTTTATTTACTGTTAAAGTTCTATTTTACACACTCCTTAATCATAACCTCTCAACGCCAGTCCCTTCTCAGTCTGAGATAGAGGTTGGTACAAAGTGAGAGCTAGTCATGCACTGTTAGAAGATTATTTTTCAAGCTCTTTCAAGCTGGGAGCTATTTGTGTGGCAGAAAACTGTTTCATTGTGAAGCCACTGTTTGTCCTCACACAAAAGTTACTCTTTTGGTCCTCCCTGGACTCCAGAAAACAGACTAAACAGTATCAAGGAGTTCTCTCATCAGTGATCTTGTCCAGAATACTAGTGCCTTTGGTTTGACACTGATAGCGCATAAAAGCGCTCCAGGTGGCAGGGCTCTTTACCCCAACTACAGCATTTACCATTGCCTGACCATCCACCCTTCTCACACAGATGTGTCATCAGCTTGCAGGTCAACCTTTAGTCTGCTGAAGCATTCCCACACCTCAGGGTGTGCTCCAGAATACAGTAATTTGGCATTCGTTGTGCCATATTGATGAAATTTGCAGCTATCTGCTGGGGAAATTGAAGTCTGCAGTCTTAAGCTCCTGTAAAAATTTTTAGTTCATTCAAATTACAGGCAGTCCCTGCTTACTGGCAGCACTGGTTAACGACATTTTGGTTTTACAAGTCTTAGATAATTACATCATTAACCAGATTTTTGGTACTGGTAAACAGTTTGTGTCAGTAACCAATTTATTGGCACCAATAACTGATTAATGTTACTGTTAAGCAGTTTATTGATGCTTATGGGATTGTAAACTCCATTTATTACCATAATTATTGTGATGTCCTAGTTAATGACGGTATTTGTTTATTGGCACTGGGCTGGGAACGGAACCCTTGCCATTAACCGGGGAGAGACTGTTTTGCAATCAGGCTTAATCGTCAAATTTTGCCAGCTGGTTTATCCTTCAAGATGAGGATTTTGGCTTAGGCTACTAGTCTGTGTCAACTTTGACATTTTTTTATTTCTCATTAGTTATTAGTCATTTTGTTGCTGATATTGTTAATCTGGTTTTATTCATTATAAGTAGATAATTTTTGTTTATGTAGTAAAAGGGAAAATTTATTTTTTAGCCTAACTCCAGTTATGAAATGGCACCCGTGTCTTGCAGTTACCGTGTGTGCTTGACTTACTACATATGTAGTTTTAAACTAGATAGTCCTTTTTTATTGGCAATTTAGAAACATTTTAAATGAATTATGTATTAAAGAAATTTCTCAGTTATAAGTTAAAAGCCAGGAGCTATAGTTTTGTAGAGAATAGAAATTGTGTTGAGATAGGTCTAGTACTACTTGTAATATGTACTATCAGTACTCCATTGGTTAGTGACATCACAATTTTATTTTTAATAAGAAATTAAATTTGGTTCCTCTTAGTGAAATGTAACAAATACTTCCTAGTTCTGCATATTGGTACTGAATTAATCAATAGTCTCAATGATATATTAGATACCAGTGTAGTAGTGCCATCTGATATAGCTTATATGGTTTGTTCTTAGTGTTAATTGTATGGTAAGTTTCTATTCCTTAGAAATGTGTTGATTATTAAGAAAAATCAATGATGACTTAAAATACAGTGAAAATATATTGTAGCTTATTTTATTGATATTTTAGTTTAGTTTTGTTAGGCTAGCTTTCTTTGTAAAAGTCCGTATTCTAATCCACAATGCCAGAAATACTACCTTTGAAAAAGAAAAAAAAGTAGGTCTAGGTCACAATTTTAAATGTAGTGCTATCCAATATAATGTGATGTACCGTATATTTCGGCGTATAAGTCGACCCTTTAGCCCCAAAAAATCATGCCAAAATTAGGGGGTCGACTTATCTAACGGTAACAAAAAGTGAATCTTTATTATTTTGGCATATCGGTACAGGAATCCAGGCTTTACAGTTGGCTAATAACAATGACAGCCTTGTTGAGGTAACTATGTATGTAAATACCAGTATTAAAAACATTTCACGCTGTAATACGACAATAATACATTAGAACATCCATTACCTTAAATAAAATGGAAAAAAAAATCAAAGTAACTTGAAGAAACCCCAAGTGCACAGCAAGTGTAAACATTGCGTAGCCATTTGCAGTACCGTAATTGAGAAGGATGCGTTCACTGTGACAGTTTTGCCGGGGTATTGTTCAAAAACATTTATGGTATGAAATCTTTATTTATCACATATAATAAAATTTAAAAACTTGTATTTAATGGTAAATATGTATTTAAAATCCATCAAAATGACTTGAGTCATCGTCACTTGAATTAAACAATTCATCAAACAAATCATCATTCACGGTTTCATCATAAGGATCCCAGTTTGAATCTGGTGAATCAACTGCAGGTTCGTCGTCACTTTCAAACAGATCATCATCCTCTGTGCCATCCATTGCATTAGATATTCCGCATTTTTTGAATGACTTTATTACACTCTTTTTTCACATTATCCCATGATTTGACAACAAATTCACACACTACATCCAAGGAAGGAGCACGCATTGTTCCGCCTTTTGTAAATGATTTTTCTCCATGCAACATCCAATTGTTCCATTCTTGTCTTATGTTATCTTTAAATGGTTTATTTAAACCAACGTCTAGTGGTTGTAGCAAAGAGGTCAAACCACCTGGTATAACTCCTATTTCAGTATTAATTTTTGCTAATCTGGCTTTAGTATTCTCTGTTATATGACTACGAAACATATCCCAAATCAATAGACTTCTATCCTTTTTTAATCCACCTGGGCGTCTGCTCCAAACGTTTTCTATCCACAATTTCACACCATTTTCATCCATCCAACCCTTTTCGTGAATATGAACAAATACCCCAGTGGGAAACTTTAATTCAGGCATCGTTTTCCTCTTGAAAATTACCATGGGCTTCAGTTTTGTTCCATCTGCCATGCATGATAAAACTACAGTGAATCTTGTCTTGTCATGGCCTGTACCTCGAACTTGCACTGTCTTTGTACCTTTTACATCTACAGTTCTGCTACCAATCATATCAAAATTTAAAGGAGTTTCATCCATATTACCGATACATAATAGAGGAAATTTATATTTCTTCCTCTTTTCAATAATATATCTATGAAAACTGGTAACCTTATCTGTAAGGTCTTTCGGTAGCTTTTGAGCAATTTTCGTTTTTTGGCGTATCACAAGGTTATGTCTATTCATGAAACGACTACACCAACCAACCATTGCTTTAAAATCCTTACTTTTATCTTGGTTGGATTTTGCCCATTTTAATGCATAAGATCTTGTTTTAACAACCCAGTCAAAACATTAACTTGAGTGGCAGTTTGTACATACATATATACGTAGGCTGTTATGCAGCGTTCGTTAGCGCTTTGTTTGTTTACATTACACTCAAGTAACGTATCTTTCGTTTCGTCATTTCTAATCATATTTACCGGTATTCATCTTTTATATATTACACAGATTTGTTAACATACCGAGTATATTACCTGTATTTCATAATAATAAAATACTGGCATGTCGTTGTTTTAACAACCCAATCAAAACATTAACTTGAGTGGCAGTTTGTACATACATATATACGTACGCTGTTATGCAGTGTTAGTTAGCGCTTTGTTTGTTTACATTACACTCGAGTAACGTATCTTTCGTTTCGTCATTTCTGATCAACGTTTTACCCTGCTGCTTATTTTGAGCGTACGGTTGGCCTAACATTTTATAGGTCGACTAATATACCCGATATTAGTTAAAATCATAAAAATTTACTCAGAATTGGGGGGTCGACTTATCTTCCGGTCGACTTATACGCCGAAATATACGGTATATGATATTTTAAATCAAGACCAACAATATAAAAAAAATTTAATATTGGTTATTCTGTCTTCTGGAGGCCTGGGGGGAGGGGGGGGGACCATGAGTCTCTCCTTTGAGGCCTCAAAACCTGTTTTATGATTAATAGGTTTGTAGAAAAACATTTATTATTGCAAAAGCAGGTTTATAACATTTAGTATAATTATATAAGATAATGTTTCATATGATTAATAATGTTAAAAAATTTCCAGATGGTTATAACCTGCAATAAAGGCTGTCACCTTCAAGTGTGGTAGAAGGTGGATCTATATTTATGGGCAACTTGAGGATTGGAGTCTGGGAGATATTTGTGATATATTTTCAGCAGCACTAGATGAACTGTGTTGGAAATGTAACAAATTGAGTCAGTATTTATGACCACCTTTGTTTTGTCCACTGCCTCATATTGTCTTAGGAGTGAATTGTGTGTGCCAGTTTTACTAATGTGCTATGGCTAGTCATCAGAAATGTAACTCATGAATTATGAAACCAAAAGGAAGTGTCGTTAGTGTTCATAACTGTGTATATATATGTTTGTGAAGTACGTTAGTATTAAATGTCACAATGGTAATGGTATAAAGATTATATATCTTTGGAAATGACTCAAGTTTCAAAGTTTGAAGGAAGAT
Organism: Macrobrachium nipponense; assembly: GCF_015104395.2. Lineage (NCBI taxonomy): Eukaryota > Metazoa > Arthropoda > Malacostraca > Decapoda > Palaemonidae > Macrobrachium > Macrobrachium nipponense. The sequence continues at coordinate 33,824,673 of NC_087201.1, read as the reverse complement.
ATAGTTTTTATCGTCTAGTCAGGTAAGTTAAATATACACAACACTCAAAGATAAATTTTTTTCTGTTAGGCTTCTTTCTAGTCTAGTTTATATTTGCATAGAAAATGAAGATTTGATGTTGTGAATACTTTATACAAGACAGGGTGCACGCTTGCAAAAATGGCATTTAAAGACTCCTGACAAAGATTCCTTTGTGTACAGTAGTATATAAATGTATAAAAGAAAATCTTAACTCATAGTTGCTTCCATCCCATATAGCCTTGCCATCCTAAGTGATAACATAATCTGCTGGCAGATTTCTTTTGCTTTCATTCTAATTTGATTATCATTTTTATTCTTTTCTATTCTCTAACATATTGAAAGCTAAACATTAGTTACCATCTTAAGATTTATATTTATACCTCATGCAAGCTAAAAGTAGTACGAATTGTATCATTTTTATGAGCAGAACGGGAAATAAATTTTGGAGTAAATGATGCTTTCATAAACTATAACTTATCAGTTCTCTGCTTTGCAGAGCAACTGTAGAAAGGATCAAGTGACATGAATTGATGTAATTGTCCTGTATTTGATTGGAAAGGAAATATTATTTTTTAGTGGTAAGGGGTAACAGATGAGCATGATGAGAGTACTGATGTAAAAGTGTGTAGACATTAAGTTTCATAGGAGATGTAATCTCCATAGTAATTTATTCATATTACAGTACATTCCTTCTCAAATACCTCGAACATACATGTTCTTGACAAATGACTTACCTAAAAAGAGTTATAGGTTAGTAGAATATTTTATTCATAGTATAGTACTATTTTTGCCATGTATGGTCAGTTTAAAAATTGCTCCTCCTGAAAATGTGATTTTATAATTTAAGGACATAATTTTATTTTTAGATTCATATGGAATATTGAATTTACAAAATATTTTTTGTAGTAATAACATATGTCATGTTATGCTCACATTATTGCTTAAACTCCATCCTTTGTAAGGATTGTTCAGAAACTTTTTATATTTTTCTTGGCATTTTTTTGTTTCTTCAAGACCTTTTTTATTTTTCAAAATAATAGTTCATTTTTAATAAATGTTTTGTTTCCCTTTTATTTCTTTAATTTCTGTTTGGAATTTTTTAAAATGAGGTTGGACGAAACACTTTTCAAGATTATTTACTGACAAAATTTTACTTAAAAACTGGTAATTAGTCAGCTATTACTAGTTTGAGTTTTTGTGGTAGATTTTTATTGTATCATCATGGTTGTGTTTGAGGGGAACTTTAAAGTAGGTGACTTTAGATGGAAAGCACTCATGATTTTATTTAAACAACCCATTTTACTAGTGTGAATTAATACACCAGACACCAAAATCTATGAAATGGAGGTCTTGAAAATGAGAAATTTGTTGAATAATGGTCATCTTTGGGATCAAACCCTGTTAGACAGCTTTCCCTCTGTCCTGCATAGTACAAAAGGAAATAAACATAGAAAGACTCATTTAAAAGTTGAATAGTATATATAAATCACAGCAGTGAACTGTCAAAGGTTTTGGTTAAAATGCAGGGTGGTATGAAGCCATAAGAGAGGAATATACAAAAAGTCAAACTACAAAGTGCTTTTGAGCAGTATAAATGTAAACTTTGTTACCCAGTAAACCAGAAATTGATGCCAAAACTAAGAAGGTGCTTGCAAGAAAACTGAGTCAAATGAATATCAAAATCATCATAGAAGTAGGAAGATATGACCTGCAAAATCTACTTCTTAACTGAAGTCAGTAATTATAAGTCTGCGTGGAACGGGGAAGAAGTTTTACGAAATGAAGGCTGGAACTGGAGATATTGATGGGTTGCTTATAATGATGTATTAATCCTTAGTGATGCTTGGTATTCACTGATATCAGTTGAAACTCAAGGAGCAAAGATATTGATCTTGACAGATCAAATTGAGCTTGGTACCCAGACTCCTTGAAAACTAGCAATAATGCAGGAAGCAGAATTATTAGATGCAGAGAAGATCACCAAAAAATTAGTTAACTGTCATGTGGGCCTCTGAATGCCAGACCCAGAAAGACTTGCTATACTAGCTCACCTTGAATGCCCAAACTTTAGTGAACAAACAATTTGTTATGGCATAGAGGGCTTAAGTAAGTCCATGAATAGAGCTGATGTAATTTTAGAAGATTCCTTCATTTTTGTAAAGATGCATAAATAGTAAAAGTTAAATTTTGATATACATTTTTTTAAATAAATCATTTTACTTTCAGGAGAAATGTAAATACTACTGTATTTGAAATACAAAAGCTCATAGGAAAACAAAACTATGTTCTTGAGTGAAACATATCCCTGCATCATTTTCATTGCCTTACACCCAAGCACCTCAGTGGCATGGTTGGTATGGTATTTGCGTCCCACCTCGGTGGTCGCGAGTTTGATTCTCGGCCATTCCATTGAGGAGTGAGAGATGTGTGTTTCTGGTGATAGATGTTCACTCTCGAAGTGGTTCGGAAGTCACGTAAAGCCGTTGGTCCCGTTGCTGAATAACCACTGGTTCCCTGCAACATAGAAACACCATACAAACAACCAATTACCTTACACCCATATGCACTTCCTAAAACTGTCAGTTTGATAGGAAGTAATAATGAATATAATGATGATAATAATTTAATTATTAGCATCATTATATTCATCATTATTGTTATTATATTATAATTATTAACCAGGTTATTGATATGAGAAGTGTTAGAGCCTTTTATCCCATTCTTATTAAGCGATATCATTCTTTGTTCACTTTTTTTTTCTATATCCAAAGAGCTTGCTAAATATCCATTGTCAGATACATATCAGTATTTTTTTTTTTACCCTGGATTTTGTATCACTTCTGACCGATAGCATAGGATATGGTTGGCATTTGGATATCTGGTTTAGGTTTTACTGGTCCACAGATATATTTTATTTTATTTACAGCCTTCTTTATTCCTATGCCTCATAATTAAACAAACTTCTTTTTTCATGTAGAGGTATTTTGTTTTATTGATTGTATTCACAATAACATATTTTAAGTACATTATCTTTGTAAGCTTTGCTTATAAAGAGTACATACAGTAAACTTTAACTTTAGATTTGAAAACCACTCTATTCTTCAAAAGCTTTAAGAATTATTTTGATTGCATGAAATAAGTATTATAAGAAAATCTGCACCCTCCAACAGTAATTTTTGGTTACCTTGAAAAACACCAGATAGTTATGCCATCCCTTTAACCCTGGTCTATGAAGACTGATTTACTTATTTTCATTATTACCTTTCATCATGCTGGACTGTCCTCTCTAATGATTCATTTCTCCCTCTTTTCCAGTACTACTAAGTTTAAGGTTTTCATTCCTTTAGTAAAGTTGAGTTAAAAATTTAGTAATATGTGCTTGGGTTTGTTTTGAACTAATAATTCTTGAATGTGTGCTAGTCACGTGTTGTTGCAACTTACAAACCGAGGATTTTTACTGATTTTTCTGTCGAGTTGTTAGACCAAGAAAGAATTTACTGTGACCTACATGTAGGGGTCAGCAGTATTCCCCCCAAAATATGTAGTGTGGGGGAACTGGTCCACTGATTCACATCAGTCAGTTCTCCAAGAGCTGGTAGTAGTTGTGAATGGCAGACCCATGAGTTGAGTTCTAGGCCCTTTGCTTATCTCTATGTACACCCCCTGTGGTTTTCACAAGAACTCTATCCCTGAGGCCACCCAGGCTTTTCATTTGCATTTTGGCTCCTTCAAAAAAAGATTAGAGAAGCAGTTTCAGCTTCTTTAAAACTGCTTTTGGTCCTTTTTCTTGCCGATGAATTTTGAGAAATCTGACTTGCTCCCTTTCTGGCCTGAGACTATCTGGGTCACAGAAATGGTCCACAGTTTTGGAGGTAGAGTTCATTGCCTCTTGGAGACCATTTTGGAATGTTTTTATCATTTTCAGCCTGTGATGAAGACTTAGCAGGTGTGGACAAATCACATGATGCCACTGGAGAAGCTGGTTACTCATAGTTACTTCTGCATTTGTTCCCTCCAGTGGTAGTTTGCTTGAAATTGGAAGCAGCCTCACTCTTTATACATACGAATTCCAACTGTTAAACATGCTGTTGAATGATAGACTACCACTGTATTGCTTTCCACAGCTGGACACTTCACTTTCAGCATTACATGTCATGTCCAAGTCTTGGAATAGTCTGAATGCTTAAATGTTTCTCCTGTTTGAACAGGTTTTGGTAGAGTTTCAGATGTGATGATTACTTGGGTTAAAACTCGCATTAGCCCCTTTTGACCAAAGGACTAGATGCCATGTCCATGTCTTGGGATAGTCTTGATGCTTGAATGTTTCTCCTGTTTGGACTGCTGAGATAGGATCTGGTGAAGTTTTAGATGTGATGATTGCTTGGAAGAACTCACATTGTCCCTTTTCCCAGACCTTCTGAATCTTATTCAGGATTGTCCCAAGCTTCTTCCTGATGGGAGGCATCTTCTGATGCAGCCTCTTTTTCACTGATTTCACATTCATGTGGTGTCCTTGCATCTTGATGTATGGAAAATATCAAGTGAGGACAAGAGTTGCTGCAGAAACAACTGCCACCTCCTACAGGTCCTCTACCAGTGCCTTTTACCAAGGAAAATGGGCAAGATTCGTGGCTGTGTATGACAGATGGGGCTCTCATCCAATCAGCCCTGTATTCCCAACTTCATATACTTGAAGGATGACAAGAAGCCCTTGCTGCTTTTGATGATTATATATTATCAATCCACCTCTGCTTCAATCTATGTTGGGACTTGATTGGTGCTGCATAGCTTCATTCAGCCTCCTTATGAACCCCTGGCACTACCATCACCTTCATGGAAGTGCTGACTAATCCTTTGGATTCCAGTGCTTGGCTTAAAGCCTAATTTCCATATTCCATTCCATAACATACCACCTTCATGGACTTGACCCTCAAGGCTGTTTTCTTGATGATTGTCTTCACCTCTTCAAGTTTGATGCAAAGCCTCTCATTATAGTTGTGGTCCTTAGGCCTCAGAGTTTGTGGCCAAGGCTCAGTCTTCAAGTAAAAGCAGTTCATTCTTGACTTAGTGGTATTCCTGCCCTGCTCTCTTTTCCCGAGGATAGCCTCCTTTACCCTGCGAGAGGTTACAAGTTGTACCTTCTGCCATTCTCATGTGTTCTCACACAAGTTGCCAGAATTGTCTTGTTCCTAAGAACTCTGTTTTGCCATTGACTTCAGCAACTTATTTCAGGGGCACAATTGAAGATCAAAGCTCTTGATATTGATGCATATTCCTTCTCCCTCAAAGTAATATTTAGAATATTATCTGAAGCACTTTAGCTATCCCTAAACAAGATACTTGGCATTATCAGAGTACTGGGACCCAGTAATCTTTTGATGTTTATCAGTGCAGCAGGGTCATTGCTTTTAGGCAGGTGCAATTCAGATTATTCATCATCTTCACGATTTCATTTCTCATAATGTTGGCACACACGTAGTCATTTGTTTCCTTGAGCACCCTTATTTATGCTCCTTGTGCTTTGATAGTGTACAGTCTTGCATTATGTTTTCCATTGGAATTTATTACTTATGAAAGCTCCCTTAATTTCTTAGGTTATTACTCATTTTACAGTCCATTGTCCAAAGGATAATTCTTGCAATTATGTGTACTCTTCTCTTCAGATACACTTGTTTTTGTGCAAATGCAGTGATCATAATCTTGAGTACCCTTCTCCCTCCTCATTACTTACAGTCTGAGATAGAGGTTAGCTCAGAAGAATGTAATGAAGCTTTTCAGGACAGCAGAGTATGAATTGGGCTTGTACACCAGGTCTTTTCATTTTAGATCGGTAAAGTTTCTGTGACTGAGTCTATTTCATAGGTAGTAAGGCTATGATTAATGTTTATGGACAAAAACCTACTTTGTTGTAAAAACTACTATGTATTTTGTATACAAGTAATATTTATTAAGATTTCTTTGTTTCTTTTAAGGTACACACAGGGGCTGGTCCCATATTGATTTCTTTCATATAGAGTAATTAGTGTAGCAGGAGTAGGTATTCAGTTTTTTATTGAATGCATGTTTGTGATAAAATTGATATATAGGAATTTTTTTTTGTTTCCTGGCAAGAATGATATAACCATATTCTAGTTAATATAAATGTTTTTCATTAAAACGGATACGTATTGCTCTTTAGACAAATAACTTGCCTAGTTGAAAATATCATAAGGGTTTTTCCTGTTATGGATTGTATTTGTACTTCTTGTGAGAGCTTTTGATAAGATAAATAGAAGAGTAGTCATCATGATGAAATACAGTGGGAAACCACACACACACACACACACACACACACACACACACACACACACACACACACACACACACACACACACACACACACACACACACACACCCGTATTCACGTTCTTGACATTTGAGAACTCACCCTTTCACAGATTTTTCTGTGGAACCTATATAAGAATTATTCGCGGGAGGCCTCGCTCACTCGTGGGTTTTTCTGTGGGATTTATCTATAAAATTAGTCACGGGTCCCCACTATTTGTGATGTGAATGTTTTCATACAGCAGTATTCTGTATTTTCATATTATTTACTGTAAAATAAGTGACATTTAATATTATAATAATAATATTAAATCGTACGGGTGCTTAGTGGTGATGAATGTTGATAGATAATGATATTAGATGTGCAGTGTGATGAATGATGATGAAGATAAACTTCACAGCAGAAAAACAGAGTAGTTACAGCACCTCTGAGGGTCCCTGTTTACCTTTTTCAGAAGGCACCTCATCAGGGATTTGGAAGGCTGCTTCATATGGAGGTACCTGCACATTCTCACAAAGGTGTTATGATAGGGCTTCACTTGTTCACTAATATTAATGAGAAGATTTGTGGCCCTTTATTCATTATTATCCCATGCCTTTACCATTGTCTGTATCTGCTTGACTTCCCTGATCAAATGATACAGACCACGAAATTCTTCAAAGTCCTGGTCCGTTGGTGGGATAGTAGTAAAAAAAAGCGGCGTGTTCTTCTCCAAGAAGGACCTCCCCGAGTATTTCACCCTGTTCTTACTCGTTCTCAATGCAGGCGACTGTACTTTCAGGCATGTGATAATGGCCTGCTACTTCTCCATGACTTTTCCCTTCTCTTAAGGTAACAATCTTGTCTATTTTCTCCTCATCTGTCATTAACTGTAAGGGCCTTTGACACTTTGGCTCTTTGCCAGAAGCCTTAAAAGAATCATAACATTTAGAAGACATTTTAAAGAATATTCTTAGTCCATAGTACATATATTGTACAACATTCACAAACGAAAGGACATTGCACTGCATTGGGTCAATTGTAAAAAATTTGCATTGATATTCTGTGCATATTGTACATTTTATGAAATTTGTTTTCCATCGACGAATCAATGGAAGAAAAGGAAGGAGACTCGGGGACAACACTACTATGAGGGTTGACTATTGCAGGAGACGAAACCTCGGGAAGAGGCGCAAAACCTTCCCAAGTAGGAAGAGTCGAAACCCTCCGATGTTCTTTCTTGCCATAAAACAATCTCCACTGCTCCTTAGGCCATGCCTGGTATTCTGTGGAAGGATTCGTAATAGTACAAAAATTAGAACAACACCTACTGCACGTGATGTGAGGGTCAGTCACTGCCGAAGTCAGAAAACGACAACACAGAAAACCTGGAACTCCGGAGCACATACGCTGACGCCGAGAAGGAGCAGAAGAAGCCATAATACCAGGCAAACACACGCACACACTAAACATCAGCGAAAGGGGCAATGAACCAGGAAAAGGCCAAGAGAGGTTAACACGACTCACAGCCAGGCGGTCAAAAGAAAGACTGATGCGTGATCATAGGTGAATGGTCTTTGACCATCCTTCACCCAATCTACGCATGCATTGCCAGATATCACAAGATTCCTTGATTTCATTTTAAGATGATTTCTAACTATTATACCTGCGTACTTAGTGTTTTAGGATGATACTATAAGTACACAGCATATATACAATACATAAGGTAAGGGGAATAGCAGGGTACATACGTATGGTTTCGTCTGCAGTACGTAGTATTTTCATGCATATGTACAAGATATATTTTCGTGACTAAATACATTTTTTATGATAAAAAAAGATTTATTCATTTTCAAATATTACAGTTCTGGAAAAAGTTAATGTAAACATTGCAAAATTTCAATAACATCATTTTTTTTTCTTAAAAGATGCTTCACCCAAGCCAACTATGTGTAGATAAACAAATCTTATGATGCCTTGATGCCCTCTTAAAGCAGTGTGGCAGAATCAAAGCTAAACAAAAAAAAAAGAAACAAGCAAATCTCGGTTGCTTTAATCGTACTGGCTGACAAATTTCCCCACAGCCACACTTTCCCCTTCTTTTACGTTACTTCTAAGTGCAGGACAGTTGGTTTAGCAAGGAAAACAAACAAAACTCACATTCATGTACTCACCAGACTCCAGACACTCAGGGCTAGGAGCTGTGCCATCCGCTGGATATAGGCTAGTCGAGAAACAACCTCTGCTGAATTAATTTACTACCCAACACAAACAAGCACCAAAACCATACAGCAACTAAAAAATCAACACCCCAATCACCACACAAGCAAATACCAACAGCTCGAAAACAACATGACAAATCATACAACAACTCCAACCCAGCACAACAAAAAACACCACCAACACTGTCTCCCCAACCGCCAACTCAGACACCAAAATGCACAACCAGTACAACCAACCTCTTCAACCTCACCACAACCAGACAGACACACGCACAACAACTTTACAATATCAAAATCAACTAAGAAAACACCAAATAACACTGGGTACTGCTGAATCTGACTGACCGTCTTTTCCAACTTACTGACTCCCACAGACTCTCGTAACGGTTGCTCGCCACTGATATACTCGGCGAGTGCTACAGCAGACAATACCCATATGCTTACTCCCGCTATCAAACCACTCCTTGTTATCCCTCTTTCACGCAACCCTTGAATGCATTGTCAGATTTAAACTACCATCTTACTCCTCCATAGCAGTACCCAAACAAAAGGATACTTGACATGCTACTGGCTGTTGTCTGCAAAGCAGCCAATTCAGGAGCAGCATTCATTTTCCTTGGCACTCATTGGCTGTACACTTAGCATTGATTAGTTGAAACAGAGTCCCATCTCTCGAAGATGGAATTGTGGATATCACGCATCTCTCCTTGATCAACCTCACTGCATAGAGTGTTACTGATACATGCCAATGTAATCGCAAAGCTGTGTTTTACGTATCGCCAAATCTCTTTGGGAATCATGCCGAAAATGGCTCCTAAAATGCTTGCTCCTTCTAAGGTTTCTGGAAAAGAGCCTAAAAGGAAGAAGGCTGTCATGAAGCTCTACAAAAAAGTGAAAGTTCTTGATGTGTTGAAGGAGGGCAAAAGTTTCACTGCAGTTGACTGCCATTCTAATGTGAATTAGAGCACGGCGAGATACATTAAGAAAAAAGCAAATGAAATTAGAAAAAGTGTAAGCATGACCTACTTTGGTACAGCTAAAACTATGTCAACAGTGTGAGATAAAACGATCGTACAGATGGAATCTGCACTTGCATACTAGATCAAGGACTGCCGTAAGAAGAACATGCCCCTGGACCCCAATATCATATACAAGAGAGTGCTACAGCTCTACCAGGAGTTATCAAATGCTACAGAAAGTGTAAACATAGAGAAAGAGGAAGGCGGCAATCTATAGAGGCACAGGAAGATGATGAAGAAGGGGAATTAGAATTCTTGGGCTTTGGTGAACCTACGCCTGAAGAAGATGAGGGGGAAGAGCCACAACCGGGACCATTGTCAGTTCCCCGAGGTTTTCAGGCAAGCAGAAGATGGTTTCACCAGTTCCAGAAGTGGTTCCACCTGAAGTTTGTTTCCCCTACATGGGGAAGCAGCATCAGCTGACAAAGAGGTGGCTGCAAAATATCCCGAGGGCTACAAGAAAATAATCCAGGAGAAAGGATACTGCCCAGAACAGGTGTTCATTTTGGATGAAACTGGCCTGTTCTGGAAGAAGATGCCATCCCAAATATACCTTCCGAAGGACAAAGCCAAAGCCCTCAGATTCAAGGTACAGAAGGATAGGGTTACCCTCCTTATGTGTAGAAATGCAGGTGGCTTTATGCTGAAACCAGGCCACATTTACAAAGCTGCAAACCCCAGGACACTCAAGAATAAGAACAAGGCATTGCTACCTGTCTTTTGGATGCATAATTCCAAGGCCTGGATCACGAAAGTCCTTACAGAGTACTGGTTCCACCAGAGCTTTATTTCTCAAGTTAGGCAGCCTAATACCTGGGCAACTTGGACATGGAGTTCAAGATACTATTGCTAATAATGGACAATGCTGGTGGCCACCCCCTTGATTTTTGTTATAAGGGAGTCCAGCTCGAGTTCCTCCCTCCCAACACCACCTCTCTCCACCAGCCTATGGACCAGGGCATGATCCTTGCCTTCAAGCTACTCTACTTTGGGACTCCCTCCAGCACCTTGTTGATGCAATGGACTGTGACAGTGAATTTATGCTGAAAAAGTATTGGCGTAAATTCACAATTGCCTCGTGTTTGTCCGTCATCAACCGGTCGCTGAAGGACACAAAGGAGAGAATGCATGCTGAAGTAAGTATTGTGTCCATAATTTTATAGGCTCCTCTTGTGAGGAAATCCAGCATTCAGCTATTACTAAGATGGTCCAGTTAGCAACAATTCTTGGTAGTGAAAGCTATGATGATATCACCGAGGATGAAGTTGGCACCCTCGTTGATGCTCACCGAGGCACTCTAGGTTCTCAAGAGGAACAGGAGCAGGAGGAGGAGGGCCTGACTTTGGAACGCTTATCCCAAATTAGGGGAATGATAAATGATGCCCAGGAGTTGGTTGCAACATGGAATCCTTACATGAAATGCTCCTTAAAATTTTCAAACATCCTTGACATGACATCTGAGCCTTATAATCAAGCCCTCTTCACCATGAAGAAGCGACGACAGCAGCTGCCAATTGCCATGTTCATCACATGTACAAAGAAGGACCCTCCAAAGTCTCCCCAAACCCCTGAAGTAGTGCCTCCCGAATTGCCTGAAGTAGTGCCTCTTGAATCGCTTGAAGTAATGCCTCATAGATCGTTTAAGTCAGTGGCTCCCAAAGCACCTCCCAAAGGTGAGGAGGTGTCCTCAGAGATGATGTAACTCCTCTGCTTAGGTCTGAGTCTATTTTTGTCGTCATTTACCAGACAGCACAGCTAATTCATCATCATCTTTAATCAATTTATCACTGGTGAGTATGCTATGTATGTGTTGTAGTACTAGTGTATAAATTTTTTTTATTGTTCACATATGTTGTACTAGTGAACAAATATTTCTGGGCTCAGCCCGTGTCGCTACGGGAAATGTCCCTTTAGCACACATTTCTAAGGTAAATTATTGCTAACATACCAGAGAAAAAAGCTAATATGGAAATGCCAGAATATTCTGGCTCGCTCACCTTATTTAAAGGTGTCGGTATGGTTTCTGGGGCGAGTGAAACCACTACCATAGGTCCTTTGCCATTTAGATTCATCCTCCTTCAAAATCACTCTCCTAGAGAGGGGCCGACCTAAGGCCCGCTCCTCGCTACCGTTACGGCTAGCGCCTCTGACGTCATTCCTTTCGTTAGCACGATCCACACAGCACGTATTTTTCTGCTCTGTGTTGTGTTCGTTCTGGAATTTATTACTCGTCATCATGCAACGTCAAGATTCATCTGCATCCAAGTTAAGTACTGCTATTAATGTTTTATAACATTTAACAATACCAATGGGCCCGTTTAACTGCTTTATTTAGGTTGTTTATGGACGGCGACCCAGACGGCTTTGTTCCCAAGCCGCCATGTGTGGCTCGCTCCCACGTGTTCCATTGTTTCGTGCTACACTCAGTCTTCTATACCGTTTGTGCTCGAATTATTTAGCAGTACATTATTACTCTATTAATGATGCATTATTGACGTGCTATTTATGCGTTTTATGTATTTTACCACATGGGGGTTGTTTACGAGTTCACTCTAAGCTCGTAGCCTACATCGTTTCCTTCAGCTCAGAGTTCATGCATGCATGTTCTTTTAGTTGTCAGGTCTCTATGATAGGCTCCCTAAAGGACTTTGGTCCTTTCTTTCTTGTCCTGAGCTACCCTGGTCACCGCCCTACGTTTCTACGTATCAGCATAGGCCAGCTGCTATGAGTCGCTAGATCGCCCTTCCTTCACGGTTGGTCCGATCCAGCTTCTCCAGGACTCCTCTTTCTCATCTCCATCATATTTCTTCCTTCTCCCTCGTGTTTTGTTAGGATGTTATTGGTATTCATGCTTTTCGAGATGGTTCTGGCTGGCCTAGGCCACCTCCGATCGCATGGCCTTTCTCACCGCGTGGCTCATCCCACAGCCGAGAAGGTTCCAGGCGACCGCTATGAGCCACCCAGCGTCGGTCCCCCTTGCTTACTTCCCCCCTCCAGGGGGGAGATACACTCGTTCACGTTGTCCCAGGCAACCGATCTGAGCTCCCTCCCTTCCTCCCCCCCACGCGGGGGGATACGGGAGTTAGCTGGAGGACACTCAACGCCGGCTCGGCTCCATACCACTCTCCCCATAGAGTACCAGGGGGACCCCTGCCTGGCCGAGTCTTGGTTGGCCGCCAGGCTCTGTTACGCTCGGCTCTCCTCGGCTCTCAGGCCGCGCTCCCCTACCCCGAGTCACCACCCTCCCGCTCCGGCATAGCCAGGTCCCAGGACCAGTGACCATGGGCAAGCTCCAGCAGCATTTCAATATATCTTGTGCATGTTTACGTTTATTCTTAACATCCATTATTTTAGTTTAAGTTGGCGGAGACCCTGCTACCCATCCGGGTTTCACCACTCACTTATTCTAATTTTAAGTCTTACGGCGGGGTTGTCTACGCCACCACTCATTATTGGTCCCCTCCTGCTCCTCACCCGCCGTCCCAGTACTCCTCGCTCCGGCATAAAGGCTAGGTGTTACTCTTGTTTCAGTGATCTTTTGTCCTCCGGCAACACCGGAGACACACTGATTCAGGTGGTTTTACCAACCCTGTCGGACACTCACCACGTTACACGGCAGAAGAGCAGGTAGAGACTTACCTTGTTATTATCTGTCAACTCTGGTGCATACCGGTGTTGTGATATATCACATCACGGACTTAGTCCAGGATGTTAGTGTTGATACTCATGTATCATTTCACTTACAGGTCACCCACTGTATGGAGTCGGGCTGTAATGCCGTGCTCCAAGACCCCTGTGGGCACGAGGTTTGCCGGCCCACGCTACCTGTGCGATCCGGTACGGTGATTCGTCGGTTTGGCACCACGAGAGCTGCACGATCTGCTATGAGTTCATGGATCAGGTCTCCTCCGGGGTAAGTAAGGCTCCGGATACTAAACCTTGACATATTCATTTCAATGACCAATATGATTCGTGATATATCAATCAGCATATATTGTGAGTTAATCTTAAGTAGCCTTAGGTATTAATACTTGACCCTCTCTTTCAGGGTGCCCAAGCGATTCGGGTCTCCGCCTTGTCCACCTTGAAGGGCTGGGTTGGTGGGTTTGGATGGAATGTCACCAAGGGCCAACCCTACATTCTGTCCAAGGAGATGGCCACCCTCATCTTCCACGGTGGAAAGAGCGCCCCCTATGTGGACCCGGAGGCGGCGGTTCCTCTGATTGCCACCATTCAAGAGCAGGTCGCACTAGCCTCGGAGGAACCGGAGAATCAAGAGGTCCTGCAGGAAGTAGCAGCACTCGACATCAACCTCGAACCCATGGCGGTCAAGGTCTCCCCTTGAGTCCATCTAGAGCTTCTTCCCCTACTACTTCTACTTCTTTCCAGGGATTCACCGGGGATGGGCAATCGGTCAGACCGAAGTCCGCCTTGGCGATCCCTAAAGTCAAAGGTAAGCATGACTTTAAATCGCTTCAAAAGACTCTGTCCAAGAAGTCAACTTCTAGCATTGCCCATAAACCTTCGGCTCACCATCCCGAAGTGGACAAAGCAAAAATAACTTCGTACTTGAAGGGTTCCAAGTCCAAGTCTTCTAGGGACAAGGCTCAGCTCTTCTCCGACCCTGAGCCTTCAACTTTTAGAGGAACCCGGCCTAGGACTCCTAAAGAAAAGGTGGAGCCTTCACCTTTCGACCCGGACACCTTCTCTGCAAATATCTCGGCCAATATTATGCAGCAGATGGGTGGGTAGTCTGGTCGGGAACTTAGTTCAGAATAAGTTCTAAAAGATGTTCACCCAGATCTCGTCTTCTTTGGAGGAGTCAGGCCAGTCAATCCGTGCCATATCGAAGAGACTAGTTACTCAGGAGAACCTCATTGCAGGTCTCTGAGAGAATCCTGCGACGGGTCTTGCACAGCCCGGCACGGTAGCTCAAACCATGCCGGACTCACGTACTCTCCCTCCCTTTACGGCAAGCAACCCCTGGAGGATTGCTTCCCACGCTCTCTTCGTAGATGGGATGCTGACGTTGGAGAGCTGTGGAACTCGAAGGCTTGAGGACTTCGAGTTCCATCTGGAAGGTTTACAACCCCCTTTCATCGGCTACGCCCGGCTTACGGAAGCGGCGATGAGGAGAGAAAATAAGATCCCGAAGGAGACGATCATCCTTTCTCGGGATCAAGATCAACGTGAATAGCTAAGGAACCTGGAGGAGTGGCAATGCAACAACACCAGGGTCCAAACCTTTAAAAGCGCCTTCACGATCTTCACCGTGGACGCGGAGACTCCCATCCCGTTCACTTCGAAGGTAGCAGAGCTCACCTTATAGGCCGCCATGAAAGATGAGCCAATGCCACAGCTCTGGGAGACGGAACCAACATCCCTCCTGCTCCCCGGAACAGACGATCTGTGGTTAGATCTCCCGGCCACCTTTTCGGTCGGAAAACTTAAACCAGACTGTGCCATCTCTCAGTTTAGCGAGAGATTACCCAGGCTTCCGGACAGCCTCATCCAGGCCAAATTCGACGCCAGGATGAGATTGTCCAGATCCCTCAATACTCTAGTTATGACGGAGGTATCGGCTCTGATCTACGGAGAAGAGCCCCTATTCAAAATCATAGCGAAGTCACAATTGTATACAATGCAATGTGACTTATATGATTTCATCATTGCTAGACGGAATTGTCGGAAACATGTCCTGGCAGAAGCCACCATCCGACATGAGCCTAATAAGCTCTTAGCCTCTTCCATCTGGGGCGCTGATCTCTTCCCAGAGTCGGTAGTGAACTTAGTTCACTGCGAGGCAACTAAACTGACTCAATCAGAGTCTGAAGGTTCGCTGGGGATTGACCAGCAAGGGCAAGTCGGAATCGGCCGCATCAAGTAAGAAAAACAAGAAGCCTATGAAATTCCAGCCTTTCCAGGCTCCCCAGCAACAGACAGTGATGCAGGCAGTTCCGGTAACACAATTACCGCAACTGTCCACCTCCAAGGCGCAGCCACAACAACAGTTTGTGCTGCTGGTGTAACCTCAGCACGCACAGGCTTCGACCTCCTACGCTGTCTCCTTGGCTTTCAATCCAGTACTTAAAAGCCAATCCTTTCAGCCATTCAACAGGTTTGGCAGGGGTAGCAGGGCTAGAGGCGCCTTCCGTCAAAGAGGCGGCGGAAGAGCATCTAACCGAGGTAAGAACTTACGAGGAGGACGCGGGACACGCCCTTCCCCAAGCCAGTGAGAATCCTCAGGTAGGAGGGAGACTGTTCCTCTTTCGTCACAGATGGAGGTTCAGCAGATGGGCCCAGAGTATACGTAGTGTCCAAAGGTCTAGGCTGGAGCTGGATCAAAGATCCTCCTCCATCCAAAACCTTCCATCAACAACCAACAGCGGAATTGATAGAGTACGCTCAAGAACTCCTTCAGAAAGGAGTAGTGTCAAGAGTCAAGCATTTAAAATTTCAAGGTCGCTTGTTCAGCGTGCCAAAGAAAGGCTCAAACAAACGAAGAATAATTCTAGACTTGTCCCGTCTAAACTTATTCATTCGTTGCGACAAGTTCAGAATGCTGACCATCTCGCAGGTGCGAACCTTACTTCCCCGTGGGGACGTCACCACCTCTATAGATCTTACAGACGCATATTATCATGTTCCAGTAGCAAGACACTTCCGCCCATTCCTAGGCTTCAGGCTAGGGAACCAAGCATTCTCCTTCAAGGTAATGCCTTTTTAGGGCTCAATGTAGCCCCCAGAATATTTACAAAACTGGCGGAGACGGTCGTTCAAGAACTCAGGTCTCAAGGAATAATGCTAGTAGCGTATCTGGACGATTGGCTCATTTGGGCCACAAGCATCGAGGAATGCCACAAAGCAACGGTCAAAGTAATCCAGTTTCTGGAACACCTAGGATTCCAGATAAACAGGACCAAGTCCCGGCTAACACCGGAGTCTCGCTTTCAATGGTTAGGCATTCAATGGGACTTGAACTCCCACACTCTATCAATTCCGTCGTTGAAGAAGAAAGAAATAGCCAAGGCAACCAGACAATTTCTCAAGTGCAAACAGACGTCCCGGAAGAACCAGGAAAGGATCCTAGGCTCTCTCCAATTTGCTTTGATAACAGACGTTCTGTTAAAAGCAAAACTGAAAGACATAAACCGCGTCTGGCGCTCAAGATCAAACAATAGATCCCGAGACAAACTAGCCACTGTCCCGGCGATCTTACGGAAACGACTCCGCCCCTGGACGGAGGTCAAGAATTTGTCGAAGACAATTCCCCTTCAGTTCCCCCCGCTGGCACTAGTTATCCACACAGATGCGTCACTAACCAGCTGGGGAGGATACTCTCAGTACAAGAAGGTACAGGGAACCTGGTCCCTTCCATTCCGCCAGCTTCATATCAATGTAGTACTGGAAGCTATGGCAGTGTTCCTCACCCTGAAAAAGCTTCATCCAGCCAAGAAATCTCATATCAAACTGGTGCTGGACAGTGCAGTGGTAATACACTGCATCAACAGGTGAGGCTCCAAGTCGAGCCATGTGAACCATGTCATGATAGCCATATTTTCATTGGCAGCCAAGAACAAATGGCACATGATCGCCACCCATCGAGCGGGAGTAAGGAATGTAGAAGCGGATGCGCTATCTCGTTCAGTCCCACTGGAGTCAGAGTGGTCCCTGGACAAACAGTCATTCAACTTGGTCTGCCAACAAGTCCCAGGGCTTCAGGTGGATCTCTTCGCCACAGAATCGAATCACAAACTCCCTTGTTATGTGGCTCCCAACCTGGACCCTCTGGCTTATGCCGCGGATGCCATGGCTATAGATTGGAATCAGTGGAAGAAGATTTACATCTTTCCTCCAGTGAATCTTCTCTTGAAGGTACTGAACAAACTCAGGACGTTCAAGGGACACATTGCTCTGATAGCCCCCAAGTGGCCCAAGAGCAATTGGTTCCCACTACTATTGGAATTGGGACTCCGACCTCAACGGATTCCCAATCCCAGGTTATCACAACTAGTACAAACGAAGACTGTGTACGCTTCTTTTCCCGGGATTCAGAAAACCCTAAAAGTTTATGGGATTTCATGAAGTTTGCGGCAAAAAGGGATGCCAATATCGCCCCTAGAATATCCTTTTTATTCTTAGAATCGGATAAACAGGAATCAAACCCTATGTCCAATAAATGACTCAGCAGTTAAAAAACTAGCTGTATTCCTGAGGAATTCTGATACACAAACCATGACAACCAATCTGGCCCTATCCTTTTTTAGGACACTGTTTGAAAAAGGTTTAGCTGCGAGTACTATTACTACTACTAAATCTGCACTCAAGAAAATCTTCCAGTTTGGATTCAAAATAGACCTAACAGACTCTTATTTTTCTTCTATCCCCAAGGCCTGCGCTAGACTCAGGCCATCAGAGAGGCCCAAGTCTGTGTCATGGTTCTTGAATGATGTTCTCAAATTAGCCTCAGACACTGATAATGAATCATGTGGCTTTTTACCCCTCCTGAGGAAAACATTATTCCTTTTAAGTCTAGCTTCAGGAGGCAGGGTATCTGAACTGTCAGCTCTATCTAGAGACTGGTCACATAGAGTTTCTCCCTTCAGGAGAAGTATTACTTTCTCCAGGTCGTCAATTTCTAGCTAAAAATGAGGATCCACTAGATAGGTGGGCCCCATGGAAAATTCTCCCACTTCCACAGGACCCATCCTTATGCCCAGTTACTGCCCTAAGAGCATACCTAAATAGGACGGCCCTAAGATCTTCAGGCCCTTTATTTATGAGGAAAAAAGGTGGCACTATTTCCTTAAAAGGAATTAGACAACAAATATATTTCATTAAACAAGCCAACCCAGAGTCCTTCCCTCGGGTACATGACATTAGGGCAGTGGCTACCTCTATTAACTATTTTCAACATATGAATTTTGATGATCTGAAAAAGTATACAGGCTGGAAATCTCCGACAGTGTTCAAACGCCACTATCTTAAGTCCTTAGAAGCACTTAAATTTCCAGCAGTGGCAGCGGGAAACACAGTTTCTCCTGACACTGCTTGAATAGTAGTAAGTAGTTTAATCTTGATCTCTCCTTTCTACCTGCCTCACTGACATTCTTATCGTGGCTCTGCCACCATGTAGCCTTTGTTGTACCTTGGATGCCACATGTTGTACATAATTGTGATGTTTCCTTGTATTTTGTTCTTAGGATTAATCACACCTTAATTTAATACCGTATGTAATTTTAAGGTTAATCATTTTGTACTGTATTTACTCTTAAGATTTCAGTTACCCTTGTTACCCAGTTCGTAACTTTACTCTTAGATTATACCAATTAACCTTAACTGTTTTTTATTTCTTCCTACAATATTCTTTGTGTACTTCATTGTTCCAAGCTTATGTGGCCATTTCTCTGGTACGATTTCACGTAGCGACACGGGCTGAGCCCAGAAAAGGGATTTTGACGAAGGAAAAATCTATTTCTGGGCAAGGGCCCATGTTGCCCAGTGAAATCCCACCCTTCTCTTGTACCCCCCCTTTTTTTTTGCCCAAGCTTGGGTGCTAACTGCAGGTATGACGTCAGAGGCACTAACCGTAACGGTAGCGAGGAGCGGGCCTTAGGTCGGCTCCTCTCTAGTAGAGGGATTTTGAAGGAGGATGAATCTCAATGGCAAAGGACCTATGGTAGTGGTTTCACTCGCCCCAGAAACCATACCGACACCTTTAAATAAGGTGAGCGAGCTAGAATATTCTGGCATTTCCATATTAGCTTTTTTCTCTGGTATGTTAGCAATAATTTACCTTAGAAATGTGTGCTAAAGGGACATTTCACTGGGCGACATGGGCCCTTCCCTAGAAATAGATTTCTCCTTCGTCAAAATCCCTTTTTTATGTTCATACGTATTTTTGTTTTTTTCTCTCTTGTGATTTTGCATACGTTCATTTGTTTCCCTTGTAAAAATAAAACTGGACAGCTTGAATAGTAGCTGTGGTTCTCACAAAAGAAAACATTCATGACTAAATATGTGTGGGTGGACTGGATTATTTTCACATGCACGTAACTTACGTCGTGCAGTACGTGCGTAGTATATTTTTAACCATAAAATGTAAGATTTGCATTGAAATAGTATTAATAATATTTCAAAGCTTGATATGTACAGTAATAGGATGATATTTAATGTATATTGGATGTAGGATGGTATTTTTAGTAATACTTTGGTGTTTACATGTTCCAGATTGGCAGTTATAACCATTTTTAGAGGGGGTTTGAACTATTCATGGATTCTAACTATTCAGCAGGGTTGGGGGTCTTGTACGTAAACTTTTAAATATTAACAATCTTCCTTAAGGGTTTGAAGTTCAGAGTATCAGATGATGGGGAAATCATTTGAATTTATTGTAGATTATGACATTAAGCAGATATGTGCTAGTGCCAACATTGTTCAACATATATTTACCCTACTTGTTATTTTGGGCATTTGAAAGTAATGAGGATGATTATGTATGCATTGTGGAATGGTTATGAGATAGTTTAATATCAGAAGGTTGCAGGCCAAGACAAATTTGGTTTTTGTTGGTGGTGCTGCCAGTGTTGCACTTGATGCTTTTCTTTATAAGACTTTTTAACAAATTATTGGAAACAAAAAATATTTGGTCTCGCCATTAGTTCCACAAAAACTTTTCTTGTTATCCTGCGTAGAGTGTATCGATAAACTATTTTTACCTTGGTGGCAAATTGATAAGAAATATTGGTAATTTTGCTGTACAGTATTTGTTCCATTCTTTCCTAAAAGAACCTTAATTCAGAGAAAGAAATTTTCATCAAAATTGGTAAGTTGGCAAGGCTTTTTGGCTTTTGGCAAACAGTTTGGGTATACGGAATGCTCACTTTGAATCAAAGGTTAATATTCACCAAATGTTTTTGTTATTCTTCTTGCTGTATGATGATGAGGGATGGCTCACCCATGCGTACCAGCTCAAGAGTCCTGAGAGTTATAACTGCCATTACAGGAGAAAGATTTTTGGAATACGACAGGTTATTGTGTGGAAGTCCTGATCAGGGCATATGTTCTGACTGTACCTAAACGATTATGAAAGGACTGCATTGGATATGGAAAGTACTCCAGGCAGTACAGAGCACTAGTTAAACTAGACCCCAGTTAGGGGAAGGACATAGAGAATTGAAGATACAGACACCTTGGATATTCCAGGACTCTAGAACACCTAAATTTGCATTATCCAGTAAATCGTCACTCAAAGTGTAGTTAATAAAATACATTTAAGATACTTACATGTATAAATAATGTAGACAGTCTTTTACTCCTAAGCAGTGACCGAACTAGACCCTACAGATGGAAATGAACTGAAATGGTTCAGTCTCATTTTGGAACAGGCTACCAACTGAGGTGTGAATAGTGTCACTAACAGCCAGTTCTATGACAAATTAGTCAAGGTGATCAACACATGATTTTTTTAAATCAGGCATTTTTGGATAGTTGTGTTGTGCTGTGAATGGACTTGTATGTCTTAAAGGCACTCACTAATGAAATCTGGGTAAGAAGCCTCTCCATATTTAATTTTGCGCAAGGTTTTGTGGACGCTTTTAACTTAGCTGAATTCTGATTAGATTATTAGTTTAACTTAATTTGGATAAGGTAAAAAATATTCCTGAGAGGCTAATAGCCCTTCCTGTGTTATCCAAGTTTTTTTTTATTTTCTACCACCCTTTGGGTCCAAGGAATTGATCTAGCAGGAACCAGTGTACGTATATGGCTTTGAGCATTTGGGTGTGCCCATCCTAGCACTGTAGTTATATTGTCACACAGGCATAGAAATAAAATTACTACTCAGGAACACAGATACTGTAGATGAAAGCTGACAGTGTGTACATTCGTCAGAGGGAATCAAGCCAAAATCCATTGCCTCTCAGATCCTTAGCTCCTGATGGCTAGGTCAATGTTCTTCTCAGATAGTGATGAGGGAAACCAGAAACCTGAAGATCCTCAGTCCTGTGGGAGGAAATCATGGGTACTGTCAGGGGTTGCCTCTGCAGTTTCACTGAATTTCTTTATAATATACATTTTTCTATGAATCAAATTATCCCTCTTGCTTTGGTTATTAAAGCTCCCAGGGCTTCAAACACAGAAATAAGTGAGTTTTGCTGCTCTTCCTTCAGTAAATGCTGTAGGTTAGCTTCATTTGACTAGTAATAATAACAATCAGTAAAAGTGCAGTAATATTCTTGTATCCATTAAGCATGATGTCTAGATTTTTTTTTATATTTGAATTATGTTAGAGTGAAACTCTATCATAGCTAATTGTTGAAACTTGGTATTAATCTTCATCAGTTGAAATTAAGTTGAAGTTTATATATATCTGTATTTACAAAATCCATGTTCTATTTTCTTATACAGTAATATTTTTGTAGATGTTCAAACAATTCTAATATTATAACTTCATTATTATTAGCATGTCACTAGGCAGAGTAAACATTTAAGTACCTATGTAAAATTCTCAAGGGTACATTGTTTCTATCTGGAATGTTTGTTTAGTGTAGAGTATCAACTATTTTTGTAGTCCTTTTTATGTAGTACATAAAAACTTGTTTTTAGTGTTATCTGGTTTCCAGGTACCTGATCAAATCTGACTGTAAAAGCAGAACCGTGCCAAGAATATTGTCAAAATACCTATACTACTACTAATGATCCATAATGATTAGTTGTCATTAGTATTATCAGTAAGAGTAGCGATTTGACAAGACCGTTGATTCACATTTCTAGATTCTTATTGGGCCTGTCCAAAGTGAGAGTACTTCAATGGAAGGTGAAAATTTGAGCAACGTGAATTCAAGAAAGTAGGGTAACTATACTCTGTTTTTTTCCATCTGTCCACCCGCCTGTGGTGTTTGCATATGGTAACGCTGCGCCCTGGGCTTTAGATAGTTACATTCAGCTTTCATTCAACAATTATAATAATATCCTATTTCGAAT
Organism: Macrobrachium nipponense; assembly: GCF_015104395.2. Lineage (NCBI taxonomy): Eukaryota > Metazoa > Arthropoda > Malacostraca > Decapoda > Palaemonidae > Macrobrachium > Macrobrachium nipponense. The sequence goes on along the minus strand of NC_087201.1, from coordinate 33,802,123 downwards.
ATTAACGGTGTAATTCGCATACAGTAAATTATTAAAACACTTTTCAGTTGCAAATGTACACCACCCAGATAGCCTTTTATTTACCTAAAACTTACACATAGCGTAACTATCTAAAGCCTGGATGCAATGTTACCATACGCAAACACCACAGACTGGTGGACAGATGGAAAAAAACAGAGTATAAATGGGTTCAAGTATCGCCAGAAGAGTAGCAGTGAATTATACGCTAAGTACAGACAGTCCCCGGTTACCGGCCATCCAGTCTCATGGCGCTTGTCTAGAGCCATAAAATCGGCGATTTATGGTGCCACAATGAGCCGAGTTCGGTTATCAGCACTGTATAATAGAATTATGGCACCAAAACATACCTAAGCACCTCAGTGGCTTGGTTGGTATGGTGTTTGCGTCCAACCTCGGTGGTCGTGGGTTCGATTCTTGGCCATTCCATTGAGGAGTGAGAGATGTGTATTTATGGTGATAGAAGTTTACTCTCGACGGCTTTCGGAAGTCACGTAAAGCTGTTGGTCTCATTGCTGAATAACCACGGGTTCCATGCAACATAAAAGCACCATACAAACAAACAAACAAACAAAACATACCTAACAGAGGCACCATAACAGGGCTTACGGTGCCATGAATCTCCGAGTTTCGGTTAATGGCGGTCTTCGCTTATCAGCGCACCCCCGGAAATGGAAGCCCTGCCGATAACCGGGAACTGCCCGTACTGTAAAGTATCAAAGAGTATTCAATAAAGTGCCAGTAACTGAAAAACGAACACTATGGTAAGCATGGGAGAAACATCAAAGAAATGCTTATGTAGGCTCCTGGGGCACCTTTGGTCAACTCCTGATAGGCTTATCTGTTAGAAACCCTTTCTATTTTCTATCAGACTTAGTCATGCAAGATTGAGGTAGAATCAGCATGAATTTTTCAATCCCCAGCACAACAGAAATCACTTAGACAATCAGTCTGCATTAAACTTCACACTTATGTTCACCCTCCCATAGGCCATTGGTTATCAGTTAGAACACTCCCACCTTAGAATTTTTGCCTCTTTTCAGCTAAAGCTTTGGGGCACTGTTTGGAGGGTACATTTCAGTCTGAAACAAAGGGCATATCAATAAGATTTTGATGTACGACCCATGTTTCTCTGCTCTATTTCTTAATGGCTTCTGGGAATTGTAATGAAAGATGACTCGGTTAGTGCTTAATACATTCTCACCCTGCATCACCTACTCTGGTGAAAGCTCATAGGTACTAATTATTTTCATTCATTAATCTCAAGGCTAGATTTTGTCATAGTTGCTTCAATAATTTTTTTTGTTCCTTTGAACTCATTTTTTTGCATTCTTTTCATATAAAAACTAGTATTTTTGTTATGTACTGTAAACAATTTTTTTCAAATAATACAAAGTGAAACTATTTTTTTAATGCAAAGCCATAACTTATATGTACAGTATAATACTGCCCTCCCGTTTGTCCACAAAAATCTTTTGAAACTGTAATAGGAAGAAGAGTGGCACAAAGTAATAGTGCTTGACAAGCTTCAATAATGCGATCCCAATTGACCTAGATTTCATTCAGACTGTTTTTCCAATGATGGTATTAGGAACACTTATACTAATGGAAAGATGTCCTCAATGGCTCAGTGATTCAGAAGTGCTTATATATTCACAGACCTTGGACTTGACAATAGTGGAAACATCTGTGAATATGAGGTCTAATCTATTACAAGAAATATGCGTGTGTTCCTCAATTAATTGGACAAAACCAGAGGATATGCAGACTGGAGCAGACTGGCCATGTTAATTTATGGAATTTGAATTTAGCCACTCGCCGTGCTTTACATTACAGTCTCCACAAATATGAATGAAGCTTTTGAATCGTGTGACTGAGCCATAGTAATCCTTTCCAAAAGACATTCATTTATAAAGTTAACGATATTTAAATTGCAGTAAACAGCAAGTACATAAGCACTGTAGAACTTACTGAAAGTTTTAAAACAAGTTAACCAAATCTATTGAATGGGGTCCTCATGAGGAATTGGTATAGGGTCATAGATATATTGTGGTGTACCGTTCTCTTGTTGACTTACAAACATTAAAAACGTGACTGTGAAGGCCTTGGGAGATGTCTGTTGGGGCTTTTGGGGAAACCATATATCTAGAAATAGGAGTTAATAACCATCATGGACTCCCTTTACTTTCTGCTCCTGAACTTCCCTTTACTTTCTGCTCCTGAACTTCCCTTTACTTTCTGCTCCTGAACTTCCCTTTACTTTCTGCTCCTGAACTTCCCTTTACTTTCTGCTCCTGAACTTCCCTTTACTTTCTGCTCCTGAACTTCCCTTTACTTTCTGCTCCTGAACTTTCCCACAGTCTTTGATATTGCTAGAGATAACTCTCCAAAGCTGGAAATTGAGGTCATAAAACAAGAGGCCTCAAGTCCCTTTGCCTCTGAAGAGGTCTAAGTGCATTTACTATACTAAGCCTTCTGTAAAAGGCCAGTTGCTATAGAAATTGACTGGTTGTCATTGAGTGTGGAAGGTCTGTGAGGAGTCATCAGTGGTCGTAACTGGCTGCCTGAATTTCACATAGAAAAAGAGCTTGGCTCTGTCATAAGGGGTACTGATCCATAGATAAGTAGGCGTTAAAATCTTGAATCTTTTTTTATAGAGGACCTGCTTTGTTTCCTGTGAGAGGAGCAGTGAGAGCCCTTAGATAAAGTGTGTCTCATATATGCAAAGCAGTGGCTTTGGTCTTTGGAATAAGGACATTTTGAGTGGGATAATGATGAACAGCTTGTATCTGTTCAAATAGAGCTGTTTTCCTTGTTGACAAGAAACATCTCTACAATCTGAGAGATCATCTCAGGAATGCAGAAAAACCTGAAGAAGAATCTTTTGAATGAGTTTGTGAGTCTGCTCCTCAAAGATACCACTTAAAGGTTCTGCTGAATGCCAAGTACATATACTCAATTCAGCATGTTCTTTTTCATGTACGCACTGGCTGGTCTGAAGGAAAAAGACCACCTCTGCACAGGATATGATGCTGCTTCATTCTCTTCCTTGTAGTCAAGCAACTATGAGCAGTACCTGATGTTTGATGCTGAAGCTCTAACAAGGCGCTGCTCACAGCAGGTACATCATCAGATGTAAGACACTATTGTATTGACAGTGAGGTATAAACTCGAACTTGGCTTGGGAAACAAGAACTGAATTGGCTTTGATTTCCTTAAGCAGCAGGAATTGCTAATGAATTCCAGACTGAGAAGAAAAACTTCATGTGAAGAGAGTTCCTTTTATATGAGCCTTCTTATTGTATTTCTTCCATTGACCTTCTGTTTAGAGTACATTGGAAGAGCAAGGAAAGTTTGGCTGACAGATCTCCGTGACAGGAAGAATGTAGTAAATTAGGGTTTCTAGTTGAGGTAGTTATAAATGTGTTATAGGGGATATCTGGCAAATCTGAACATCTTTGGCCCTTGTCTTTATGTATTATTCAATGTAAACTCATAAAATTAATGGAAAATTAATGAACTGCTTATGACAGGATGAGGGGATATAAGAATATACTCTATACGTACTACTGTAGTATGTGCTGTAATTCAGCACTACGTATATATTTTACAACTGTGAGAAAAAAATTCAGAATCACATTGGCAATTCGTACATAAATACTTAGGTAGATATAGCCAGTAGGTAGCAAGAAATAATAGTTCTACCAAAAACAAAATAAATAGCTAAACCACCTCATGGCTTTAATTGCTTGTAATGCCAAATACTTACACTCTGAAACCATAAGATAATAAGCTAAACCTAAATAGAAAAATGAGCTAATGACATCCCAGAAGTAAATTCTTGTGTACTGCTTACATTTCCTGGCACTATTACAAAAGAAAATTACACCATCACTGGGTAATGAAGCACTAATTACATGAAAATATTAAGCTAACTTAGCAACTTGCTTGTGACACATTTATGATCCTAAGCAGACACACATTATGAACTGATCTGTTACCTAGAACCTATGAAGCCCCTGTGCATTACAAAACTGTAAGAGACTGATACTTACCCTTTTCCTGGCACTCTTCCTTTGAAGAAAGTTTGTTGTGTGACAAATGAAATGGCAGTGTCAGCTATGTGCTTAAAGTTAAACAAAAATATTTTTCTTATCTCTAGTACACCAAAAGAAGTAAGTGCAGTAATCTATATATATACAGTATATATAAATGTCTTTATAGCAACTATTACAAACTTTTTGAAGGAACAAAGATCTGAGTGAAAATCTTATATGAAGTTAAAATGTCACATTTGCAGCTCTATTTACCATCATCGGTGTGACAGTGAAAATGTTTGACTGCAGCTGCATTTAATCATTCCAGCAGGGAACTCTAGTCTTGGGTGTGATTACAGATCCTTAGATATCCATATATACTAGTAGGGTGTCAATATTTTTGCACCTTAATGATACATAAAAGTTTTTTGTGAAATTTGATTTATTTTTGACAGCCAAATATTATACCAACACTACACAATGCTGCTTTTGATTACACAATGCATTACATTGTCTAAATATACTTATGTATACTGTACTTGTTCATTTATTTAAGTAAAAGTTAACTTTGCAGTATTGAAGTACTGCACAGTTTAGAAATGTACCAAGTAAATGTGCCACAATTTTAACTTTCAATTTGATCTCACTTTTCAGGGATCTGCTGTTTGTTATTTTTGAAACATGGCTACCTATTTTTTAAAAAAATTGTGTATATGTATATATATGAGCTATATTTTACAGGTTTAGACATTTATAAAAGTATCAGATGCTCACTTAAGAAATGATAATATATTATTTTGTAGTAGTAACCCCTTGACTTTGAAATATAATACTACTAGACACAGTACTACTGTAAAGTAAGTGAGAGTGAAGAAGTTAGTTTTCAATGCAGGGGAAGTTACTTGCTTGAAGGGAACTTATTTTGAAATTGTGTAAAAGAAATGATTTTATGTATATATTAGAGGATGACCTTTGTATGTAGTGTCATCTTAGTGTTTCTAGAACATTCCACACAAAATATACAAAAATATAATTTAGATTTTTATCTCAAGAATTTAATTTCGTACCTTTCAGAGAAACACTGTTGATTTACTTATTTACTGTATACATGCTTATTCCTAAGTGCAGTGAGCTGTAGGTAGTTTAAATGTTTAATTCTTAAGGAAAGCAGCTACAATCTGATTGCCATTTAGAAATCTTAGCTTTTAAGTCTTAAGAATGGAATAAATTGATGTTGTTGTTTCCATAATAGGTCAGTTTGATGTTTATAGTAATCACAAAATAGGGACCAGTGTGCACAATAAATAGTGTATACCTAAGTATGTGTGTAAGTACTGTATTTGTATTCACTGTACAATGTACTGGTATGAATTGTTTTAACATTTTTGACATTTAGTATAAACAGCTAGTCTTCAGTTTTAGATGATTTGGTAGTTTCTGGGTTTAAATTTAGCACATATAGTTATTTTGTTGTTTTTTAAGTTTACTAATGAGATGTCAATATGCAGAGTGTGAGAAACTTTAATTTTCTGAAGAATACTGGATATATTGGTGTCTTACATACGTAACTACTAACGTATATCTTTTATAAATATTTTCTCAGTATTTTATAGTAATTTGGGATTAAGTGTTTAATCAAGTATGAAAACTTAATCAGTGAAACTACCACAGTACATATCAGAAATATATAGTATAAAATAAATTTAACCACATGCTGAGTTGGGAGCATTCGGCTTCAGTTTTAAAATTTTAGGCATAGGAAGTATGAGAAGTTTCAAACCTCAGAGACTGGAAATATCAGAATTTGGAAAATGCATAAAGATCAGTGGCCTGTATTAGTTACTATTTTCATCGGCCCATGAAACCCAGTAAGCAGTTCTGTATTCAAAGCTATCGCTGGAGCAGAGTGATTATTAAAGTAGGATGAAATTGCTAATTGTAAAGTTTTTATTACATAAGATTAATGACATCATACAAGCCCTCTACCATAATTAGCCTTATTTGTAGTGCCAAATTCTCCCAAACACATATCTTCTGATGTCTTGAAGACAGAAGAGAAGAGGTACAAATAACTTCATGCATGTGTTCATCTGACTATCTTTGTGTAATAACTGGCTTTTCATTCCTTTGCATAAAAGATCATGACTTGAGAAAGAAGGGTCTTGGAGTTTGGTATATTTTAGGATTGATAAGTTTGTATGAAAAGATTAGTTTTATGTTAAAAAAAAACTTTATAGCCTGACAAAGCCATCAATCATAGTAGGACTAACTCATTGTTTAGGTGAGAGGTTGAGAAGTTTTGAATTCCAACTTCTACGATGGTTTTATATGAATTTAGCAAAACTATTGGGGGGCAAAATAAGGCAGGAAATAAGTGACCAAGAAACAGTAACTGACGAAACCTTGAGATGGTATTTTGTGGTACTTCAGATAGAAACAGAGATCAACCAACAATTCAGAACTCAAACCCTGGAAGACAATACCAATTAATTAATGGGGGGAAAATCAATCTAATCACCTTGTACCTTATGTTTCACAAGTAAGATTAGGGGCAGCAAGATAACATCTTATATGTACTAGCATTATGGTTTGGAAACAATAAATACCTTTTGAAGGCAGTGGTTGATAGGGTGTGATCTCATAAATTTACACTTGGTGTGATAAGACTGGGTCTTTTGCTGATTCTTGGACAGAAAGAGTCTGGAGTCATGTTAATTTAGTGTGATATCCTCTTCTGAAAGAGATGGAATGCTCTCCCTTGCAAAGGTGGTGGTCAACTTCATAAGCATACACTATGACCAGCATAGTAAATTTGGTTGTGGCTTGTTGGAGGCTATGATTAAACTCAAAGAACTATGAAAAAGCCTATGTCTATCTATATATGGGACTGCTTCGCATGATTACCATCCCAAATATACAAAATAAAGCATAAGGTAAACAGTAACACTACATTTCCAAATGTTAATGGAGTATGTTCCTCTTGAAAAATCTGCAAACTTGTACATGATTATTTTGTCAGGGTTTTATATCCCTGTCCTCTGTAGATTTAGCTACTGCGATAAACTGGTAACACTGGAACAGACGCCTCATCTTCCCTCCATCGATTTATTCAACAGGCCTTATCTTGCAAAAATGTTGCAACTTGCAATTTTGCAACTAGCAAGATGCTGTTAATGGGAAAATACAATTCACTGCAAATATAAAGTATTTTATATAAATATGAAAACAGTGACATAATCTAGACATTTATCATTATTATAATACAGATAAGACAGACTGTATGAAAAGTATATATAAATAGTATAAACAGAACAACAAGTCCACAACCATCTTGCAGTCAAATTTGTCCCTGTTTCTATACTTAATTTTATACCAGGATTTCCCGGAATGTGCAAAAATATCCTAGGATTATTAAACCTTGAAAATTGTCCAGGATCTCGGGAAACAAACTCTAATACACATCAAGGTTGTTTCAACTTGAAAGCTGAGTGCCCAGCTTCACAACTGCTGAAGCTAACAGCAAATTATATAAACTTCTTAGTACAAACCTGGGGACAATCTGGATTCTGCCTCTGCCTAGTTGAAGATCACCACATTTAGCTGCCACAGATGTTCATATTGTTATCCATTAATTCAGTCTTTCAAGAGTGAACAAACTAAAGACTATAAGTTATCAGAATTTATATCAATACAGCACTGATATGAAACAAATAATTCAATTTACCTTTAGATACCAGGAGAAAGAAAAAAATAAATCATGCCAATGTACCACAAGAAAAAATATACTGTATAAAGTCAGTATTATTTATTAATTTGGATTACTTACTGGAAGATAGTAAGACAGCTTTTAGTAACTGGAGAGCTTTAGTACAATTTTCTGGAGAAATAGCAGAAAAGTAGGGTTTGATAAGGCAATAATAACCGGAAACTGAAGAAAATAGATACAAAATTCATGAAAATTAGTTGGAATATCCAAATTGTCAAAGCAAATTGGGAATATTATCAGGTTGTGTTAATATGGCTCCAGTACATAAAAAAATTAGGAATACATGAATAAAGTTGTTGATACCTATTCTACTTGTCTTAAAGACATTAGAGGATATGTACAGGTTAGAGGGAAATAGGACAGAGTGAATACAATTACATACCTATGTAATTTATCTTGAAACAAAGTGGGTTGGGTCGTGGGGTAGTCTGCACTCATAAGACTTTGGATTTTGCACTTGTCAGTAGCTAGTGAACTAAATACCAAATAGGAGCTCTGTGTACATAAGCTTTTGTGTAAATATTGTATTATATGGTGTCCCTATTTATGTTGTGCAGTCCTTTGGTGACAACAGCTTAAGACTTTCATAGAGGCAAAGTTTATTTTTTCTTGGAAGCAAGAGTGGTCCTCTGCCATTTAATGAAACCAACTGCAGTACAGTATACAAATGAAGGGTGTATGGCAAGTAGAACAACCCCTGTTAATAGGTTCATTATTTATGGCCCTGTTATTGAACTTATACACTAGAGTAATGGGAATGTGTTACTGCACTAAAATGCATGTGCATCATTGATATATATTGTAGATTCTCTCTACAGATTTTAATCTTAATTTGGCTTGTGATGCTCATAATTTATGGGAGAGTATGAAATGTTTTCACAATGAACTGTGAAGAATGGCTGATGGCAGTGATTGTGGAACCAATAGACAGTGAACCCCCCACTGTTTATGATCTCCTAATTCGCACTCTCCTAATCGTGGATTTCTTCATGTAACATATATTACACATTATTTACAGAAAATTCACCTATTTGTGGTATTTTCCACCGAGAATATTCATTAATTATACTGTATTTTCATATTTTCATGACTAAATGCTTGTGATAAAGCTATTAAAATACTCAGGTCTGAGCACTTTTAGATGGTTGTTTTTTTGTGCGTGAACTATCAAAATAGGCAGTTCTTAGGGGGTTTTTAAGTATTCAAAAATTTTAGCTCTTCGGGGGGGGTTGTGGTAAGTACACTGTACTCATCCCCCGCAAATACCAGGGGTTGACTGTATGCCATTTATATTAAATATACTTTGATGCTCTCAGGAAGAAAAACTACATGTTTAAGTAGTTTAGTGTCCCATTTTAGTTGGCCTGCTTCCTACAAACAGATAAAAAACCCACTCGTTCATACTCTTTTGTTGTTTTCTGTGGCCTTATTGTATATTATGTAGGTTTTCTAAGCAGTCATATTTAGGACATGATTAACCCCTCCCATAACCTCACAAATGTTCATGGGTGCCTGGCATACATTAGTGGTCATCCATCCAAGTATTTATCAAACCCAATCTTATCTAACATCACTGATTGAAAAAATAATGGTGCAATCACTGCCATCTTCACATCATGATCCCCTTATTCAATTGTCTTAAAGCATATCTGCAAAGAACTGAAAAACTCTATAGGAAAAGTAATTCTCCTGCAGCCCTTTTTTAGCTGCATGTTGACAATATTTGGAATTTTAGCTATAAATTGGGCTGAGTATTATCATTATAGTTTTAATCGAAGTTGAGTAGTATAATTTGAGCATATTTAACTTGTTAACATTCACTTGAAAGCGCTGAATTCATACCAAGTTCTCAAACATGTAATCAATTTGGCCTAGTAATTTGTATCCTCCGCCATATGAAGGATGTACAATGGTTTACCATTTTTAAGCTTAGTACTATCCATTCAAGTCCTCAAGGAGGTTGGGTAATAAAAGAATGATGGCAATTGAAAAAATTTGCTTTTTTTTATGTTTAGGTGAAATTTAAGAATGGGAATGAAATAGTTCTTCAGAACTTGCTGTATTATCATAGTGCAAAACCTTGCTCCAAATAGCATTAAGATGTATCAGCCCTTGGTCAGCCTCCTACAGCTTAAGAAGCCATATACATATTTTAAAATGTAAATATAATTCTCAAAGCAATATTCAGTAAGATTTCTTTTTATAGATGTGAAGTATGTTACAATGGCCTTGTACTGTTTATATTATGGTTTCGTTTATGAATTGTGTTTATTGTAGGAGTTGCCAGTTTCGTTTTTTTAACTTAGAGGGACCAAAAATGAGAGGGCATATGATTAACACATATAATGTCATTATCCTAGGTGTAAATATTAAAGTTATTCCTCTCCACATCTGATTAATGGCAAAAGCATTACTTGAAGTGTCTTTCCTTATGTCAACGAAAACTCCTAAGCAAGAGCCTGCTCATGTTTTGTTTGTCAGGTCTAGGAGCTCGTTGTTCCAGACTTTTGATCACTTGTATTGATTGCCCTTCATTCATGTTATCCACCCTCTTTTATTATTTAATTTTTATTTGCACATTATTTATTTGATTTCAAATTATTTTGTGATATTTTAATGCGTTTCAGTGGATTTTCATCTGCTGTTAATGCCATTGTCTTTCAGTTGATAGCACTAAAGATTGCAAATAGTACAGGTGTTCACTTTTTTACGCTGTACGTAATGTGTTTTTTCTAGGTTAACTGGTTAATTTTACATTATAATTTGTTTTGTCTTTGATGATATATAATCATTTCGTATTCCTTGTTCAGCGTAAAGGTTATGAATTCTTTCTAGGTTTGCCATAAGTTTAGCCATTAGTTTTATGATTTTTCTCGTTGACAGTAGAGTACACTTTGTTTTGTGTCATGAGATGTTGTTTAGTTTTCGTTAAATGTAAGAAATTTTTAATGTGTAAACAGTCGCATTTCATGAGTTTATCTGTTCAAGTGATTTGTCATTATATTTTCTAATGTTTGTCTTGAGTCATGCCGATTAAGTCTTGGCTTTGGTGATACTCATGTGAACAGGGGCCCACATGATTTAATTACTTCTTGTTGGAGACATGTATTCACTTGACCTTACCTGTTGTACTTGTAAGGATCAGTCCAAGGATTGATGATCCAAGTGTAATAAGATGTTACAGAATAAGGGTAAGACTTGTTTTGTGTGTTTCAGCTTTTGATTGCTTGATCCCACAGACCCACACCTACCTGCCCAGGAAAGGAGATCTCTGAGGTATTCCTTCTTGCCACTACTATATGCTAAGGCACATGTTTCCTCTGATGACGTACCATCTCTTCACTGTGAGCCCAATAGTATTGGTGCCCTCTTACCAAACCTTGTTGGGATGCTGAGCATCAAAACCTTTCAAGTCCAAGTTTTAATGCTACTTCAGCTCCTCATTTGGAACTTTTTTCGACAGGCCAGGAGTATATTCAATAATTCCTCTTTTCATCTTTGCTAGCATTTAAGATATAACAAGAACAGTTTTCTTCTGAGGCTTCACTTTCTTCTAGAGTTGTTCTGCCCAAGCAGAGATGGATGAGCTCATTTTCACTTGGCAAGTCTGTACAATTGACTGTAGAAGCAGACCTTCATGCTTAGTTGTGGATTAGCCATGCTGTCTTCATGCAGTATTTTTAAAAACCACTGTCTTTCCTTGGTTGTGTCTGCCTCTGAAGAGGACTACAAATCCTCGTACAAGGAATATAGTTCCAGGAAGAATGAAAGAGATGGGTCATGTTTTGAACCAAGCCAGTTAACTTTTAAGAACCATAGCCTTTCAGACCTATGCTAGCCAGACTTGAGCCAGCTGATCCTGAGCTGCTCAAACCTCAATTGCTCTGTTGCCATGTGTGGTCCTAGGCTCTTTAACTTTAGAGAACTAGAGATCTACTATTTCCAAAGATGTAAGCTGCTCAGTTTCAAAGGGTTTTGAGCCTTTATTATATGGAAAATAATGTGAATAACCAAGACCAAAACCATTCCAGTCCTTCTGAACCAAGTAATTCCACCTCAAGGAATGTAGTTGCTCCAGTGTTATATTCCTGAGTCAATCTTCTTCCCTAGAATGAGAGCCATGGTGATTCTATGGAAATTGACATTCTTCTTTGAAGGACCAAGCCACTCTACCAGTAAGCACCTTGGTAGCTCCACTGATAAGGGCATGAAAAGTTCCAGTTATAAGGATCCCAACTGATCCACATTTAAGGATCTCAAGTCATTCTTCTGTTAAAGAAGAAAGTCTTTAACTGTTCCTCTAGACAAAAATAGTAATGAATAATGTAAAGCACTTGCACAAAAAAGTTCCCACAATTTTGTACCAAGGTAAATGATGCCTAACAAAGCAGCAAAAGGCAGCTAAACACCAAATGACAATAAAGTAACATTTTCTGCCAGTGAAGCAAATGAAACTGGCAAAACTTTTTCATAATCACTGGTTTACTAAAAGTTAAAAAATCTCCAAGCATATGAGGAAAAAGAGATGTTGACACCGATAAAGGGAGATAAATATTGTAAATTAATGGGAAAAGAAATACTTCTGTACATACTGTAAAATTTGAATCATGTCAACTTACTAACACTAAAATAAACTCGAGAGAAGAGAGGATTTAGCCTAACTGGAATGTGAGGTTCTTAGATATACCTATACGTATAGAGTGCAAATGGGTCCCCACGTGATCTTCCTTAGAATTAGGAATGGAAATCTAGGATGAGTGAATACCCTTGAAACAGGCTAATGTAAATGATGATTTAGTAATAGAAACAAACTATCATTATTGCATCCTCACTGTAGGATACTGGAATTATTCAGGAACTATTCCAGTTAGATTTGAAGGAGTGCTACTGCAAAATGTAGCAGACTCATTTAAAAAAGATGTAAGACTCCAGTTCACTGTATTACTTCAGGAAATAAACAGTTTATAAGGATTTGGTAAAACTGAAAGCCATCTTCATTGTTTCAACCTTGAAGAAGGGTGTAAACTATCATTTGAAGGCTTTTCTACTTGCAGATTTAACCTTCCAAAAGTCATATGCATTATATTTTTTCTTCATGTAATTTATGTCGTACATTGTGGTACTTGCATATCATTTGAACATTGTCGTATTCAATGTTTTCATTTCAGTTTTCCCTTGACAGGGTGAGACCTTTTGAGCATTCATATATATTTCTAATTATGTATGTAGAAGAGAGCCTACTCTGTATACAGTTTGTGCATTTTCATACAGGTATCCAGTTGCCGTATATAATTTGTATGTCCAGCCTTGTGAAAGAGAAAGTCTGATGACGGTGGTGATGAACATATATGGTATGCTGAACGTACAGTGTACAAAATACAGTATACATACATACATAAATATTTAATGAAGATTTGTAGTTTGGTAGATGCACTTCAGAGAAGACATTGCATGACTGTGTCTCCTGGTCTCGTTGAAGATATAGATATTTATTGTGATGTCTCGTGAACAGTTTATTTTAGTGATTTTCTTGTGATTTATATTTATATAAAGATCCATTTTTATAGTACTAAGTCCTTTCAATTATAAAAGGCATATAGCCTGTAAATTTCATTTGTTATAGAGAGATAAGTTTTCTATATACACATATACATATGTAATTGAAGAGATATATATTATTTTAGATAATAATTGTATATAGTATCTAGGGTAAACACACACACACTATATATATATGTATATATAGTACTATATATACAGGCAGTCTGCGGTTATCGGTAGACTCTGTTAATGGCGATCCGGTTTTATGGCGCTAGAAAATTTATGGCGGCATAATGGGGCAAGTTTCGGTTATCAGCGCCAATAAGGTGACCGATGACATAGTTATGACACCATAAAATACCTAACAGAGGCTCCATTAACCAAAACTTGGTGCCATACGTGCCATAAGTCGCCAATTTTCGGTTAATGGTGGTTTCGCATATCAGCATCCCACCGAGAATGGAACCCCCCCCAATAACTGGGGACTGCCAGTATATATATAATAATATATATATTTGTGTGTGTGTGTGTGTCTGTGTGCATATGTGATGTGTGTGTATGTGTGTGTGCACGCTTCTTAGGCATAACATTTCTTTCTGGCAGCTTTAATTGAATGCTGATGCACTTGTGGTGTCTTTAAGACGACAATTTCCTTCCAGGTAAAGGAAATTTAATCACAGACCTTTAGAACTCATCTGGCCAGAGCTGAAAAAAGTGAATCTTGTGGTGATCTGTCCTGACCAATTACATTAGTTTTTTTTTCGTTTTTCATTATTTTTAAGTTTTGCTCATACAGCTGCAATTTAAAAATCCATTTTAAAGCAGTGTGGCTCACACAGCTGTGTTTGAATATAATTATATAAATAGAGTAGAATTTAAAAAAACTGTCTTTTTCTCATACTTTTGTGAGTAAAGATACTTGGAGGAATGTTGTCTTAAAATAGTGGATATCATAATTACATCAGTAATCAGTGAAAATACTTGTATGAACTTGTAAGAAATTGGGTTGTGGTTGAAATGTGGAAAGGTTAATGTTTCTAGATAATACAGTACTGATTGGAGATGGTAGAGAGAAAAACTGCAGGATGTATTGAAGGCGTTTGCGAAAGGAAAAAGTTGAGAGTGAACGTAAACATATGACACGAGTGTCAGTGGGAACCAAGAAAATAGAGCATTTAATGTCAATAAGGATGGGAGAAGAATTAAGCAGTCGTTGATTAGTAAAGCTGTTTGAGAATAAATATAATGTTGATAGTAAAATGAGAGAAGAGGCAGTAAAATAAGAGGGGGAAAAGACTCAAAGAATTAATGAGGTGGGGAAGGTATCTGGGTGTGGGGGAGAGACAGTGTGTATGGAAGCCAAGGTTATAATGTATACAGGGATTGTTGAGCTACCCTCCTTTATGGGAGTAAAGTGTTGATGTTGAATGTAAAACAAAGAAGAAACTTGAAAGCAGTTGAGACTATTGTATTTATAGTATACTGCAAATAGCATAAGAATTGAAACTGTGAGATTGGCGGTGATGGGCAGAAGTAGTAAACAGGTTAGCATCAGTGAAAGGATGGTTTACATTGTTTTGATATAGTCCAGTCACATGGAAAGAATGGGGTATGACAGGTTACTTAAGAGTTTGGAGAAAAAGAAAAATACCTAGAAATTGCTAGATGGATGGAATGGATGAGAAACTAGAAATAAAGAGTCTGAACATCTTAAGAAGAACAGAAGTGGGTATAAGACAGATGAATGCCCCAGTGTGTATTTGAGTTGATTCACTGCAAATGAGCCTTCTGTGTAGGCGAATGGAATAGTTAATGTGGCAGTGGTAGTGACTTTTGTGTTGGGTTTTCTTTCTCGTATCATCATCTTTTAGGGGAGACTTTTTAATGTTGAGAAAAAATGTATATACAACATATTTATATAGAGCAATGAATGTGATTGTTCTCGTGTGATATGACAAATAGGTGAATGTATTGTACCACAGTAGCCAAGAAGCTTTAGCATTAGTAGTTTCATCGCTGTTAGGATATTTTTCTTGTACATAATAGATAGCATCTATTTTATATAGCGCATACCATACTTATATGTGTACATGAAGATATGCTTATGTGCAAAATTATGGAAGGTGGATACTGACAGCATGTGTAAATGTGCAATGTATTGCATTTGTAATTAAAATGTTTGCTTTTTTGCTGTATTTCCCTGATACCCAGTTGAAATGTACCGGAGGATAATAATGTATGAGGGTATAATAGAAATTCATTAAGGGCAGCGAACATCGTAACAGGGTGAACAGAATTACTGCTGCAGAAATCAAGTGATAAACATCGAACCTATATTCAACATGCAATCCATATTTATAGGTTAACTGGCAGTGAGGCAGCAGGGGTTTCCTGTCAAAGGCCGTCGACAAGCAGTCATTTATAGCTTTGTATGCTGGGTTCTAGGGTCTTGCACTCTTGATGAGGGTTTGCTAAATTACTACAGTATTCACTGTAATAACGAGGAACTTAGCTGCTGTGATTATTTCTGGCACTTATTAGTTTCTGTACAATAGTACAATCTAGAGTTTGTAAAATCCTCTTTCCAACTGTTTAAATCACCTTAAACATCAAAAGTGATTTCTCATCTACATCTGTAAAAACTTATGCAGGTGTGCAATCACTTCCGAAATGTAATATTACTTTTAGAACAGTATAACTTTTAAAAATGTGTATACTTAAACCCCCAGATTTGAAGGCATGAAAGAATGTTTTCATGAGAGGTATGTCCCACCGAACGTTGCATTTATCTATATCTTACTAAAGCTTTTGATGAGATAGTAGAGTCAACGGCCATAACACATTGAAGGCACTGCTTCTCGTATAAGATAATAGAAAATAAATATTTCTTACATCAGAGAACTTGTTTTTTTCATGTAAATTTAGTGAAGGCCAGCATATGTAATGGAGAGTACATAGCCTTAATTTTTTTTTTATATAACCTATTAAGGTGCGTCTGCACGGTCGAACAATGTCCAACAGATAAACATTGTTACCAATTAACAATTGTCTGCCTGGCTTTGCCTTGTGAGCAGAGTAAAAACACTGGTATACAACCTCATCTGGTACCACTGCTTGTTGCCAGATCTACTTCCATCGTTTCAACGCTTACGACATCATCCTGCTTTGCCTATGACATGGTAACAATGTTTGTCCGTCGGACAATGTTCGACCGTGTGGACGCACCTTTACATGAACATGGAAATGTATACTTGCACCAATCTTGTTTAACTTATTTCACAGTAGCCAAGTATGATATTTTCTTTACTAATGATGCTCCCTCTGTTAAATATTGTGACCTATGAAGACTGCTTAGTAAATAGTTTGGGGCGAGTTGAGTCTGTTCCCACCAAAAGTTCCGTAAAACCTACTGTTATTCTCCAAGGATGGGATCAAAAGGACGTTCTCATGGGGATAGAGAGTTGGCTGGAAATTCATTTTTTGCCATTTAAGATTAGCTCTCCCTTCGATATTGGCCCAAGGTCGGCATTACAATAGTTATTGCATTATAAGGTAAGTTTTGTCTTGTGGCCATACAGATGGTATGAATGTCTTTTGTAATTTTGCAGAAAGTATGGTTAGAACCATAAATTTCTTGCCCTAGCTTATTTTTTTAAATTAGCATTTAACAACAATTCTAACTAAAAATAAACTGCATTTTATTGAGCATGTTATAAAAAAACGGATGAATAAGTGATAGAGTTAGTTCAAAATGAAATTAGTATCAAATGGACGCGATACAGGCTTTTGAACATGATTCAACAAGTTTTCAGGAATGTTGCACCACACACCAACCCATCCTGTGACATTTTACACAAGGTTTAGGTATATTATATAATGCCAGTGTTGAGAATTATTTAATATTATTATAGTAATTAGTCAGGATTGAGTCAGCATCTTTGAAGGTTTGAGAGCAGTTCAGAGTTCATATTAATTTTATTCTGAATTATTGGTGCACAGTTGAGTTTTAGGTGGAATAAGCACTATCAATTATCCAAAACCTGCTGTGAAATCCTTTTCTGGGTGCAGTGTTGATACCAAAACACCTCAAATTTCAATAGCCTTAAGTGCCATGAACAATCAGTGTGAAGTTCAATGAGCCTAGTAACCGAAGCTGGTTGGTTTATTTTAATAATCTACTGCAAACAATTAACCACTCTTCTATTAAACCTCCCTCCATTCAGATCAGACTGCTATTATAGTATCGCAGGTGGTACAAGCAGTATTAAAAATGTTGATCTTCTTGGAGGTAGCATGGCATACACTTGGACGAATCTTCATTTGTAAACGAACCACTTCGTAGGGTTTATCAGAATAGCAACTCAGCTTCATGCGGTCAGTGTAGACACCTGTTGGAGGGAAACTTGTTCTGCAGTCATAGTACCAGAAACCACCACCGCCACCCACAGTGGCACAGTTGACACCTGAAAAGAACCAGTTGGTATTATGGTTTAATATTTCGTATGCTGAGCTATTTTATTTTTAAGGCTTAAGTTTATTTTCTACAAACTTGTCTTGACATTATAGTACTACAGATACATCATTTAGGATACAAGAAGCTTTTGTGGAGGCCTTACTCTTGTTGCTGTCAAAATCCTTGTCGTAAGTGGTGAAGTCACGCTTTCTGTTATGATACAAGCAGTCAAACTCATTTGTACTATCTTGTGACCTGACATCGAGGTTGAGCCTGTACCTGTCAGCAGCAGAGAAACTTTTGTTTTACAAGGACAGATGGATTTATTGAAGTAGTAATTATTACAGAGTATCCTCAATTTCTGAAAACAAACGCAGGTCCCTGAAAAAGATCGGGCTGTCTGAAGAATCAGATTTTAAAAAACCTTGTAACAGCGCGATGACAAATTAATTTACTTATTAAAAGGACTGTAAAAGCAGATATCATCACATGTGGTACCTGTTTTCTTCATTTTCCACTTGAAAAGTTTGGTAAACAAGGAACTTAGAGTCTCCGTCCACTGTGTCAATGTCCATGCGGAGGGAATAGGTTCGACTATATGTCAACTTGTGCATGTTTTCGAGACCTGTGAAATATTAAACATGAATCCATATATCAATTTACATTTCAATTCTTGTAATGTAATTTTATTTTCGTTTCTTTTTTTTTCTGGTAAACTTGCAAGTCTTGATGAATCTTTGTTAACTATTATCGTGTGATTTCTTTACTAACTCAAGTTTGCTGAATTTTTGTGTAGTAGATTGTTGCATAAATCCTTATTCCTTCTTATAATCGAAGCACCTATTTAAAAGAATGGCCTTCTCGTAAATACTGTACTGTACTTTTCTTCTCTGCTTAAGCGCTTTAATTTTTAACTGCCGTTCTGTATAAAGTTTTAGCGTCCTTTTCTAGATCTTTCTGGACTTACCCTGATCTTTTTGGTACCTAAGAGTCCACTGTAACTTAGAGACCAAATGATTAATGCTTGGTTGAAATAAAATATGATTACGTTACAATAAATGACAGTTACCTCTGCAACCTTACGCAGACAATTGTTTGTTTTGATTTTATTTGTAACGAGAAAATGAAATCGCAAAATCTGCCCTAGAACAGGTTACAGTAAAACAAGAAAGAATTGAGATACGAGCCAGCTTCAGTATCTTGGGACAAGGACATGGGAGGCATTATAACAACAGTTACTGTAGAAGCTGTCAGGAAAACGGTGAAAGCCTCCTGCAAAGGAGACAAGTGTCGGAATGGAGTCTTCCGTAATAGATATGAGGTCAATCTTGACTACTGAACGGAGATATGGGCTTTGGGAAGAACTAACGGTTAAGGGGGTCTCTTGAGAAAGGACAGAAAAGAAGATGCTGAGGTGTACGTTAAAAGCATATTTTCATTATTTTGATGATTATGTCTAGAAGACAGAGACTGGCCAATTTTTAAAAGTGTAAGATAAGAACCAATTAATGTGAGAAAGGAAATCCCCCCCCCCCCCCACAACGACAGAGGGTTAGGGGAGGGATATCTAGAGAGAGAGATACGAGGGAGCTTTGACTGAGAGAGGAGAACTCAATATGTAGCAAGCTTTGTACATGATGCATTAGGGAAGAGGGAGGAATTAATACTTCGAGCATCCTACCAAGCCATTGTTCTGAAACTCCTCCAAAGCCAAACTTGTATTCGTCCCAGGTCCGGTTGAAGTCGAGTTGGGTCTTCTGTTTCCTTCTGGTCATGATCACCGTCCATCCCCCGCCGTCGGTCACCATGTCGCAGAACACTTTGATGGGAGGCTCGCACCCGCAGCTGTCATATATTGGACCACACTTTCGGATTACAGTGCTGAAACTGTTCTGAGTGAATGAAGTGTAACAAGCGCCACCCACACTTACGTTTCAAAATGACTCGTACAGGCTTCTGATGGTGTAATTTTTCAGCAGCAGTAGCTGATGCTCAGTGCTCAGTCGCTGTTGCTGCATTTGGCATTCCACGTGTATTTTAGGTTTATATCAGATAATTATCATCATATATGAGGTATGAAAGCACTTAGAACTATATGACTTCCGGTATTTTGACAGTGCTAGTCCTTAATTCAAGTAGAGTAATGAATCTAGTGATAAATGTCTTTCCAAATGGCTGAGTAATGTCTCGACTCTCGATACAGTGTTATAAAAATAATGAAAAAGACTAAGTCTCAATATTTCTGGACAGGTACAAATTATTGTCAGCTTAGCTGAAAGTGAAAAAAGGTATAGGTAGGTCCTAAACCGGAATGGTAAGTTAGCAACCCTTGATCCCTAAACAGGACTTATGTAAGTTAGCAACCTTAGATCCCTTAACGGGACGTAGGAATGGAATGAAATACAGAGTTGAGACCAAAGGCCGAGTACGTTAATATATCCTGTTTCCTTCAGTCAGATGTTAGTCGTATTTTAGTCTTAAAATCCCTTATGATATTCAGGCAATTATGTCAAGTAGCATACTAACGAAAATGGGTAGACGTTGTATTCGCCGCTCTGCCTCACTCCTAGCATCAGTAAATCGGCGCAGTCAGCTGGCCTGTGTAGTAAATGAAAAAAAATATATTTTTGTTTTTGTTTTTGCTGGACAATTGATCACTTCTTCCCTCTCTCTCTCTGTATATATATATATCTATATATATATATATATATATATATATATATATTATATATATATATATATATATATATAAATATCTATATATATATATATATATATATATTGTATTAATATATATATATATAAATAGTATATTATAATATAACCGAATCACGAAAGTTTGGAACGTGATAAATCCATAAATAAAGGTATAAGCCACGAAGGAAAAATAAACAACGGAGTTTCTGCAAGATCTTTCGACTCGACGTCCTTTACTCAGCAGAGTTTGTCTGCTGAGTAAAGGATGTTGAGTCGAAAGATCTTGTAGAAACTCCGTTGTTTATTTTTCCTTCATTTCCTTCGTGACTAATACCTTTATATATATATATATATATATATATATATATATATATATATATATCACATGCTAATTCTAGAGAATAAATCATATTTGTATTTCTCTCTCTCTCTCTCTCTCTCTCTCTCGTCTCTCTCTCTCTCTCTCTCTCTCTCTCTCAGTTAAAGATTGTAACAAGTCTTCCATTATTTGCCATGTGAACTTATTTTGTATCTATAGTTACCAAGAACAACCTGGTAAAACTAAGTAAATTGTATTACAAGCTCCTTTTGGTTAGGAATAGTAATCTTAAAATTTTTGAATTTTCTTCTTTATTCATTCTAAATGTACTGTATTTATACTAAATAATTTTCCCCTGATTTTATACCAAGTTCAAGTTTACATTTGCGTTCATTCTTGTAACTAGCAAACATATGTATACGTACAGAAATTATGTATGAAAATTCTTAAATAAACTAAGTCTACGGGCATAACCTGCCCCGTTTCACGCACAGAAACTGCTCCATATCAGGGAATCTCTTCTCACACCCACCCCCTTCGGAGGGGTCGGGTGGGGGGGCGGGGAGGTAGGATGAAACCCCCATTACAAACAATCTTAGGGGTCTCCACTATAATCTCACCAAGTTTCATGGCCATCGGACCAGCCGTTTGGCCGTGATTGAATGACAGACGGACGGACAGACATTACGCCCATTACAGTCAGATTTGAGGCACTACTCGTTTCCTGTTCAATTCTTTCCCCCAATATTCCGCATTCATTCACCTCATTTGTTCAGTCAGTTTCCATCCAACATTTCTCCTCTAGAGTTCAATCATTTCAACTGCTGTTCTCAACTCTTACTTACCTGGCGTCGCTCAAATTCATCCGTCTGACTGATCTCTCGACGGCAGCTGTCCTGCAAAGGTATGAGTTCATTCAGTGCTGCAACGGAAACTGACAGGAAAAGGTTTGGAAGGTGTAACAGGAGGAAGGCCTCAAAGCACTTACACTATGAATCAACTGTTAGGAGAGGGTGGAAAGTGAGATGTAAGAAAGAGAATATGAAAGGAGGTATACATTAAAAGGAGACGAAAGGGGGTTGTAGCTAGGAGCCGAAGACACGCTGCAAAGAAACTTAAGGAATGCCTACATTGCACCGAACGGGGAAGTCGATAGGATTGGAAAAATTTGCTCTCATGTGTGTATTGAATTAACTTTTCTTGGGAATGACTTATTCCCAGATGAAATAATAAGTCATAAGCGCACAGATTCGAGTTCTTGCCGGGACAAATGCGCTTATCAAGTGTCATATTCTTTTGGCGTTAATTATTCTCTAGGACTTGATGCAAAGGGTATTTGTGGCTTAATATTTAAAGAAATTAATTTTTTGGATTAGTGACAATACAATAACACTGACACACACACATATATATATATATATATATATATATATATATATATATATATATATATATATATATATATTATATATATATGTATGTATATATATATATATATATAATATATATATAAAATTTCCTTCTCATTTTCTAATTTTTTACCCCTCTGGTACTGTTATATGGGTGAATTACACACTATACAAGTAGAAAAGTGCAAATATACCCCGATCTTGAGACACCCTATAATCTAGAGAGAGTACTCGTTTCGAGCCTCTCTAAAAGCTCCTGTTCTGACGAAATTTGTATAGAGGTGCACCGAAGAAAGTCGACAAAGGTAGTTACGAGAAAGAAAAACAAAAGTGACTTTCGACGACCTAAAGAAAGTGGCCACTGGGTCTTCCAACAACATGACTTTAGCTACAATTTATTCAATATTTCACGGTTCCTAACATAATCTTACATTTGCAATTCTTTGGTGTTTTCGGACGAAAATTACCGAACGCCCTGGCCAGTTTGATCTGGTTTAGGTGACCTTCATGTCGTTGGGGGACTTAATATTATTATTACTATTAGCTTTTTTGTTGTATTCCTATACGCACTTCGCTTGAAAGAGAGCATATAGTGTGGCTCGAAGCTTTAGTGATTACTCTAGGTCAGAGAATACCTGAAGAATTTGTTTTTTTTTTTTTTTTATTTTACTTACTGTTCTTTCTGATACGACTTCAGAGCCGAGTTGTCTGCTACGAGATCCCTGTTTTCTTTCTTCAGCTGTTTGATCTCCTCTAGGAGGTTTGTCTGGGCCATGCGAAGGACTTCGGTATTGCTGGCTTGAACCTGTGAAATAGCGAACAGACACAGGTTAAAGAAATGGACAATATCTGCATCCTTCCGAGGTCGCCATTTTCTCTCTCATCGTGGATTCTTCTATAGCGTCCATTTTACCACTCCTTTTCTTATTATATGGTTCGAAGTGTCATATTTTCCTCCCTAAAGTCTTTCGTTCACAAGTTAAAAATATACTTTCTCGCTCACATGAGAGAGAGAGAGAGAGAGAGAGAGAGAACAATACAACAGTAGGTAACATTAGGATTTTCAGTCTGACCGAAGAAATGCTACTTTTAGACCAGTTACGAACGAGGAACCATTCAGTAGTTCAGGAAATCCTGGCGCTCATATTTTTAGGTAAAAGTACTGCCCAGTTTAATGGGGCAGTTCTGGCACCATTTTTGTATGAATTTGTCTAAATTCAGGAGGCCAGCTAATATCTCAAAATAGGATCCAATGGTGGCCGGTAATAATACAGACACAAGGAAAAAAAAAAAAGTCACAATTTTGGCAAGGAAAAAAGTCACAGGAAGAAAGTGCACATAAAAAAGAAAAATCACAATTTTGGCTAGAAAAAAAGTGGCATCAATTTATGGTGGCAACTGAAGCAATTTACGTAGTAAAACAGAAAATATTGTGGATCTTTCCTAGCTTTTCGGGTGTCGTTAACTATGACTAATATTATTGGGGGGTCGTTATCTTTATGATACTGACAGTCTTTTGTTTACGTTTTTATGGTAATTCCCAACGTACTTGTACTGAACACGCCGCCAAGGTGGATACACACCGGGTTGGAAACCTTATGGGGGCTACTGTCTATGGAAGCCCCGTGGGGGGGTATAGCGCCATCAGTGCACCTCATGTGGTGCACTGTAGGCATTACTTAAGGTTCTTCGCAGTGTGCCTTCGGACCCCTAGCTGCAAACCCCTTTCATTTCTTTTACTTACTGTACCTCCGTTCATATGCTCCATCTTCCATCTTATACTTTCTGCCCTCTTCTGACAATTGATCAGCAGTGCAGCTGCTTTAAGGTTTTCCTCCTGGTACACCTTTCAAACCTTTTACTCTCAATTTCCTTTTCAGCGCTGAATGACCCCACAGGTCCCAGTGCTTGGCCTTTGGCCTAAATACTAGTATATTCAATTCAACTGTCTAGGAGAGAATAATGTGACCTTTTTTTTTTTTTTTTTTTACCGGGATTTCGAGTAACACCTTGAGTAAATCTGTTGGTAACTACCGCAGTAAGTGATTGTTTTTGTTGGTTTTGTTGGAGTGAGAGCTCAAGGAAAACATAGAATGTATTAACGATAGGCTACATTGCTTACTTCGTGGAGTGGTTGCTTCTGCACAGCATTTGCAGAACACATCACCGACGCAAATGTCAGTACCAGCACAAGATGTAACGGCCTCATGGTTGATTCTCTTTCTGAAAATGAAAAGTGGGTCGATTATAGCTTTATGTAAAAGAAAACTATGGCGCCGGCTTTGTTTGTCCGTCCGTCCTCGCTTTATTCTGTCCGTCCTCACACCTCAATTACTTCTAAGGCTAGAGGGCTTCAATTAGGTGTGTTGACCATCCACCCTCCAAGCATCAAACGTAACCCATTGCAGCCCTCTAGCATCAAAAGTTTTTATTTTGTAAGATGTTAAACTTAGCCAAGATCGTGCGTCTAGCATCGTTATAGGCTGAACATTTTATGAGCCGCAGCTGAGAGCTTCATGCAGCTTTAAACGCTGTATAGAAAACCGTCTTTTACTTGTTCCCTTTCTTCCTGCTCTTTTTTTTTTTTTTTTTTTTTTTTTTTTTTTTTTTTTTTCTCGGGTCAGCTGAGGATATATAGCTTCTTGCCAAGTAATTTTCGTACACGTCCTTGCAAATGATGCAGAGTAACCTGGGTCTATAATTATACTCGTTTTTTTTTTTCATCTGTCCACCAGCCTGTGGTGATTGCGTATGGCAATACTGCGTCCCTGGCTTTAGATAGTTACATTCGGCTTACATTCAACAATAATAACAATATCCTATTTCGAATATTAACGGTGTAATTCGCATACAGTAAATTCTCAAAACACTTTCAGTTGCAAATGTACACCAAGATATCCTTTTATTTACATAAAACCTAACATAGCGTAATTATCTAAAGCCCGGGACGCAGTGTTGCCATACGCAATCACCACAGGCTGGTGGACAGATGGAAAAAAACAGAGTATAGTGATCCTCCAAAAAGGTCGGTGTGTACTGTTACTGACCACCTTACGCAAGAAAAGCAGTTGTTAGTGAAATTGTTGCAGAATTAAATCAAGAAAGGTAAAGACGACGTTTACAGAATATCTTATCACGGCAAAATACTTATTAATTCGCTGTTGAATTTCACAGTTTCTGAAAAATGGCAAAAAGTAAATTTTTTATTTAATTAGAAGCAACTCTGTCGATCTTTTGAGGTGTCAATAAATTTGTATTTCAAAAATTAAGACCTGTAGTATACTTAAATGCTTCTTGGTTACATATACCACATGCTGTTGCAACGCTTTTCAAGTGTGTGCAACAGAAGAAACACAGTAGGGTTAAAAAAATTAGTTAAAGAGATCAAGATTATCGCCTATATAAAGCTTTCATGTTCCAATGATATCCTGCAAATAGATATTTTGCTGCTTATTATAAATTGATAGTAGCACAAATCCGTGCTAGCAGAAGAGAAACTTAATTTGGAGCAACTTAAAAAAAAAAAAAAAAACTATTGTCCTGAAATATAATTCATAGCTAAAAGTTTATGTATATATATATATATATATATATATATATATATATATATATATATATATATATAATATATATGTGTGTGTGTGTGTGTGTGTGTGTGTGTGTGCGTGTGTGTGTGTGTGTGTGTTTTCACCGCATTTACCGGCCTGTGAGCGGCACTAAGCGAAAATTTTTCGCAAAAACTCTGTATGACTGTTTGGGTGGAAGTAAGAAATATTTGTAGTTACTACTTTACTTTCCAACTAAAATACACATCATCTACGATAAAAAAAAAAAAAAATAAAATAAAAAAAACTTACCCATTCTCTCAAAAAAATGATCAGAGTAAATATGTATGTATGTATCTGGATATATCCATGCGATACTGATATTGCCCTGTGATCGACCTTGAGTGACAAAATTTAATTGCCCCACAATGTCTGTCTTCGTCTTCTTCTTTCCCACCGTTATCCTTACATTAAGGCGTCGGTCGCCTCTGATGCGCCTTCTCCTCCTCCACTGCCTTCTATCAACGGCACCATCCTCTACCAAACCTCTTCTCTTCATAATATCTTCCTTCACTTCATCTCGGTATCTCATTCTCTGTCTCCCTCTCGATCATCTTCCTCCAACAGGGATTCCTCCCTCCCAAGCCCTCTTCACTCTCTCCTCGTCATCCATCCTCAATCGTCTGCTTGAGAGAGATTGGAATATGACGAAATGAGAAGGGCAAACGACCCTTTAATGTAGGGATAACGGTGAGAAACAGGAAGAAGACAGACAGACATTGTGGGATAGTAGAAAGTGGGAAATTTCCTTTAGTTTCCTACTAAAACTATCCATTTTTCTACGATAAGAGCTAGTTCGTTCTTTAAGGAAAATATCAAACTTAGAGTACACATATATCTATGTATATCGATATCTTGAACTCTTCATTGGCTTATCGCAGATGTACCTTGCCAACTAGTAAACATATAATATTTCGTAGATCTTGACATATTTTTAATGCGTATTTTCAGACATATAAAATTATATAAGCGTAGGTAACAGTTCCTAACAGAACCCTGTCCCTGGGTTTAAAGTATGCCATCCTTATGAGGGCGAAATGTCAACGATTATGTCCTAAGAGGGTTAGAAATGAGGGACCCATA
The DNA here is from genome assembly GCF_015104395.2 of Macrobrachium nipponense. Taxonomy (NCBI): domain Eukaryota; kingdom Metazoa; phylum Arthropoda; class Malacostraca; order Decapoda; family Palaemonidae; genus Macrobrachium; species Macrobrachium nipponense. The sequence goes on along the minus strand of NC_087201.1, from coordinate 33,775,195 downwards.
TAAAGGAAGCACTTCCCCTGGGAGGGTAAGATGCCGGAACTCCCAGATGTACGTAGGTAAGGCATTTGGTTTCCCATATTAGTTATTAAATAATAAATTAGAGATATTCCAATATGTAATTAGTGATATTCTATTTAGTTAACCATTAAGCATTTTCGTAATAATGATAATAATTATATGAGGCCAGCAAGCTTGATTTTATTGCAGTGAGTTGTCTCTTGACTCTGACTTTTGTAGTTTTGGTGTTCAGCGCATTTGTTTACTTTAGTTTACTTTATCCTCGCGGTTGTTTGTTATTTGTTTATTTGCTTCTCCAATATTTGAAGGGAAAATATGTGCAGTGGTAGCGTACTATAGTAGTATAGGTTATGAAGAAAACTTTATATTTTTATAGAAGTTATAAAAAAAAAATTCTGGGAGAGTGTAGAACGAGGGAAACAAAGCTATCCTAGAATACCATTTCTTGACCTTAGTAGCCAGACCTTACCATCCTAATCTCATTAGAGCATTTATTTTAAATAATTTATAAGAAAAAAAATTTCGCCCTGATAGCATAGAGTTTACTTTTTTTTAATATGTACCATATAGGCTACTGTTTTTTATAGGTTATGAAAAAAAATTATTAAAAAAAAAGTTTTGCAGAGAGAATATAATACTTATTTTTTATAGGTTATGGAGAAAACATTATAAATTTGAAAAAAAAAAAACTTTGCACAGAGCTTATACTACTATTTTCATAGGTTATGGAGAAAACATTATAATAAAAAAAAAACTTTGCACAGAAAATATAGGCTAATACCTAATTTTTATAGGTTATGAAGAAAACATAAATTTTAAGAAAAAAAAAGTTTTGCACAGAGAATATAATACTTATTTTTTATAGGTTATAGAGAAAACATTATAAATAAAAAACAAAGCTTTGCTCAGACCACATAATATTTTTTATAGGTTATGAAGAAAACGTTATAAATAAAAAAAAGCTTTGCACAGAGCGTATACTTTTTTTATAGGTTATGAAGAAAACATTATAAATTAGAAAAAACAGCTTTGCACAGACCATATGCTATTATTTATGAGTTATGGAGAAAATATTATTTAAAAAAAAGCTTTACACAAAGCATATATTTTTACAGGTTATGGAGAAAACATTATGAATAAAAAAAAGCTTTGCTCAGAGCATATACTATTATTTATAGGTTATGAAAAAAAACATTATAAATTTCATATGAACATAAGCTTTGCCCAGAGAATATACTATTTTTTGTAGCTTAGGGAGAAAATGTTGTAAATTTCATGAAAAAAAACTTTGCACAGAGAATATAACACTTATTTTTCATAGGCTATGAAGAAAACTTTATATTAATAGGATATATTAATTAATTTTTGTTATAAAAAACTTTGCACTAATGAATTATATATATATATATATATATATATATATATATATATATATATATATATATATATATATTATATAGAATGGCATAGAAAGACCATAAACAGAAGAGAGTGGAAGAACATATCTGAGGGCTTTGTCCTTAAGTGGACTAGAAATGGCTGATGGTGATGATGATTATGATGTATATATAATATATATATATATATATATATATATATATATATATATATATATATATATATATATAGTATATATATATTTATATATATATATATGTGTGTGTATATATATATATATATATGCAAAATAAAAACACTGTATCGTGCTTCTAATAAATCAATAGAGGGATCCACAGTAATATCCTTGTTTATCTATAATATATATATACAAAGCTTAAAGCTTTCGTCCATCCTACTGTGGACTTGATCACTAAGCTTTGTATAAAATATATTATATAGATAAACAAGGATATTACTGTGGATCCCTCTATTGATATATATATATATATATATATTATATATATACATACATATGTACATATATATATATATATATATATATATATATATATATATATATATATATATATATATATGTACATATGTATGTATGTATATATATATATATATATATATACATAGTATGTATATATATATACACATATATATATGTATATATATACATACATATGTATATATATATATATATATATATATATATATATATATATACTACATACATAGTACATATATATATATATATATATATATATATATATATATATATACACGTATATTCATACACACACACATGTATATACTATATATATATATATATATATATATATATATATATATATATATATATATAATATATATATATATATATATATATATATATGATGAAAACATAGAAAAAAAGTACTGCTATATTTCAGGTAGGTAATGAATGAGAAATGTTACAGAAAAGGCAGTATTTATGCCAAGAGATCCATCCACAGGTAAGCAGTTTTTAGGTCACTCCCACTGATAATTCCTCTTTAATCCTCTTAAGCATTGGATGAATGAAGATTTTATCTATGACATCTGAATCCCAGGCGCCCTTTGAGATGTTCATTAGCTGTCTTTGTTCAATCAAGGCCGCCTCTATCATCTGGCTTTTGTATCGACAGTTGCTGCTATAAACTATATGTGACAAATTAAAGTTTATTCTCTGGTTGTTTATTTACATGGTTAAAAATAGATGAGCTCTGTTGTCCATACCTAACTGACCGTTTATGTTTTCCTAATCTCTGGGGATGTGATTTTCCTGTAAAATCGATGTAAGATTGGTCACAGTCTAGCCATTAGATTTCATATACTCATGAGCCCCTGGGGCTTGTCTTTTGGTGGACGTTAATCAGGGATTTGGCTCAGGTATTTGGGTAGGTCAAAGCAAAAGGATTAGATTTTCCGAGAGTCTGGGTCACCTTTTTAGGTGTCTTTCCGGTCTTGTCTTCAGGAGGTCAGTAGAAAATTACTTTTGCTTTATGAATCGCTTTCCCAATTATATGGTCAGGATACCTTAAAGACGAAAGCTGCTTACGAATTAGTTCAAATTCGTTTTCCAGGAAATCTGGGGAACAAATTCATAAGGTTCTTAAGAATAAGTTGCTGGCTACACCTATCTTCATAGGAATGTCATGATAGCTAATGTAGTGAATGTATGAAAGTGAGAATGTTGGTTTTCTGTATATGGCAAATTTGTATTCTGTCGTGTGTCTAATTTAAAACATCAAGAAAAGGAATTTTGTTTTCTGTTTCCCATTCAACTTTAAATGATGCTGGGCACTAATGCGTTTAATATTGAAAGGAATTCATTGAAATTGCCCCATCTCTTATCCCAAAATGTTAGAATATCATCTACATATCTCATCCACAGCATGTATTTGGGTTTTATTGCATTTATTACTACAGTTTCAAAGTATCCCATATATAAATTGGCTAAAAAAATTTATACAACACCCGAATTTTTTTTTACATAATGACTCCCTGAATGAAAATACATTATTAGATACACATAATTCAACTAACTTTATTAATTTGTCAAGCACCAATGAATAGGGGGCTAATTTTTCACTCAAAAACTTTAGAACGTCATGTACTGGTACTTTTGTGAATAGGGGATCTACATCATGGCTTAAAAGTTTTATGTTGTGAATTGGTATGTGTACTTCTCTGAATTTGTGACAAAAATGTTTAATGTGACTGGGAGAAAAAGTGCCTTTTTCAGAGATTAAGGACATATTTGAAAAGTGGAGTGATGTAAAACATTTTGTGGAGAATTATCATCCCAACAAAGAAGTTGTAATCCATGTCTCCAACATGTTTAATGACAATGCCATTTTACTTTTAGCAAATTTTAAAGAAGCGCCAGAAACAAATGTCTCTGGACAGTTTTGTTGAGCGACAGAGGTCCAGTAACTCTCAAGCTGGTCTTAGTGCCAGAAAAAAACAAATAGGGGAAGTAACCTCTGATAGTGCTAGTAATAAACGAAGAGACGTAACCCAAGACAGGTCCTTCATTCCTGAAGCCCTTCTGGAGGGAGAGTCCTCTTCCAAACAATAACCTCTCCTCCTCCCTCTCCATAGCTGACAGGTGTTTTCCATAAAGGGAGAGTGATGTATATTTATTTCTCATTGTTTTCTGTATGTAAAACTGTGTTTATTCCTTATAAAATGTATTTTTTTTTTAAATATTTTTGCTGGTCTGGAATGCATTAATTGTATTTACATGATTAAATATGGGAATTATTGTTTCGGATTTCGTGGGAGGTTCTGGAACGGAATATGTACGAAAACCAAGGTTCCACTGTGAGTGTATGTTTATATATAAATATAAATATATGCAAATTTTAGGTAACATAAATCAAGAGAGCACATTTCTATTTATTTGGGCATGTTTCTCATAGGAAGAAATAGTTTTAGTGCAAAAATCAGCTTTGTAACTGTCATAGTTTCATAGTTATTACAAAATGAGCAAGAATATTTTTCTTTTGCTGTTTCTCAAAACTTATTATTTTCAAAAATAATTGCTTAGATCTCCATAGAGAAATGGAGGTGACCGATTTGTTAAGATGTTAGGGTGTAGGTATAACAGATAAGGTAGAATACAGAAAAGAAGTTAGCATAAGCCCCATAATAAGTTTGAAAGAGAAGAAAAATTTCCAGTTAAGTGAAAACAGTAATATATTATGGGAAAGTAGATTCAGTTATTCCTTATGAATGATAAAAGATGAAAGTGAATTGTGAGTTATGGATTTAAGTGAAATGTGAGTGAAGTATGGGACTGGAATGTGAGTGAAGTATGGGATTGGAATGTGAGTGAGATATATATGGGATTGGAATGTGAGTGAAGTATGGGATTGGAATGTGAGTGAGATATGGGATTGGAAGGCGAGTGAAGTATGGAATTAGCATGTGAATGAAGTATGGGACTGGAATGTGAGTGAAATATGGGATTAGAATGTGAGTGAAGTATGAAACTGGAATATGAGTGAAGCATGGGACTGGAATGAGAGTGAAGTATGAAAGTCGAATGTGAGTGAAATTAGAAAGTTGAATGTGATTGAAGTATGAGGCTGGAATGTGAGTGAAGAATGGAGTGAATTATGGGACTGGAATGTGAGTGAAGAATGAGAGTGGAATGTGAGTGAAGCATGAAAGCCGACTGTAAGTGAAGTGTGAGAGTGGAATGTGAGTGGAAGCATGAAAAGCCGGACTGTAAGTGAAGTGAGAGTGGAATGTGAGAGCAAATGATAAGTGAGTGTGAGAGTGGAATGTGAGAGAAATATGAGACTGGAATGTAAGTAAAAAAGATACTGGGAAGAATTCTGATAGTATGTGGAGTGAAAATCTGCAAATCTAGGGTTTGTATTGCAATTCTGAAGTGTTAGTAAGTAGAAATGAGAAGACTGAAGCCTTAAAGTTGAAGGTCAGTACAATATATATATATATATATATATATATATATATATATATATATATATATATATATATATATATATATATATATATATAGATTAAAACCAGTAATTGTACTACATCCATCATCAGGTCATAGAAAAAAAAAAAAAAAAAAAAAGGGAAAAAATCACTGAATCACAAACAATCATTGGAATTCAGTAATGTATGCAGAAACGCCTATTTGTCGCAACAATCTTCCTAGATGTTCAAACTAATCGTACACGCGCTTAGTTTTTCCCCACTTAAATTGGACTACAGGAATTACACTCGAATCTTTGTTGATAAATAACATAAGATTGTAATTCTTGGTTTACGATGTCTTTGTACTTGAACAAAATCAGTGGTGTACTTTAGCTACACTGGCGTTAACTTGGGGTTGAAATTATATTATAAGTTTTAATAGTCTATTTTTAATTTTAAAAACTGTATTACTTTAAAAAAAACATAGTAAAATATAGCACCGCTTCATTGGGTGTTGAAATAGAACCTCTCTGGAACAATAACATTTCTAGCTGTCTGCCAACACACAAATATTAAAACCGTTATAAAATAACTTGAACAAATGTCAAAGTCACTGGTTACGATATGTTCATATGTATGCAATATTAAAACCGTTTTATGGTAACTTGTATAGCCACGGGTTACGAGTGTAGCAGACTAAATTATGTTTATACTCTATACTAACGAACGAGGAAAATTCATTTGCAAGTCCTGTAACCGTTGGTTTCCTATACATGGGTACAGTGTCGAAAATGTGCTATCACTTTGTTTACATACAAACACGTCGAGGGAAACTAAAGTGTTAGTTTGTGGGTTTTGAGGGGTGGGGTGTTAGGGTGGCTTACACGACTGAAAACCCGCACAGTCTTACCTGGGCTGCTGAAACGAGAAATCTAAGGGTGACTCCCCAGTACCCAGCTATTTATATTCCAATGAACGCTTGCGAGTAGGTGGGGGGTGAATCGACGCAAGTTCGTGCACAAACAGAACCAGGCAAACACTTCGTATATGAGCATTTCATTACAGGGGTAATCATCATACATCGGTATTTTAGTCAGGCCCAATATCTCCAGGCACTACCTCATCAGCCGATCTGAGTTTCAAGACGACTGTGTTCACCCGATAAATTGAAACCAAAAACATTCCCCCATTTTAGGTTTTACTGATTAAATCGCGTATGAGACTTTGAGTCGGCTGAACGGGTCGAAACGAAAGAAAGAGAGAGAGAGAGAGAATATATTATTTTTTCTTTTAGTTACTAAGTCTGTCGCGATGTTAAGAAACATTGTAAGTATCGGATTAGGAGAGAGAGAGAGAGAGAGAGAATATGCATCTTTCGAATATATTTTTTCTTTTAGTTACTCAGTCTGTCGCGATGTTAAGAAACATTGTAAGTATCGGATTAGGAGAGAGAGAGAGAGAGAAAGAATGTGTAGTACTACTTGCGTGTCATTTGTTATCATTTTGACCGAATGTTCAAACCTCCTGTTGTCCCTTCTTCATCAGAAAGTACAGTAACCACTTGTTTTAAAGGCAGCTCCGTTCCCTGTTTTTTTCCCAAGGTATTTGGTTGCTCGATGGTGCCGGTAGGATCCTTAAAATCCTTGTAACTTGGAAAATGAACACGACCTAAGTTGAATCTTAACGTAGAACGAGTTTAACTGACAACGAAGAGGGTCAAGTTATCGTATTGTACTACTGGTCTCCCGCTACCGAAAGTTTGAGAAAGGCTATGGTGCCACGACGCTCAGTTGTCTACGTATGTGTATGTTCGTGCGTTTTGTTATCATGTGTTTCTTCATTTAATCAGAAATATTCATTTTTGGCTGCTGCATGTTTGTCTTCACCTTCATTTAGGATGGCCGTCTTTTTTGAGGTTTCTGTTCCTGGTTCCTAGGAGCGCACTCCACAAACACAGTTGCGGGCACACTACACTATTCGCTTGAGGGGCAGAGCTTTATTCCATTGTTTTATACAGTTTTAATCGTCTTTAGTTTTGCTTTCTTTAATAGTACTTCAAATTTATTTTAATTCGTAACCCCGAAAATTTCTAAACTATAGATATTATTACAAAATTTTGTAATAATACCTGTAATAATATCTCATTTCTTCTTCGTTAAGTGAGGCAGAACCGTGCCATTAGCTTTGACATCCATCGCTCTCCAGGCTAACAACATTCTTAATTTTCAGAGCTAGCCTTATACATCCTCCCAGTTTTGTATTAAGGGAAGTTCCACGTTGGACAAGTGGGTTACGTGCTCGCATAAACCGATTCGGTAGTCCGAAGTTCGATTCTCCGCTCTGCCAACGTGGAATCAGAGGAATGCATTTCTGGTGATTAGAAATTCATTTCTCGATATAATGTGGTTCGGACCCCACACTCTAAGTTGTATAGGTCCCGTTGCTAGGTAGCCAATTGGTTCCTAGCCTCGTCAGAATATCTAATCCTTCGGGCCAGCTCTAGGAGAGCTGTTAATGAGCTCAGTGGGCTGGTTAAACTAAGATATACATCACTTTATTTTGTGTTAGTGGAATTCAGGGTCTTTAGGTAAAGTAATGTGATCTTTTGGGAATGATGTTCAGCGAGTTTAGGGTCTTCTTCTTCTTCTTCTTATTCTCCTCGGCTTGATCCTTAGTCGAGGTCTGTTTTGAATGGGCAGCTGACAGCCTCCAGCTTTCTGACCGATGACTGACAGACGGATGTCCTTAATTCACGCCTCCAACCCCTTGATTTATCCGGGGTTGGGACAGGCATTAATGAGTTGGATCGATTTCTCCCCCAAAAAGGGTCAAGTTTAGAGTAATAGGAATAAATAACAAAAAATAACTGACATAAGTGTATTGTTATCAGCTCGCTGAAATCTTCGTCGTATAGTATTTATGTGCGCTTGGTGATATTCACCTTTGGATTCTAGACGATTCTTTATTCGCTTTTCTCTGGAATAAATGTGCTTGCACATTATTTACTTATATTCCATCGGATGACAAAGTTTGTGGCCACGTTTAATCTGGTGGTTTACTATTTTTGCGCTTATAGAATGTAGAAAATAACGGTTCACTTCTTGTCACGCAAATGAAATATTGAATATCTGTGGGATCTTGAAGCTGAAACTATTTATCATATGGTTGTTTTGATAGAAAATTAGATTTATTTAGGCATATTGACAAATGAGTTGGAATTGTAGATCAGTGACTTGAAACGTATTTGTATTATTTGTTGTATGAAGGCAAATTCGGTTGAAGGTAGATATATATATTTACGTTCATTATTTTAACTGCATTGAATATATTATGAAAGCGAATAGTGGCACCATTGACGTCCCGTAAACATTTCGGGGCCTAATTTGCCTCGCTTCCATAGTATATTCAATGCAATTCAAGTCATGAACGTAAATATATATCCATCTCCAACCGAATTTGCCTTCTTACAACAAATTATACAGATACGTTTCAAAGTCATTCCGTGTTTTCCTCGAAGCACCAACTAAGAAGTCTCGATGCAGTCAAACGCTTAGACTTCTGTCTTATCTGGTTTCTCTTCATACGCTTCTTGAACTGTGGATTTTGTTTTGGATATTTACTTTTCCGCTAATCTGTTGATTTCATCTTTTCAGTCAGGAGTCCAGAGCCGTAACACGTTTCGAATCGCGCCAAATTTTGCTCGTGCAAGAGAGCACTACTCCATTGTCTAATTGCTTTAATTAGTTATACAGATTTCACGTAGCGGTTACAGTATTGCTATTGTAATTGATAGCTTGATATAAGACGTGGAGTGTGTCACAACAGACATCACTCAAACCAACAAAACACCAGAAGTAGGACGTTCAGTTGCCACAACTAGCTACCTTACCTGTTGCAAATCATTTTTCGAGGGACCGCGACATTAAACATGTTCTGTCGGACGAAGGCGATTGAGAGACAAATAGACAGACCACCAGACAAACAAGAAAGAAACAAGTGTCTTCATCCAGGTGCAATGTCACTCAATAGCGAACCAAGGAGGATATTTATGACTCACTGCGCCAATATTAACCAAAGTCAAATTGTGTATCAATTTCCACGGGTGATTTGGCCTGAGATCATTTCATCATTAGCATGTTTTTCTATTCATCTCCAGAAGACGGACCATTTGCGTTCGCAGATTGTAAATAATGAACGTTTGATTAAGAGAAGTCTTTTCACGGTACATCATTTGCACGGCTGACGGACTGAAATGGAAGCAGTGCAGTTGGTCTTCAGGAGTAATGGATGAGGGGGAGGGTTGTCAGTTGCGTCCAGAATGATGGGAAAACGGTTTTGCTGAAACCAGTTTAGCAGGTTTTCAATTTTCCATCTTGGTTTATCAACAACGTGTCGTCTATGAATCCCTTCATGACGTCTGGCTGAAGATATATATCAGTTTAGAAGCTTCACTCCTGTTCTATTGATAAAACTAAACTGTAAACTTTATTTTCGCGAAAATCTGGGTAAGTCTCCAGTTATAAGATGGCTGAAAACATAAGTTACAGACGAGGGCACAGAAACAATCGACGAGCATTTTAATTTGCTTTTGTAAAATAAAGGAAAAGAAAAGTTATACCAGCAGAAGAATTCCAGTTAATCCCAAAGTATGCATTTGCTCAAGAGGATAGCACTGGACATTGTTTTAACACAGGATAGCAGCTTCTGGTACTACCAAGACTCTAAAAACTGAAAGATAGAAAACCGAGAGAAGCGACTTCTTTTCTATATCTTTCGTAGAGCAGATCAGAGCGAGGCTCTGATAGGAGAAAGCGCTGCAGAATAGAACCTAGCGATTGAACCTGTACGACAACCAATATTATTGCAAAATATCCTGATAATCAGACAAACCGGTTTTATTCTTGAAGAAAAGAAAGTATGCGATCTATAACAGAAATTAAGAGGATGTCTGATCAGCATAAAATCAACATAGAAAACTTATTTACCGAGGCTGGGCACCTGACGATGTATACAGGCATAGGACGCTATTTTGGATTTTAAATAGTGGTGTCGCATACCTCTGATATTGTGATGGTTCCTCTTGCTCACGAACCTTAGATTAGATTGCAGGGCAGAAAGTGGATGAAAAAGCCAAAAACGAATTGACGACGAATTGCACTATTCGTAGTTTTTGTTAGCAAGCATTTTAGTAAAGGCACCTCGATGCTTGAATCTTGCTTTTCGCTGTAGCAATGATTTTCCTCGTGTTTACGAGTCCAATGTAAAGGGGAAAAATGTGAACTTATGCTTGGTAATCTTACCGTACCCAACTCTGGTGTCCATGTATTTGGTTACATTTAAATCATTTAATAAACGGATTGAATCGTTCTGCATAAGAATGATTCTATCTTTATGGAACAAGCCCACTGAACGCCTCAGTTGCGTGATTGGTATGGTCTTGGCCTGCCACCTCGGTGGCCGCGAGATCGAATCTCGGCCGTTCTATTGAGGGGTGAGAAATGTGTATTTCTGGTGATGGAAGTCCACTTTCGACGTGGTTCGGAAGGCACGTCAAAAGCCGTTGGTCCCGTTGCTGAATAACCACTGGTTCCATGCAACGTAAAAATACCATACAAACAAACAAACACCAAAGGGGCCATTGACTTGAGATCCAAGCTTCCAAAGAATATGGTGTTCATTAGAAAGAAATACCACAAGGTAATGGGAAATACAGAAAGAAGAAGTAAGACATTAGGAAAGAAAAAACCTAGGTTAACAAATTAGTAAATAAATGGATAAAACTGTAAATGAGAGGTTTTCAACCGGGTACGCCTAGGGTCTGTCATGGGGTACGCACTCCCCTTGGGTCTCGAATGAATGTACATGCCAACCTTCGATGTGCTTCAGCATAACTAATGAAAAACAGTTTCAGACATTTCATTGACTCCCTTTGCAGCTGATGTAATGATAATGTATTTTGGTTTTGCAGCTTGGTATACCATAACCTTGAAAATTTACTGCATAGCCAGAAGTAAATAATTATAAAAAAGGTCTTTATTTTTTATGGAATTCTTTTTTTTTTTTACAATATTATTGGTTATGGCTGGAGAGTTATGTACTTACTTCCCCTCTGTACCGTACTTACCATGAGGAACGCCAGGCACAATAGGTCTTGGTTCGTTCAAGATGCCTTCAACAACAACTCGGCGCCGCCTACCTGTAAGGAAATGTTGAATTCGTGGTGTTAGGTTTCTGTTTCCTAATAGTAGCAGTTATGACTCGGACCATCGAAGGATGGTCTCTTGTCAGTCACTTTTTCATGAGTTGTATTTCTACAGAGATCTTTCATAGTCACAATTGATCCCTGATTCCCTTTCCTGTCAAGAGCAACCAGATTTGCTGAACAGCAGCACCAATATGTAGTAAATGTGCCTCGTTGTGGAACTTCTCAGTTCCAGAGGTCCTTTATTCCTCACAAGGTAGGACTGGTGAACACTCTCCTTCAAGATGTCTTGCAACGGGTACATCAAAAGTTCAAGTTAAGATGCAATGCGTTACTGCCCGGTCTCCTTGTACTTCAATCATTTACAGCAGAGGTTTTCAACCATTTTGTCCCCCGTCCCCTTTCGGGCATTTGTAATGTCAGTAACGTACCCCCTACATTATGTACAACGTGAAAAACAAAATCAACTCAGAAAAACATTCGAATGTGTATATTTGCAAGTAGCGTTCTTGGTCCGCTGTTATTTTTAATGTAATGAAGTGATATGGGCTTTGCCTTGGAAAGCAAGATTGCCGATGATGCAACACTTGTGGGTGTAGTAAAGTCTCCACTTAATCTTAATCGTGATATGGAGCAGATTAGTGGAAGGTGGTGTTCGTAGGGTATTAGGCTGAATTCCACAGTAAAACGAAGATATTCGTGATTAGTAGATATTACAGATTATCCACCCTATCCCCCCCTAATCCCGCCCCCCCCTTTCCAAGTGGTTGAGTCCAAAGCTTTGACCATACTTGGTATAACTTCTGATCCACATCTTACTTTTGATAAAACCAACTCAACCTGTTTTAGGTCATGTGTCCTTCCTTTACTAGAATACTGTTCTATGGTGTGGATGATGTCTGCTTCTGCCAGAGATTTTTCTCTCTAGAGAGAGAGTGGTTCGTAGTGGTAGGTTTTTATCTCCTAACATCAGCAATTATGTCTTGGTCACTTGTTTGTCAATCTTTCGCAAGTTGTATTTTAACAAAGAACTTTCACTGTCACTATTGATTCCTGATCCTCTCTTACTGCCGAGAGTGACTCGGTGCAATTAGAACTTCAACAGTTCATCTGAAGACGCAATGCAGTAATACCCTAAAACAATTCAACTTCTACTTTTGTATTTTACCTCCATCCTTATTTCACATCATCTGCAGTTTCTTTCAAATGAACGCTACATTCTTTGGAGGCTTCGAAGTCAAATCAGTGGCCACGGTAAGTTTGTTCTATGTGAATGGGGTTTATCTCCTGAATAATATCGAGAGTGATCACCCATTTGCTATGACAAATTAGATGGATGATGACCTGCAAGCCAAGGTTAATGTCGGAGCAGTGAGCAGAGATTTTAAGCATCAGGGCTTGAACACAGATGCAGCAAGTGATGTGGATAACGAAATTAACCATTAGATTCAAGCCAGATGGACTCATGCAGTGCAGTGTAGGCAATTACTTAAGGTTCTTTGCAGCATGCCCCTAGCTGCAACCCCTTTCGTTCCTATTACAGTACCTCCTTTCATTTTCTCTTTCTTCCATCTTACTTTCAACCCTCTCCTAACAATTGATTTATAGTGCAACTGCTTTGAGAGCGCCTCAGCGGCGTGGTTGGTATGGTATTAACGTCCAACCTCGGTAGTCGCGGGTTCGATTCTCGGCCATTCCATTGAGGAGTGAGAGATGTTTATTTCTGGTGATGGAAGTTCACTATCGACGTGGTTCGGAAGTCACGTAAAGCCGTTGGTCCCGTTGTTGAATAACCACTGGTTCCATGCAACGTAAAAGCACCATACAAACAAACAAACTACTTTGAGGTTTTCCTCCTGTTACACCTATCTATCTTTTTACTGTCAGTTTCCGTTTCAGCGCTGAATGGCCTCATATAGGTCCCAATGGTTGGCCTTTGGCCTAAATTCCAAAATCAGTTCAATTCAAGCCAGATGGAGTTATTGGAAGGGGACGTCAGGAGTGTTCAGCAACAGACGTGTCCTTTGTAGGTTGGAAGGCAAGGTGTATAAGTTGGAGGTAAGACCCTGCCCAGTCGTAGATAAGGTAGCTGTGGCAGAAATGACGATAAGAAATGAAGGAAGAAATGTGTACACCAGAGGATTACCAATAGAAATTTTCAAATGAAGCCCAAGACTCAAGATTGAGATGTTCTGGGCACCTGATGAGGAGGGGAGATGAAGGGCTTCATGTTGCAGGAGAGATCATGGGTGAGTAGTTGCCTGTGTCCTGGGAAAGGCTCATGAAAAACAGCACCCCCGACTAGTGATTAAACCCAGAAGGAGGAGAGGAAGAAGGGTCAGCTATTAATTTGCAAGTAGTTTTGTCAATGTCAATTCTTTGGTTATCTGGTATATTGCTGTTTTTTTTGAGACGACAGTTTTACTCTTTTTCGTTGACCTTATGTCTTTTGTTTCAGGGTATTGTGACATTGTCCATTCAATACAACAGTATTTAATTACCTTTGACTATTCTTTGGTCGTTTTCGAGAATTACAGGATTGTCCGGACTTTACCATACTGGTGATTTTTATTCCATGTTTTAAATCGACTCCAGTGACGGGCAGATGTGACGGCATAATTTACAAGGAAGTTTTTTAACTCCTCCTCCTGCTTTGTTTTGATTAAGATTTACCATGCTTGACCAAATGTGACCAATGTTTATTTACCTCTATACTTCTTAATTCTAATGAGGTTTTACAAAATAAATCTCTCCATTGACCATGGAATTTTCCAATTGTTTCCAGTGTGTTTATTTGTATTTAAGGAAATGGTATGATAATATTGATGGCCAAAGAGCTCATTTCTGTCTTGCGCACAAGTGCCTGACGAGGTCTACTAAAGGAACGCAGTTTGATAGGAGAAAGCACTGCAGAATAGAAGCTAGCGATTGAACCTGTACAACAACTAATATTATTGCAAAATATCCTAATAATCAGACAGATAGGTTTTATTTTCTAAGTAAAGAAAATATAAGATCTATAACAGAAATTTAGAGGATATCTGATCAGCATAAAATCATCAAACAATAACTGGCACTTTATTTACTGAGGCTGGGCACCTCACGATGTATATGCATAGGACGCCATTTTGGATTTTAAATAGTGGTGTCACATACCAGAGAGTGACTATAGTTGGCATTCACATACGATTTCCTGCGTAGAATACTCATATTCGAATTGTCATTTACATAGTATATGAATCATAACTACATATTTACCTGTACCAGGTCGTGTTGAAACGGGACTGAATGCAAGGTTTATGAACACGGTCTATGATATGATTATTACAGCACCCCAGTATTACCAACTAAAACAAATGCCTGTGCTATTCAGTTTTTTATTCTTTTATTGTAAATAGATAAATTTCAAAATCTCACAAGCTCATTTATTTGCCTTATAGTACATAAATGACATTAATGTTGATTAGTAGAGAGTGACTTGAGATATTGATTTTGTTTTGAAAATATCACCAGTTCTACGGCAAATTATATTTGATCTATAATTTCAGACCATCGAAATATTTGGCTTTTCAATTCACAATTCTATGATATACTAAGACATAATACTGTTGCCAATCATAATTAACAGAAGTGTAATGAACAAGTATGGCATTATTGGTTTAGCTTACTTGACCCTAAGTGGTCATGCATACAAGTTCCATTTATTTTCTTGAAGCAACGTGAATAGGAAGATGAGCTGATGAAGAGTTGCAGCCACTGCCACTGCCGTTGCCACGGGCGCAGGAGTTAGCCACAATGATCTTCTTGTAGGTGGTGTCACAGAGCGAGGGCCGAATCTTAATTTGGAGGTTCGACAACCTATAACTCTCAGTGGTGTAGTAACACGTGTTGTTCATGTGTTCTTCGTATGGCCCTGTAGGAGGGTAATTAAGCCGGCAGTCGTGATACCAGTATCCTCCCCCACGTTCTGAGGCGCAGTTCAGACTGGCTGTAAGTGAGATGAAGACATTTTAATTTATGTTTGAGCCTAAGTTATGAGTTAGCAGCATTTTTGTGGGCTAGTAAGCTGTGCAGATTGCTGCTCATTGCTGACTTATAGAATTTGGCACGTGCCCATCCAAGTGTTCAGAAGGCTTCTGGTAGATATAACAACATCAGTATCTCTCTAAGAGTACATTAAGTTTGTCTTTATTAAATATCATACCATAAACACAAAACAAATTGTATCTCTTAAGTTGGTCTCTAAAGAAACTAGTCAAAAATAGAGGGGATGCAAAAATGACATCACTTTATTCCTGTGAGGTAATTGGCAGTTTTCAGTTTGGTTTTTCAGTTTGATGAAATTAAGGTGTTATGGCTCATGGAATAAAAAAAGGAATGATTATGGATATAAGTGCACTATAAATAGGAAAATGGAAAGTTGTATTCAAAAGTTTATTAAGCATATACACCGCAGCCACAGAAGATAATGAAATTCAAACGAGCACCAGTAAAACTTATCAAGGAGTAATGAGGAAAGTGAAGCGACTGAAGATATGACTTCAGAGAGGGTTCTAAAGCACAGGAAATTTATATGGAAAGTTATGTGATGAAAAATTGTCACGTGCAGTCTTTAGGAACTAAACGAAAAACTTCGCTGTAAGAAATACCAATATTAGTGACAAAACTGAAGTCAGCTAACTTTGCTATCTTGTAGCATACCTTAGTGTTGTATTATTCAGCAATTTTAATGTGGAAAATTACATTGACAGTCTTCAGTGGTTACTGTATTTGGATACACTCCCATAGAATGCTAAAATACCTCAGAAGTTTTCCTTAAAATCTTAAAAAGCTCAAAGAAAATGAAACTACGCAATGAAGAACAAACGAGGTATATACACTAAGAAATTATCGTAGTAGAGCAGGTGTTACGGTGTGATGCGAGTAAAGTCACAAGACTGAACCTCGTTATTACCCATACAGTAACCAGGGTTATATAAGAGTGGAACTCCCCTGAAGCACTAGTAATTCGTGCATGCAAAAGGTACATCTAATGGTGGCAGATCAGTTGTCTTGCTGTTGCTTCATCTGATTCTAGTATTATCCAAATACCCCATATACAAATATGAGCTGTATATGTTACCTACAACAATGCTCCACCTTCAGTTACAATTGATTCAGCATCCATTCCCACTGTCATTCACTTTACGTACATTGCATCATATATCTGGTTTTATATACTGCACGCTTCTGTGAATATTCATTAATTACTCTCAGCATTTCTGAGTTTTTTTCTGCGTGAATAAAAATACTGATGTTTACATCCTTTGTATTTCTGCCTTGCTAGGACAAACTTGGGAAATCATTAATGATATATAAGGGATAAATGTCATACAATGTGGACAAATGAAAATCCATATACGTTAGTTGGGTGCTACTCTTCTTTGACAAGAATCATCAACACTTTCAGGCATTTCTGCATATTGTAAGGGAGACATGAGAATCAGCAACTTCTCTTTCCACTCTAAATGAAAAGTTCATTGATCTGGTTATGGATGATGTTTCTGTTCTGTTTCAAAAGAGGTGATGATTTCCTTTTGAAACTATGAGAGGTTAGTAGGTAGGCTATCAAAAACCGAACGTTGTGTACATAGAAAGTACCTGGAAGTGATAAATGTAATATTTGTTGCCTGGCAGAATGATCAATTGTCAAGTAATACTCTTCATAATATAGCATACAAAGAAGAGAATGTGGTCCAAAATAGTCGAGAGACAGAGATTAACTTACAGTGATCATGGTCCCTGTCATAAGTGGAGAAATACTTATTCTTGCTGTAGTAGTAACAATCATAATTCGTTGAGCTTTCAGCCAGCTTGTTGCCTAGTATAAGCTTGTACCTGAAGGAATATGAAAATTTAATTTTAGTGTGTGACAACCTCAGGACATGGAACTCTGTAGGCAATTCATTCAGCCATATTTCTGGACATTCAGAAATGGTCTTTCTGACCAAATGAACTGAAAACCTGTCAAAAACAACTGGAGAACTGTGCATTAAGAACTACCAGATTTAAGGTTGGTTGCAGTATGACAGGAAACGAATCTATTGTGTTTTCAAATGCAGCTGCTTGGGAATGTACTTGTGCTTGCAGGGCACATTTATTAGACATTTGCATGATTAATGTTTGACAGAAAGGCCATACTTTACAAGGTAATTAGTATTCTGCAGGGCCATAGTTGGAGAGCCAAATAAAAGCCTAAAGACCTGTTTGGAAACTAAAACAAAATTTTATATTTTTCCTTCTAATCAACAAAGAATCTTCATTTTTCACTGCAGAATAAATGGTGTCCACTTCCAGGTACATGGAACAGAAACTGATAGGCAGTAATTTTTTAGAATTTCTACTAGTAATTACTTATTACGTATATTGAAGAAATGTCGTCTGAAAAGATTTTTTAGCATTATAGTGAAAATTACCCTAATTATAAGGAATAAATTCTTTGTGCTAAATAAACTTTACCAGCATATTCGAAATTCTTCAGGAAGGGACCTGAAACTAACATTACAGTTGAACACTAGTAATTTTACATTCAACCTTAACAATAATGAAACGAACACGTGCAATCTAATTAGATATGAGTTCAGACTTGTTCAGATGAACTCTAATGCTACCCTTCAATTTGGTTAATCATACATCTCTTCTATGTAAACCTTGTTGCTTAGGTCTGAAGGTGTTATACTCTACCTCATTCACAGTCTTATGTGATCAGTAGCAAAGCTGTTATGGGTTCATAGTTGTTGTTAGTCTTTATTTGTGATGTAATTGTTAGCCCCAGATATAAGATGGTACAGTCTACAGATGAAACAACTCTTGTTGAAGTTCTTCACTGACACAATTAAAAAAGCAAAGTGGCTGTTGCCCTTTGTAGAAATTTAGAATGGATCATTGGTATAGTCTGCTGGGAATGAGACCAAACTCCATCAAAATTCAGTTCATATTGATCATCCAGTTTTGCACTTTGGTCACAATTTATGATTCACTATGTTTTAAAAAGTAATACTGAACTTGTTCTGAATAGTATTTGATGATGCTTAAAACCTTCTTTCCCCTGGGCTTCAGAAACTTAATATTTATTACAGTATTACTAGAAAGCTTAGTATTGTTGGTTTGTCTTCTCATATTTGCAGAGATGATGGTAATGATAGGATTTTCTTCTAGCTTTTTTATTTCGTTATTACCTGAATATCCTTTCATGTTTGGTTGTCTGCAAACTCCCAGGATCTTTAGGCTCTAGACAAAATGACTCAGTACAGTGATTTCATTTTTTTCTTTTCTAGCAATGGGAATTAGCATTTAGGACATTATGGGAAATGTCGTTTGGTCCTCCTCCAGAAGTTATATTTCAATAGAGCACTCTCAATTGTCACTGTAGTGCCTGCACCCCAAGAATTAGTAAGTGCCACTGGTTTAGCTTACTATATAACTTACTGATCCAATTTAAGTTTCTATAAAGGATAGTATAATAGCCGCTTTATTTATTTATTATTTATTTTTTTTTTTGCATTACCTCAGAGTGTAGAACTATAACAAGATTTGCCTCGTCTGCAGACTGTACTTGTCATATCTTCAAGACCAACAATTATATCAGAAACTACAAGCCCAAAACACTACCCACTGGCTTACAGTGGATCAGCAAATGAAGCCTTGGGGAGTGCTGGCAATATGGATGTCCAAAAAAAGGGAATGTTGACATCTACATTTATTTCACTCATAAAGCAAAGAACAGATTAGTCTTCAAATGTGAGCTGAGGTGTATACGGCTCATTCTCGTCAGCAATGTTGGCAAAGGTGTCACTAACATACTTGAACATGTACAGCTGGGGATCCCGCCGAAGACGTGTGTGCCAACTTTTACATGGAAGCTGTCGAGCAGCATGCCATCAGCATTACCCACAGACCAGCTGTATGTGTTTGGTATGTTGATGACACCTTTGTCCATGTTGTGGACGAGGAGCTGGAGGACACCTATGCGCATCGTTGAGAAAGAATAAGTTCTCCACATCATGCATAAGCAAAGTTAGATGGCACCATTCAATTTTTGGATTTTTGTGTCACCAGCACTCCCCAAGGCTTTCACACCCAGGTCCATTGTGAGCCAACCAACATTGGGCTCTGGTTCAATGGCAGTGGTGAATGTCCAGAAAAATGGCAATCCTCGTCATGAATGCCTACTTTTTTGTGCCCTCTGATGTTGTTCTTTCTGAATACAACTTCTGATAAGTTCAATCATGTCACCCAAACCATGGTGGAGACTGGGTACTCTTTACTGTAGGTTTGCCAGGGTGGTAAGAGGTGTCATCAACAGGTAGTACCATCAGGACAACCACACCCCAGTACATGAGAGAATAGGACAGTTCCCCTCATAAGAAACAAAAATACTGGACAGCAACATCAACCAATGGAAAGTCACTGGAAATGAGCCAGGAGAACCATCTGTGCCTACCACTTACAGGAGAACAATAAGACATGCCCCTGAAATAACCACTTCAGCCACCTGCTACTCCAGGCAGCTCACTCTATGAGCAGAACTCCCAGGATCTGGCACCATCCAGTCAGTGCCTTCAGGGCTCGGCCAGACCACGTCCACTTGATGTTATAAATGTGACATGATTGTGCACTGGCTTCATATACCTTTACTAGGATGACTCACTTCATCGTCACATGATGAGGATAGCACAGTGAGAAAGAATAGTTTATGTCACTTCCAATCACTGGTTTACTTATAATGAGTAATATGCATGGTATTGCTTGTCAGACTGGTGAGCACAAGCCGACTGTTGAATTTGAATGATTGTAATTTAGTTATGTGTGAAGTGGAAATGAATATGCTTACACATTCAATGAATAGGATTTGGCCCTCTGACATGATTCAGCATAAATTTAGAATTTGGTCCGAGAAATATGGGTGATATTTCTAAAGGCTTCCTAATCTAAATAAGGAAAGATAGAAGGGATACAGGGACAAGAAGTTAAAGGGACAAACAAATATCGTTTTGTTATATAATTGTAAATCCACATCTCATTCTACATAGTGGGTAGGGTATTGCCATAAGAGATTTAATGTGCAAGGTCAGTGATCATTTATGCACATAAGGGGTATCTAATTGTTGAATACATACTGGAATGAGAAGAAACTGTCTTTAAGTCGTGATCAAAGAAAAAATCTTCAACCTTTGTATGTTTAAACGTGACTAGTGACATTATCTTCATATTTACAGTCGACAATCTAATGGCATTTAATGGGGCGATGAGACAACGATTAGGCACATACAGTGATTGGGAAATGAAAGCAGGTATCACAACACAGTCTCGATACCTGTATTAACTACATGCAATGTTTTGTATTGCAAGAATTGACCAAAACTACTGGACGAAGTAAAGGCAAGAACTTGAGTTAAAGATCAGGTTCGCTGAGGTAATGTTTTTAGCCATACCCCTCTTGAATTTGTACTCATGTGGCTCGGTTTTATTTTTTAAACAAGGCTTTATTATCTTACCTTGATTCCTCGTTTTCTACTCTGAAGTCATCATACAAGAGGGTTTTGAATTCACCATTAGTAACAAACATGTCCATTCGAAAAGCGTAAGCCCTACTGTTCGTCAGACGGTGAATAAATTCATTCCCTGCAAAGGACGTCAAGAATATAATTATACTGTTTTTGTTGTTGTTTTGTCTATTAGGAAAATACAAACTAGAGTTTTTGTGCCTGTATGCATTACCGTGAAAAATAATCAGGATATCGGTCATCCTTGAGTTTATTAGGGTAACAACCTATTCAGGGGTTTCAATACAAGAATGCCCCAACTCCAGCACAGACAATGTATTGAACCTAATACAGTTTTTGTAAACAAAAATGTTCTAACATTCATAAGGATGGGAAGTCAAATTGGTAACAGATATTAGTATCATTGTCTGACCTTGCTTGGTTGTTATTAGCAATAAACGATGATAGGTAGATAATCCTACAAGCAGTCATGTTTCTAAAAATGCAGATATTACTGGACTGCCTCATTGCTATTACTCACAAAAAAGTTTAAAAGTGTTGTAAATCTATGGTAAGCACATTATGAGACAATTTTAACATTTAGCATTTTACAAGGAACTATACTCGCAAAGTGGCAGAGTTTGATGATCCTCAGTTAAACAGCAATAGAGTAACAAGTTGGTGTAAAGTTAATTAACTGACGGAAATTTCATGCGCCTTGGAGCAAATATTATTAAAGCTTTCAATGTACAGACATTTGTGGGGAGTTATGAACTTATGACACAGTTTCCTTACCTAGATAATATTCTTCGCTTACGGAACCAAAGCCGTGTTTGTATTCTTCCCAAGATCGATTAAAATTCAGTTGGCGGGAGTTTACACCGAAGGCTTGTGGCTGTCTGTTCAAAATGACTGTCCATCCGCCTCCGTCTGTCTCCATGTCACAATAGACGTAGATGGGTGATGAGCAGGAGCATCTGAAGAGACAGCCATTATATAGACAAAAGACACTTAAATTGGTAGTTTTACATTCTTAATGTGTTATTTCTTTTCAAGTTGGCCATCAAAATAAACTGTATTCTGTTGTAAAGTTTCAGCTAAAGTTTAGCAAGTTACCTACTTGCATTATAACTACTTTTAGGTCACCTTAGGGTCTGCTGTTCAAACCGCAAGCTTCCCTTGAAAGAGTGCTGCTCTACTACTATCCTGGACCTGAATATCATTTTAGACAATGGCTCTGTTGTCGATACTTTGGGCAGGCAATAGAGGACCTCAAAACTGTCAGAGTGGAAGCCACAGTGAGCTTATTCTGTACTACTTTTCCTGATGTTTTTTGTGTCGAAAACGGTAGTTCCACTTAAAGGTCAGACTGGATAGCTTATAGCATCTTTCAGCATCCATAGCCCTTACAAAAACTTTCAGTGTGATGATCATTGGTTTGAGAGAGTGAACAACAACAACAACCTTTTAGTCCTGCACAGTGGACTGCCACAGAAAATGAGGGTTTAAAAAGCTTGGTCCCACGAAATTAATCTTGATCTTGTGATGATCAAGTTTTGAAACTAAAAGGCCTTGACTTCTTTTTCTCAACTCTCAGAATAATGATAGGCTTAGGTAAAAGACTGACGGTGAAGTGCTTCCTGGCCAAAGAGAACATTGTATTGAGAACTATAAAGAGGGAAGAGAAAAGCTAGAAGCCCTCCTTTCATTACTCAGATTCTTTGGAGCGTATTGCATATAGTTGAAAATGAATAATTGAGAAGAAAGTGACTGAAGATTCTTTGGACACTGAATGTCGGAGAGGGTGTTGAGGTGTCGAGGAAGGAAGGAGGTATGGTGAGTAGCAATGCTTGATGGAACCTTTCAATCAAAAGTAGTTTTAATCGTTTAGCAGTCGATCAAAAATATGAAGGAAATTGAGTAAATTTCAAATGAGAAAAATAACGAGTTTTGTGCATTCGGCTCATATGTAGATATCCTTTGTAAGCCCATATACATTTTATAACGAAAAATTCTAACAAATGAGAATCTAACAAAAGGCTTAAATAAAGGAATGCAAAAATTTTAGCGGCCAAAAAATGATCATTGATATACCATTCAAAATATTTCCTAGCGAAACATAAAATTGTGTAATGAGTTTGTTAACCAGTGAAATTACTCTATGTACTTTAGTAGAAAAGCAGGTAGAGAGGCGCAATGGCAAACAAATGCTAATCGATAAATCATTTCAAATACAATCTTTGTGGGAGGGTAAGCTATGCCTAAACTATGTGCACATGACATTAAGAGTTGCCACTGACTGGGTGTTGAAGTTTTCAGTATACGTATGTGTCATGTCAGGAGTAAAAGGGTTTATGAATGAAAGAATGGAAAAAGCAAAATTTAAAGCCAACATCATAATAAAATAAAGCCATGTGCAACGATTTTATAACCTTTCTGGGTGTAGAAAATGCCAAAGGGAAGTGAGAGAATAGAGAAGAATAGACCGTAAACTTATGCCACTTACACGAACGGATAGATCTGATAAATACCGCTCTCTGTTACGCCAGCTATCAGAAGGTCTGTGCAGTCAGTAGGTCTGAAAATAGAAAATAATTGAAGTTACCCACACATACATATATATACACAAACACACCCCTACTTACGAACACGTTCCGAACGGCTGTTCGTATTTGTTTGTTCAACTTTGTACACGCAAAGTCAACATGTACAGTGCTATTTATGTTTCTGCATACTAAAACACAATACGAGTACTGTACTGTATTTTATAGTATGTTTTATTAATGTGAATGATAATATGGAACCTAACATTAAACTAATTATGATGATGATATGGTAAAGTACAATTTTTCTTACCTTTGAGACTGGTCTCATAAGGTTGTAGGGTTGTCAATTTGCAAGATTAGATGTAACTTCCCTGTTTACCAAGAAACCAGTCAAGAGGATAATGGATGTTTTGATAAAGTTGTTGTCAGCAGCCCTGACACCAATACCCATACCTGCACCATACCCATACCCATATCCATTCCATACCCATACCTGTACCATACCGATACCAATGAGCCATCGGGCATTTCTCCAAGAGGTGGAAGAAATGATTCCTAAGACAGATTCTGAATCTGTTTAGGAGCTGAAGATGGCTTCACAGAATCTGTATCTGTATGGTACATGTGTGGGTATGGTATGGATATGGGTACAGGTACAGGTATGGGTATGGGTATAATACTGGTATGGGAATGGTACAGATATGAGTATGGTACAGATATGGGTATTGGTATCAGTATGGGTATGGATCCTGGAGCCACATAAAGGTGGCATCACACACGTATACACATGGAAAGGCAGCCAAGGAAATTCATATAGTATATATATATATATATATATATATATATATATATTATATATATATATATATATATATATATATTATGTATGTATATATAATGTGTGTATGTAGCATTTGTTGAATACGACCAAGGCTTATTCTAATCTTATATGTGATCTTACATTATGCATTTGTGTATAATCAGGAACAAAATGATTCATTTTCCTCTTGCCAATATTCCGGATATGCTTCCCCTCAGGAAGCCCTGGGAACCATCCCCTGAGGGAAGAGGCTCTCTTTGAGACACCCGCCTTGCTCCAGAATTATTCCAACAGAACTACCAGATGGAAGACACCTACAAGAATACACCCAGTTATCCGACTATTTGCCTGCTTTGGCAGAGGTCTTCTATTAGAAGTCTTCATCGAGGCACATAGCATACTCGAAGGAACTCTGTTCCTTTTTCCTGTAGGGCCAGTCTTCTAAATTATTCCAACAGAATTACCAGAAGGACGACATTTGCATGAGTACTTCTTGATATCCGACTATTTGCCCACTTTGACAGAGATCTGTTAGAAGTCTTCAACAAGGGGCATAGCATACTTGAAGGAACTGTGCTCCTTTTTTCTGCAGAGCTAATCTTCTAGATTGGTCCACCAGAATGACCAGAAGGAAGACCTCTGCAAGACTACTTCTAGATATCCAACTATTTGCCTGCTTTGGCAGAGGTCTTCTTTTAGAAGTCTTCATCAAGGCACATAGCATACTTGAAAGGACTATGTTCCTTTTTTCTGCAGAGCTGGTCTTCTAGATTGGTCCACCAGAATGACCAGAATGAAGACCTCTGCAAGAATACTTCTAGATGTCCGACTATTTGCCTGCTTTGACAGAGATCTTATATTAGAAGTCTTCATCAAGGGGCATAGCATACTTGAAGGAATCGAGTCCTTTCATTCTGGCATTGACAGAGATCTGTTAGAAGTCTTCATCAAAGCACATAGCATACTTGAAGGAACTGAGCTCCTTTCTGCATAGCCAGTCTTCTAGATTATTCCAACAGCATTCTTCTGGTGTCCCTCTGGAGCCCCTCTTAGGTCCCTCTGTACGCCTTTAGGTGTACCTCTGGAGGCCTTCTGGTGTCCCTCTGGAGGTTTTCTGGTGTCCCTCTGGAGCCCCTCTTAGGATCCCCTGGTTTACGGCCTTTAGGTTGTCCCTCTGGAGGCCCCTTCGGTTAGGTCCCTCTGGGAGCCTTCAGGTGTCCCTCTGGAGGGCCTTTCTGGTGTCCCTATGGACGGCCTTCATGGTGTCCCTCATGGAGGCCTTCAGGTGTCCCTCTGGAGGCCTTCTGGTGTCCCTCTGGAGGCCTTCAGGTGTCCCTCTGGAGGCCTTAAGGTGTCTCTCTGGAGGCCCTCAGGTGTCCCTCTGGAGGCCTTAAGGTGTCTATATGGCGCCTCAGGTGGTACTCGGCAGAGCCTTCAGGTCTCTGGCAGGCCTTAGGTGTCTGGAGGCCTTCTCTGGCGGCCTTCAGGTGTCTCTCTGCAGGCCTTCAGGTGTCCCTCTGGAGGCCTTAAGGTGTCTCTCTGGAGGCCTTCAGGTGTCCCTCTGGAGGCCTTCTGGTGCCCCTCTGGAGACCTTCTGGTGTCTCTCTGGTCACCCTCTGCTTGAAAATTCTCTTAATAATGGGAGAGTTCGTGCACCTGGTGAAGTGTTAAGGAACTTGCCATCCGTTGACCCCGGCACCTGAGAGCTTGCTTGTCCGCCACCCACCGAACAGTTGTTGACTCTCTCCCCGGGAAAGTTCCTCTACCTGACGAGGTAGGGGGATCTCACCAGGCATTAACTCTTGCTGGGAGAGTTCTAGTCCCACAGCCCGGACCACTGAGATGCAACGAATGAGATACCCACTGTAACCCCTACTGGTATTGAGGAGTAGACTTGTAAACTGTGAAACTGACCTTCTGCCGAAAATATATGGGTGGCTCACTTAACAAGCACCACTAATTGCTTGTCATATGTTGGGTCTAGATCCAGCATATGAGATACCAGATGAAACTAATATATAATATATCTGCGGACTCTCCTGAGTATAGAATTACCATTGACAGACATACTGGAGGGTGGTTCCTCCTGACAGACACACTGAAAAGGGTGGGGGGGGGGGTGCGGGTTAGACATACTGGAGGGTGGTTCCCCCCTGACAGACACACTGAAAATGGGGTGTTAACTGGATCTAGATCCAACTTAGGAGATACCAAGTAAAATTTGCACTACAATAGCACTTCACATCCTAGCGTATTGTATTGGTAATGACAGACGTTTTAATGGGTGGTTACCCCCTGACATGTGGGGAGAGGGAGGGACAAGCCCTGGTAATTACTATATAGAATACGTGCAGTAGGCTACTATTGAACCGTATGGTATGTTATCGTCATATATTTAATAGATAATCTTTTCTTTTCTATATTCTTTTGTATTTATTTTTATACAAATATTATTTTTTGTCTCATATGAATAACATTCATTTGTAGGCCTATAATAATTCTGTCATATTATTTTGTCAAACAAGCAACTGATAGCAGCATGGAATTTCTTATCATTATTAGATTTAGTGCTGCAAAATGTCTATTTACATAACTTTTGTTAAATAAGAGTAATACACAACTATTAAATACATAGTAATACATATGTAAGGTATGCGCTGTAGTTAGAGTGCACATCATATAATTGAGCTATAGCCTACTCGGTTTATTTGATCGAAGCAGGAATATGAATACCTTCTTTTGGTTTCAACTGACTTGCATACTAATGAAATCGTGGATGCATTTAAATAGCATATTATCAGTTTTAGGAATGATTATCATTGTTACTATAGTCTATTTTCTTTCTGCTGGCGTAGGCTAAGAGGATCCCTATTTCTTAAACAATCTCTCTACAAACAAAGTTATTCCGAACATTTCTCTCCTCTCAAGGAGATTATGAATGAATATAAGAGCAAAATGGACCAAAAATAAATAAATAAATAACCACCCAGCACAAATGTAAAGTAAACAAGAGAAAAGAAAAATGAGAGCATAGAGCTCAGGGTCCAGGGAAGTGTTAGCCTACTTTGTTTACGGGAATGCTTGCTGCACAGCTGACAGATTTGCACTTCGGCTGTCCGATTTTATATGACTGCGTTGGAGACGGATTATAAATCGTAGGAGCAATGGTAAACACACTGAACAGATGTGAGGATATAATAAGATGTCAATGCCGCTCTACAGGATATAACGGACACCGAGAGAAAAAATATTACGAGGGAGAAAATTAAACGAATAATGTTAGTCAAAGCCAGCATCGATAGCACGTATAGAAACACATTGCATAGGCTGGCTGTGGTGCGCGCTGGCGGGAAGTTAAAAACATCAAACTGCCGGCGATTTTCGCCTTAACTTGCCCATATCATTTTGAGCTGAGTGTAAGTTTTCTTTCCTGAATATATATAATTTTAATTCAACTGTCATTATAAAATTCAAGTGGTAAGGATCGGGATCCATGATGGGTTGCTTTCTCCATCCTATAGTAAGGTGACCAGAACTCAAGGTCATAGTCCAAGTTTTCCCTCATTAGTTCTAATAAGTACTCTTTTGATATGACCTCTGCTCTTTTTCTGTCACTTACACTTCTAGAAATAAATCATGTAACCGTATTAGCTCGCTTCCTCAATACACTGTTCCCTGTGCCAAAGATTAGCTTTCACTCTCGCACCGAAATCAGATGTAATTGTAACTGTTATTGCAATGGCTTTTGTTTTCAAGTAATTGTAATTCTAATGCAATTGCTATTTCCAAATGTAATTGTAATTTACATTTTTTGAAAGGGATTGTAATTGTAATTCATTTCTCCAACCCTGGTCAGCAGCTCCAGGTTGTATGATCGTTAATTTCGGGAGTGGGGGTAGTACAATGGGGAAAAATGTGTTATAGTTAGCCTCTCTTGAGCGATTCATTCACATTTTCGTATCTACACGATGGGACTTCGGTCTTAATATCAATCGATATGCCATATCCGATAAAAAGTTCATCTCATCCACAAGTCAGTTGATGGGCTACGGAATTCGACATTGCTGCAGTGCCCTAACTATAGGCTTACTCTGCCAAAAGAAAAGGAAATGACCAAAGAATGGCTATTAAAACGAAAAAACTTACTTTACATTTTTTTAGAAGAATTGAGACTGGCACGATATGACTGGTTTAAATGATTCAAAAATGGATCAGCGCACGTATTTGTAGCTGTTTTCTCAGAAAAAAAGTACTGCTTTGTGTGAAGCAACAACTTCACCCGAACGACTTTGTGCTTATATACATACATACATACAGACATATATGAAATCTATAGAAAGTAGGATAGGCCTAGTAAGTCTCATCCATATTTTTCATGTATAGATGTGATGAAGTTAATGAGGTCAAATATTCCAAAGCTCAATAGGAATTTGGAAGAAATAACTCCGACAATAATGCTTACCCCGTAACAATCATAATATTTCTTGCATTTTTTGCCTTTTAAATTTTATCAGGATGACGAGTGACAGATAAATTACCATTTTCTTGTTCAATGTTTTTAATGTTAATATTGCCTATGATAGATTTTAAATCATTTCAAGGTGTCCCATCTCTCCCCTCCAATCGTTGGTTATGTCTGTCAGGGAGTAACCACCCACTATAATGTGTCATTACCACTACAATACTCCAGGATGTGCAGTGCTATCGTAGTGTAAATTTTACTTGGTATCTTCTAAGTTGGATCTAGATCCAGTTAACCTCCCCCCCCCCCCCCCCCCCCCCCCCCCCCCCCCCCCCCCACCAGTATATGTCTAGGTCATTCTATAATCGGGAGAGTCCAAGGATATCTAGCTATTATATATTAGTTTCATCTGGTATCTCCACTAGATCTGGACCCAACATTTAACAACCAATTAGTGGTGCTTGTTAAGTGAGCCACCCATATGATTTCGGCAGAAGGTCAGTTTCACAGTTTACAAGTCTACTCCTCAATACCAGTAGGGATTATAGGCCTACAGATAGTACTATCTCGTTCGTTGCATCAAAATGGTCCGCGCTTCTGTTCTATTTCTTCCACCTAAATCTCCTTAAATCTTGAAGACTCCAGGATCCCAGATGCACATAAAGGCAGTCACACACACACACACACACACACACACAGAAAGACAGCCAAGGAAATTGTGGCAAACCCTTTGTTTCCTGTTTCCCTGCTATCTTGGCGAGCAGGAGCTTACCTTGAAGAGCTTCCATTTCTCGTTCTCATTTCATCAACAGCGAGGATCCTGTGGAGAGAAGTGGGTAAATATGAGTTTCATAATATAGTCGTATTATATTATAAAGGGCTAAAGCTTTCCTTGTATTACGTATATGATTATTTCATTTGATACATTTCTATTAGATTGTAAGGCCAATGGCAGTCCGGTGAAGAATTTGAGTATTTATCGGGTATTTTACGGCCATTGCCTCTCTCTCTCTCTCTCTCTCTCTCTCTCTCTCTCTCTCTCTCTCTTTAATGCGTTACCAACCACGCCCCTACCCCGGCTAGCTAGTGCTTCCACAGCAGGGTACAGTAGCTATGTCCCCGAAAAATTATGATCACTTTAAATTACCAAAAGCGCATCATTTAATCCTTGTTCTTAAGTCGAAGTGCTATCTGAGTATTTATCTCTTTAATGTGTTAGTTTAAAAGATTAATTATTGAAATAACTGATCATACGTTCACTCTTAAAAGATCAGAATATTAATGTGAGCAAAGTACGGAATACATTAATGTCGTTATACGCTGTTTGTATCTTGAACGTATAGTGCAAAAAAGCGTAATATTCTAGCAGCTGCACATTTTTGAAGCTGAAATAGTTCCCGGTTAATTATATATATTAATTTATTTATTAGGATAAGCTTAGAGAAGCAAAGAACAGCGCACATCTGGGATAAATGAGCTGTTATAGGCAACTGAGATCTATACTGCTGATAAAGTTAACGCGGAATGCAAGCTACAGTGTCTCTTTCTGGGAGCTCAGGTCGACAAGCTGACGTGAGATCACATCTGCTGTCGTTTCTGTTTTCCTCTAGGCGCATGATTTGCCCCTTTTCAGAGGCGTTGTGTCCCATACATTTTTCGGTTAGACCTTAAATCAGTTTCTCCGCAGCCTTGTATGGATCAGTTATTAAGTCGCTAGTCTCGTAGATGATTAATGTTATTCGTACCAGACTGAAGACATGTTTCGGAAACCGCTGTCTCCGGGAATTATTACTTTGCAATAATACTGGTATACCTGTACTACCTATTTCCTAAATGGCCATTATTCCAAAAAGACGGTGGTTGTGCTATTAGCGTTCAGACTAGCGTTTTTTTGCAAGTGAATCACAATCGAGTACATTTTTAATACCTATTGACTTCTGAGTTGGAACTCAGGAGGTCCTGGTTTTCCTCTTGCAGCTGTTGGATTTCCTTCCTCAGTCGCTGGAGTTCCTCCTGCAGGACCTCAGAATCACCGAAGGTCGCGTCCGCGTCGACGTCCTTCTGTGGCGAAAGGGGGAACCAGGTTATGAATGAAAGCACCGAGACGAAAGCCATTTTGAACAGCATTCGTTTTCCAGTTAGGATTGTAATATGCAGAATTATATCTGTATTGTACGAAAGCTGATGAATCTTTTTAATGACTTTTTCCATGGACTTGTTATTTTTTTAATAAATCGCTGGTATTCTATGTGATTATTTCATCTTCTGCGAAGATTTATTTCATTTTAGAAGTCAACAAACATAATCCAGATACTAGATACAAAATTATAACGGAACTAGACTAATAACGCAAACTAGGCCAGTCCCTTACGACGCTCCAGATTGGCTATTGATTAAACCAATCACGGGACCGGAAACTCTCAGTCTCTCTCGAGAGAGTTCACATAGGCGGGATGTATGTTCCACCTCTCCTGAGGGATATAGACGTCTTTCCAAAATACCCCTCAGGAGATGTAATACTGATATAATTTGCTGAAGAGCTTAGCACTGAATTAAGCTTTTATTTCAGCTGTTAGCAAAGAACTTTGCCAAAACATATTAATTAGAAATATTAATGTGTCATACATTCAGGGTTGGTAACTATGAATTTGACTTAGCAGTCTTCCTCAAGGAAGTGACAATTCTTGACATGGAATTGAATTTGCCAAGCTTTATGGGATAATGATTTCGTGTAACTTTTTTTTTAATGGCCATAACGTGGATAATAAGATACACCAAATGAGTCTGGCATGCTATTTACTCCTCAACAATGCCTCACTTTGTCTCTCCTTCCTGTACTTTCTTGGTCTCTGCTCAGTCTAACTTCCAATCAGCCTACTGATAGCAAAGTGGTTCAGTCAAAAATGTACTGCCAGTGATGAGTGCTTCCTCGCTCTTTTTGACATTTTGGAACTACCTATAGTGACTGCGGTCCGGTCATGGACCGACGAAGAGTGGAGAGTTATTTGAATCAAACGATAAGCTTCAGTCAACCAGGAAAAGGAAACTTATCTTATTATAGCTGGTTCAATTAAAGTAGATTCTTGGGAACGTTGGTTTGGCGGCAGCTGATTGGCTGGGAGCTGCCTGCCTACCTCCCGGCACCAGCTAATCAGCGGCCGCTAAACAAACGTCTCGTAAGCATAGGGCTCATCCAAGAATCTGCCTTATGTGAACCAGCTATAGTTAGCAGATGCGCTCGCATAATCATTTGCAAATACCTGAACGTCTTCGTGGATGTGAGAAGAAAATGTCCCCGCAATCAGCGACACCACCAGGAAGACGTGAATACTACGATTCATTGTTGCATTTACTGCAAAAGAAAAACATAATTTATTAAAATCTTGCCCAAACATTTTTTGCAAATAAGCAGTTATGTGTTTGCGGGATGAACATTTTTACATTTAAAGAGAAAAGACGCCATATTAGTGTATTTGAAGCTTTATCCATCAGTCAAGCTAAATTATCTGTTTATTTATTTTTGGTTTTGAAATCTTTGAGATATCATCAAATCTAATGAAGAAAAGTTCCCTCTAAATCTATGTATAATATTTTTATACTTTGTCCATCTACTATCTTGCTATTTCTTCTCTTTCTCTATCTTTCTCTCTCTCTCTCTCTCTCTCTCTCTCTCCTCTCTCTCTCCTCTCTCTCTCTCTCTCTCTCTCTCTCTCTCTCTCTCTCTCTCTCTCTCTCTCTCTCTCTCTCGTACTGATGACCTCTTTTGTAGTAACTAAGGTCTACGGTAAAATATGTAGGCTATTAAAAAAAAAGTCACTTGTAAGATCTCATTGGATCAGCCTTACATTTCAGGACGTGAGACTGAGATGAAAAAGGCGGGGGCGGTGTTGGTTAGTGTTAAGGTGTTTAAGGAAGACGAAAGGGTCAGAAAAACTGGTTAGAGTGGTTGAAATAAGGCATGAAAGAACACGGGCAGAAGTAATACCAGCAAAACAGGAGAGTGTGAAGTTAAAGTTGTGTTTGCTTTGATTATGGAAGTATTGGGTGAAGGGATTACGAAGTGTTGCAAAGAAGGGTAAGAGAGTGGCAGGGTACTTCTTTATATATAAAAAAACATCTTAGTTTAACCAGCCCACTGAGCTGATTAACAGCTCTCCTAGGGCTGGCCCGAGGGATTAGATATTTTGACATGGCTAGGAACCAATTGGTTACTTAGCAACGGGACCCACAGCCTATTGTAGGATCCGAACCACATTAAATAGATCCCATAGGGGGGTTGTGCCGTCAGTGCACCTCATGCGGTGCAATGTAGGCATAACTTGAGGTTCTTTGCAGTATCCCTTCAGCCCCTAGCTGCAGCTACTTTCATTCCTTTTACTGTACCTCCTTTCATGTTTTCTTTCTTCCATCTTACTGTCCTCCATCTCATAACTATTATTCCATAGTGCGACTGCTTTGAGGTTTTCCTCCTGTTACTACACTTTTCAAACCTTTCACCGTCAATTTACGTTTCAGCGCTGAAAGGCTTTAGTTGCCCCAGGGCTTATTCTGTTTTTATATTTGACATTGAATAGACAAATGAATTTCTAATCCCCAGAGGAATTTTTTATATTTGACATTGAATAGACTAATGAATTTCTAATCCCCAGAAGTAAATTCCTCAAGTTCCGCATTGGCGGCAGTCAGGAGCGAACTCGGGCTACCAGACTGGTAGGCGAGTACTCAACCCACTCGTCCGATGAGGAACTTAGATACTGGCAGGAATCTCTTGGCTTATCTTAGTTTCACCAGACCACTAAACTGATTAACAGGTCTCCTAGGGCTGGCCCAAAGGATTAGATATTTTTTACATGGCTAAGAGCCAGTTGGTTTCGTAGCTACGGGACCCACAGTATATTGTGGGATCCGAACCACATTATTATATCGAGAAATGAATTTCTATCACCAGAAATAAGTTGCTCTCATTCCGCATTGGCTGAACGGTACATCGAACTCCAGACCGCCAGATTGGTAGGCGAGCATGGTATCCAGCGGGAAGGGAGGAGACGGTCATTTAAGCTGTATAGAAGAGGCCTAGATTCAAATTAGATGGAGTTTCCAGTGCTAAGGATCTACTTTAAGCCAAGAAGGAGGGGGTGAAGCTGAGGAGGAAAGTAAAATGAAGAAAGCTGGAGGGAGGTGGCAGGGGAGTGTGTTGCTTAAGACTGCCAAATAACTGAAAATTATCTATTGCCTGTAGACTGACCCATGGTGATGTATGGGCACTAAGAAAGGGCGAGGAATAGAGGCTAGAACGAAGATAAATGAAGATGCTTAGGTAATCCCGGGGGATCTTGCTGTGTAAGAGGCTAGAACATAAAGAAATTAGAAGTGATGTGGTGGTCAAGATTACTACCGAGTCGAGACTGAGATGGTATAGGAATGTGGTACGGCTGAGAGAAGAAACAGAGTTAAGGAGTGAAGGGCGCTTGGGTGGACCTTGTTAGGGGTAGAACATCAAGAGGGAAGCAAAATATTATGTGATGCGATAAAGCGAAGGAGATTTCTGAGAAGAATGGTGTAGTAGAGGAAGATACTTTTAATGGGAATGGCTGGAACAGATGGATCGAGGCCACCGACATCTTGGCATAGAGATAGTTGTGGGGATAACGGCATCAGAAGCAGAGAAACAACTGCCAAGGTTCTGACTTTTCCCACTTCTGACGTCACATCAAACAAAGTTCGTCGAGCTGTGGATGGAGTCTAACATTTATGAGGGATCACCGTGGGAAATTTAGTTCTTAATTAGCAAAATGCCACCTTTAAATGAAAATTCCTTTTCCGTCTTAAGTGATGAATTAGCAGACTTCAAGCTGTCTTTGAAGAGACGGGAATACTAAAAGGGCTTCAGAAAATGTCCGGGATATGTGGTTCAGGGATCGCAGATTACAATTGATCGTGATCACGAAATGTCCGTAACATTTAGGTACAATGAAATCTCCCTTTCTTTGTCTTTGTCTGTCACTCTCGCTCTCTTCCTCTCTTTTTTATATATCCTTATTTAAATTGACTTCTGCACCTGTCTGTTTGGGTCAAAACTTGTAACTCAATTTTTGACTTATTCATTTTGTCTGACGGACTTGACATTTTGCATGGTTATTCAGTCCCAATGACAATACAAATTGCATGATCAGTGGGACAGCAGTGACCTTTAGTGATCCTACAGTGACCTCAATCAATCAATCCTGGTGTAAGAAAATCCTGGTGTGTCTCAAGAAAATATTTTGCACTTTTTAGTGCATTTTGATATCAGTTTTTTTAATTCATACTTTTTTACTGATGTCATCGTATACTTTGCCAAGCTTTAAAAATCCGTAGATTTATTAACTGATTCTACCGAGTCAAAGAAGGTATGAAAAATCTGAAGAGTTTCATATAAATCCTGAGATACTGGGAGAGGTCACAGTAGGGTCACTAGAGGTCACTACTGACCTACTGATCATGTAAGGTTGGATCGTCACCGGGATTGAGTAACCGGGCAAACTTCAGATCGAAAACTGGGTTACAAGATTTGACCTAAACAGACAGACACAGATACAGAAGTCAAGTTAAATACAAGCATGTAATCAAGTTGCTCTAATTTTAAAATAATAAGCAAGGACAAACACGCCTGGCATACTCATCTTTCCCATGTATCATGTCTGTGAATTATTAAGAGCATCTTCACGTGGTGCACTGTAGGCATTAACTTAAGGCTCTTTGCATCGTCCCTTTGGCCCCTAGCTGCAACTTCTTTCATTCCCTTTACTGTACCTCCGTTCATATTCTCTTTCTTGCTTTCCACCCTCTCCTAACAATTATCGGTGCTACTTTAGTAGGCGGTCTACCTGCGTGCTTCTACACTGTTTCCCCGTGTTTAGTACTAACCTACTTTAGTAGGCGGTCTACCTGCATGTTTCTATACTGTTTTGCCATGTTTAGTACTAGCTCATCTTGGGTCAAGTGTCCCTAAGGGCATTTTACCACATTTGATTCCCGAGAGGCTAGTACTAAAAGATTACGGGCAGCTGTATGAGCAAGAGCCCATGCTGTCATAAGGCCAGCTTGATCTCAAACAACAGCAACCCGTGGTTACTTTAGGGGCATCTGACCCCCAGTGGGCTAGTACTAATCATGGCGAATCAGCGTAGAACCAATATACCTGGAGTTGCGATCTCTATACCAATACTACGTAGTTCGGTGGTCTTCCACCAGGGTGGAGTTGCAAAGCCTTGCTGCCATTTTCAAAGGTCTGTTAACCCATAAATTGAACAGGGATTAATGCGATTGTGAATTTTTTTTATTGTTAATGTTTAATGAGTAAGTGTTTACCAAATTTTCAGGGTTTAGTGAGTAAGTGTTTAGTGAATGTTTATGAGTAAATGTTTAGTTTAGGGTTAGCGAATGTGTACTGAATGTTTAGTGTTTGGTGAATGTTATTGAATCTTTATTATGCAAGTATGCAGTGAATGTTTAGTTAGCCTTTAGAGTTTTAATGAATTTATTGTGAATGTTTAGTGTGTAAGTAATCAATGAGAGTTTAGTGAATGTTAGAGTAAGTATTCAGTGAGCGTTTAGAGTTGAGTGAAATGCTATGTGAATGTTAGTGTTAAACAAATGTTAAGTGCATAAGCATTCAGTGAATGTTTAGCAAATGTTTAGAGTTTAGTGAATGTTTAGTGTGCTAAGTGTTTAGTGAGGGTTTAAGGTTTAGTGAAGGTTTAATGCATGTTAATGTTTAGTGAATGAATGTTTAGTGTGTAAATATGTTTAGTTAGTGTTTAGAGTTTAGTGAAAATGTTTTGTGAATGTTAGTGTTTAAAGAATGTTTAGTGCATAAGCATTCAGTGAGTGCTTAGGGTTTAGTGAATGTTTAGTAAGTATTCAGTGAATGTTTAGTGAGTTTTTAATAAATGCCTTATGTGTGTTTGTTTAGTGAATATTTAGTGTGTAAGTGTTTACTTTGTCTTTAGTGAGTGATGGGTGGCTGTTCATTCACTGTTTAATGAGTGTTTAATGAGCATTTAGCGTTTAGTGGGTATTAAGTGTATGCTGAATGCTTAGTGAATTTTTGGTGAGTGTTCAGTGTATAGCGAGTACTTAGTGGATGTTTAGTGCATACTCAGTGCTTAGTGAATGCTTAGTGATTGTTTAGTGTTTAATGAATGATTAGGATTAAGTGAGTGTTTAGTGAATGTTTACTGAGTGTTTGAGGTATAGTGAGTATATAGTGAGTGCTTAGTGAGCGTTTAGTGTATTGTGAGTGCTTAGTGATTGTTGACTATCCAGTGAGTGTTTACTGTTATTGAGTGGTGTATAGTAACTGTGAGTGTTTAGTTAGTGAAAGCGCATTGTGAATGTTAGTGTTTAGTGATTGTACATTACTGTACCGTAATTTACAGGAACTATTTATGCTAGACACTGATTAGATCCAACAGCAGATGCTTAGGCCTTGGTCACAATGGTTGGAGTGCTTAGGCTAACCTGTTTTTGTAAAGTAATTTTTCTCTGTGAAATTGGATCCAGTAATATAATAATAATAATAATATGCCGGTAGTAAAAATAATATTTAATATTATTAATAGTGATAAGCTAATGATAATAATAAACAGATAAAAATAATAGTAGTAATAAAAATAATAAAAGTAATAAAGTATAGTACCATGAGCTGGACCGAGACCTTTCAATATGGCCGCTCGAGGTCACACGTTAGGCAGGGGGATCGCCACTTCAGTGATATACGCTCTATTGCAATTACAAGGTTCTCCCCCTACTACATCTCTCATACCTTTTGCTGTCAATATCCTTTTCAGCGCTGAATGACTTCACGGGTCCCAGTACTTGGCCTAAACTCTATGTTCCATCCATCTAAGCACCATTGGGAGGGGCCGCAGGGCTACCACATATAAAATGGAAGAGTAATTCCTCTGATAAATATGCCTCAAGAACCTGCCTCTCGATACACTTACTCTTCATTCCTAAAAATCTCGTTCCGAGAAACTCATCTATCTCAAATTGATAGTGCTACAAGTTAAATTGTTATTTCTATAAGAATGGAATGGTATAAAATGCCTGTGCTGGGTATTTTCATGTACACAAAGGAAACGAGAAAGAAACGCGACCAGTCAACACAGTGGAAATTAGCAATGGAGTGACGCTAGACACGAAGGGAATAAATAACAGGTAGAACCTAGGCTTACCACTCTTACTTCAAGGGACTAAGCGCTGAATCTGGCCAAGTGTTATGGCTGAGTGACTATATATACGTGTGTGTATGTTTCTACAGAGTAATTTGTATTCCACCTGATACTAATAATGAAAGGTCAGAGTAGCATAAAGGAGATATCAGTCTGACATATGGCCTATATCTTACTACTGCTTAGTGAGATCGATATTAAATTCCATCAAAAACTGGGACAGCTTAATGTCATGTTAGATAAACCATACTTAAACGTCACTATCTGATGAACCAGGTTAAATGATTTAATTACACTATACCTCTTCTAAAGGGCAAAGTACTGCGTTGAGAACGTAATAAGCCATCAGAAGATCCTCTTTGTGCTGGAAATCCAAACTTAATGATATGCCAATACGTACTGACTAGGAATTGCTGCCTTTGTGGCAAATAGAATTAAATATACAATTTGTCATTTATGCTTAGATGTTGTGATGTTGAAATGGATGGAAATCTGGATGGTGGCCATCTATCAGGTCTGAAGAGTTTTTGATGTCATTATTGAAAGGAACTTAGGTCGCCAACACTGGGCTTAAAGGAACATTAGGTTTGTGGATTTTTGGCAGTCTTAAATTACTGTAATCCCTGGAAGCATCCGCTGGATTAGTGTTTGGAATGTCCATGTTTGTAGGTATTCCCAATCTTTGTCAAGAACAACATGGAATCTGTTTTATTTTGACTCCATTTAGCAAGTATTAGGTGAAAAGAATCTGCTAGGGGAACTTTCTTCAATCTAGCATAGTCAGTGAATATTGTCTACATTTTATAAATATAGCTT
This sequence comes from Macrobrachium nipponense, assembly GCF_015104395.2. Lineage (NCBI taxonomy): Eukaryota > Metazoa > Arthropoda > Malacostraca > Decapoda > Palaemonidae > Macrobrachium > Macrobrachium nipponense. The sequence goes on along the minus strand of NC_087201.1, from coordinate 33,736,246 downwards.
TTTCTCTGTTTTGTATAACCACTCCGTTTTCTTTATCGGGCATCCTATATTAATATACATTCTTGAAACTATTTATCTTCTTAGGTTGATATCCATTCTTGAAACTATTTATCTTCCTATGTTGATATCCATTCTTGAAACTGTTTATCATTGTAGGTTGATAACCATTCTTGAAACTGTTTATCTTCCTATGCTAATATCCATTCTTGAAACTGTTTATCTTCCTAGATTGATATCCATTCTTAACACTGTTTACCTTCCTAGGCTAATATCCATTCTTGAAACTGCTTATCTTCCAAAGTTAATATCCATTCTTGAAACTGTTTACCTTCCTATACTAATATCCATTCTTGAAACTGTTCATCTTCCTAGGTTAATATCCATTCTTGAAACTGTTCATCTCCCTAGGTTAATATCCATTCTTGAAACTGTTCATCTTCCTAGGTTAATATCCATTCTTGAAACTGTTCATCTTCCTAGGTTGATATCCATTATTGAAACTGTTTATCTTCCTAGGTTAATATCCATTCTTAAAACTGTTCATCTTCCTAGGTATTCCATCTTAAAAAACTGTTTCCCTTCCCTAGGTTGAAAATATCCTTCTTTGACGTTTCCCTTCCTAGGTTAATATCCATTCTTGAAACTGTTCATCTTCCTAGGTTAATATCCATTCTTGAAACTGTTCATCTTCCTAGGTTAATATCCATTCTTGAAACTGTTCATCTTCCTAGGTTAATATCCATTCTTGAAACTGTTCATCTTCCTAGGGTAATAATCCATTCTTGAAACTGTTCATCTTACCTAGGTTATATCCCATTATTGGAACTGTTTATCTTCCCTAGGTTAAAATATCCATCTTAAAACTATTCCATCTTCCTAGGTTGAAACCAGTTTCTTGAAATGTTTCATCTTCCTAGGTTAATATCCATTCTTGAAAACTGTTCCATCTTCCTCAGGGTTGATATCCATCTTGAAACGTTCTTTTGTTCGCTTCACTCCTAGGGTTATATCATTCTTGAAACTGTTCCTTTCCTAGGTTATATCCATTCTTGAAAACTGTTATCTTCCTAGGTTAATATCCATTCTTGAAACTGTTCATCTCCTAGTTATATCCATTCTTGAAAAACTGTTTATCCTTCCAAGGGTAATACATTCTTTAAAACTGTTCATCTTAGGTTAATATCCTTCTTGAACTGTTTTTTCCAAGTTAATATCCATTCTGAAAACTGTTCATCTTCCTAGGTTAATATCCATTCTTGAAAACTGTTCATCTTCCTAGGTTAATATCCATTCTTGAAACTGTTCATCTTTCTAGGTTTAAATCCAATTCCTTGAAACTGTTCATTCCTAGTGTTAATCCATCCGATTATTGAACCTTGTTTCATCTTCCTAGGTTGATATCCATTCTGAAACTGTTTATCTTCCTAAGGTTAATATCCATTCTTGAAAACTGTTCATCTTCCTAGGTTTAATATCCATTCTTGAAAAAGGTTCCATCTTCCTTGGTTAATATCCATTCTTGAAACTGTTCATCTTCCTAGGTTTAATACTCCATTCTTAGTTAAATGTCAGGTCCAGGTATCTTCCAGGTTAATATCCATTCTTGAAACTGTTCATCTTTCCTAGGTTAATATCCATTCTTGAAACTGTTCATACTTCCTACTGTTTATCCACCATTCTTGAAACTGTTCATCTTCCTAGGTTAATACCATTCTTGAAACTGTTTACTTATCTTCCTTGTTCAATATCCATTCTTGAAAACTGTTCATCTTCTTCAGGTAATATCCATTCTTGAAATGTTCATCTTCCAAGGTAAATCCATTCTTGAAACTGTTCATTTCCTAGTTAATATCCATTCTTGAAACTGTTTATCTTCCTAGGTTAATATCCATTCTTGAAACTGTTTACCTTCCTAGGTTAATATCCATTCTTGAAACTGTTTATCTTCCTAGGTTAATATCCATTGAACTGTTTAGGTTAACCTTCCTAGTTAATCACCTCTATTTTCTTGAAACTGTTTATCTTCCTAGGTTAACATCCCATTCTTGAAACTGTTTGATCTTCTAGGTTAATAATCCATTCTTGAAACTGTTTATCTTCCATAGGTAATATCCATTCTTGAAAACTGTTCATCTTACATTAGTTAATATACCATTCTTGAAACTATTATCTTCCCAACGTTATATACCATTCCTGAAACTGTTTATCTTCCTAGGTTAATATCCATTCTTGAAACTTTATCTTCCTAGGTTAATATCCATTCTTGAAACTGTTTATCTTTCTAGTTATCTTATCATTCTTGAAACTGTTTATCTTCCTTCCTGAAATAATATCCATTCTTGAAACTTTATCTTCCTAGGTTAATATCCATTCTTTAAACTGTTTCATCATCCAGTATATCCATTCTTGAAATGTTTACCATTCCTAAAGGTTAATATCCATTCCTTGATTGGTTCCATTGAAACTGTTTACCTTCCTACATTAATATCCATTCTTGAAACTGTTTTACCTTCCCTAGGTTAATAATCCAATTCTTGAAACTGTTTATATCCTTATTCCTTTTGAAACGGTTACCGTTTTCCTTAAGGTTATCCATTCTTGAAACTGTTTTCTCTTCCCTAGGTTTAATATCCATTCTTGAAACTGTTTATCTTCCTATATTAATTTCAATTTTTGAAAATGTTCATCTTCCTAGGTTAATATCTATTCTTGAGACTATTTACCTTCGTAGGTTGATATCTATTATTGAAGCTGTTTATCTTCCTAAGTTTATCTTCCTATGCTAATATCCATTCTTGAAACTGTTTATCTTTCTATGTTCATGTCCATTTTTAAACTATTTACCTTCCTAGGTGATATCCCATTCTTGAAACTGTTTATCTTCCTAGGTTAATATCCATTCTTGAACGTTTATTCCTTCCTAGCTTAATATCCATTCTTGAAACTCTTTATCTTCCTAGGTTAATCATCCATTCATGAACGTTTATCTTCCATAGGTTAATATCTTATTCTTGAAAACTGTTTACCTTCCTAGGTTAATACCAATTGTATTGAAAATGAAACTGTTTATCTTCCTATGATAATGGTCCATTTTTTAAAACTGTTTACCACGTCCTAGGTTATATCCATTCTTGAAAAACTGTTTGTCCCTTGCTCAGGTTAATATCCATTCTTGAAACTGTTTATCTTCCTAGGTTAATTATCCATTCTTTTAAACTGTTTATCTTTCCATAGGATAATATCCAATTCTTGAAAACTGTTTAACTTCCTAGGTTAATTATCCAAGTTATTGAAACTGGTTTTTGTTTTTTTTTTTTATTCCTTCCTATGTTAATGTCCATTTTTAAACTGTTTACCTTCCTAGGTTAAAATATCCATTCTTGAAACTGGTTTATCGTTCCTAGGTTAATATCATTCTTGAAAAGGTTGTTTATCTTCACTAGGTTAATATCCATTCTTTAAACTGTTTGTATCTTCCTAGGATAATTATCCATTGTCTTGAAAACTGTTTATCTTCCTAGGTTCATATCCAGTTCTTGGAAATGGAAAAACTGTTTATTCCTTCCTAGGTTAATATACCATTTTATCTTGAAAACTGTTTACCTTGCCACTTCGATTAATATCATTCTTGAAACTGTTTGTCTTCCATCAGGTCAATTATCCATTTCTTGAAAAACTATTTACCTCCCTAGGTTTTGTTCCATTGGACCATTGAATTAGAAATTTTTGTTTTTGTTTATCTTCCTGGGTTTATATCCATTCTTGAGACTATTTACCTTCCTAGGTTAATATCTACTATTGAAACTGTTTATCTTCCTAAGTTTATCTTCCTATGCTAATATCCATTCTTGAAACTGTTCATCTTCCTATGTTAATGTCCATTCTTGAAACTGTTCATCTTCCTTGGTTAATATCCATTCTTGAAACTGTTCATCTTCCTAGGTTAATATCCATTCTTGAAACTGTTCATCTTCCAAGGTTAATATCCATTCTTGAAACTGTTCATCTTCCTAGGTTAATATCCATTCTTGAAACTGTTCATCTTCCTAGGTTGATATCCATTCTTGAAACTGTTCATCTTCCTTGGTTAATACCCATTCTTGAATTTGTTTATCTTCCAAGGTTAATATCCATTCTTGAAACTGTTTACCTTCCTAGATTAATATCCATTCTTGAAACTGTTTATCTTCCTAGGTTAATATCCATTCTTGAAACTGTTTACCTTCCTAGGTTAATATCCATTCTTGAAACTGTTTATCTTCCTAGGTTAATATCCATTCTTGAAACTGTTTATCTTCCTAGGTTAATATCCATTCTTGAAACTGTTTATCTTCCTAGGTTAATATCCATTCTTGAAACTGTTCATCTTACTAGGTTAATATCCATTCTTGAAACAATTTATCTTCCCAAGTTAATATCCATTCCTGAAACTGTTTATCTTCCTAGGTTAATATCCATTCTTGAAACTTTATCTTCCTAGGTTAATATCCATTCTTGAAACTGTTTATCTTTCTAGGTTAATATCCATTCTTGAAACTGTTTATATTCCTGGGTTAATATCCATTCTTGAAACTGTTTATCTTCCTAGGTTAATATCCATTCTTTAAACTGTTTATCTTCCTAGGTTAATATCCATTCTTGAAACTGTTTACCTTCCTAGGTTAATATCCATTCTTAAAACTGTTTACCTTCCTACATTAATATCCATTCTTGAAACTATTTACCTTCCTAGGTTAATATCCCATTCGTCTTGAAAACTGTTTATCCTCTAGGTTAAATCCATTCCTTGCTTGAAACTGTTTATCTTCCTATACATAATTTCAATTTTTGAAAATGTTCCTCTTTCCTTTGGTTAATATCTATTCTTTGAGACCTATTTACCTTCATCGATGGTTAATATCCTTATTGAAACTTAAGTTTATCATCCTATGTTATGTCCATTTTTTAAACTGTTTACCTTCCTAAGGTTAATAAATCCAATTCTTTGGAAGCTGTTTTTCCCTTCCTAGGTTATTCCATTCCTTGAAACTGTTTATTCTTCTAAGTTTAATATCCATTCTTTAAACTGTTTAAATCTTCCTAGATTTTTAATATCCCTTCCTTGGGTAATTGTTTATCCTTCCTAGGTTAATATCCGTCAGTCTTGAAACTTTATCTTCCTAGGTAATATCCATTCTTGAAACTGTTTACCTCCTTCTAGGGTTAATATCCTTATGAAGACTGTTTATCTTCCTATGTTAATGTCCATTTTTTAAACTGTTTACCTTCCTAGGTTAATATCCATTCTTGAAACTGTTTATCTTCCTAGATTAATATCATTCTTGAAACTGTTTTTCTTCCTAGGTTAATATCCATTCTTTAAACTTTTTATCTTCCTAGGATATTATCCATTCTTGAAACTGTTTATCTTCCTAGGTTAATATCCAGTCTTGAAACTGTTTATCTTCCTAGGTTAATATCCATTCTTGAAAATGTTTACCTTCCTAGATTAATATCATTCTTGAAACTGTTTGTCTTCCTAGGTTAATATCCATACTTGAAACAATTTACCTCCCTAGATTAATATAATTCTTGAAACTGTTCATCTTACTAGGTTAATATCCATTCTTGAAACTATTTACCTTCCTAGGTTAATATAAATTCTTGAAACTGTTTATCTTCCTAGTGTGAGAGGTGGACAAAGAGGCAGGTAGAAGTGTACTGATTTTTATTACAGTCAAGGGAAATATAAATATACAGCATGCGGACGGAAATGTGGTCACCGACCCGCGAGAGAGTAAAAGTGGGTCGGCGAGACCCGATTTGTGTTTCTTGAGAGACATAAAATACAAAATATAAAAGTACACAATATGTGGTTATACAAGCTTTATACACTGACGGAAAGCCCGCTGAATGCTCTCTCAGGGGGAAGTAAGAACAACGCGAATGATGAATTATATACAGAGAAAATTATGAATAAGCGTTGTCCTTACAAATACTCCCCCCCTAAGACAATAATTAGGTATGATTGTTGGCTGACTTCTTTGTACTTCGGGTAGTCACTCGCGGAAGCGAGCTGGACGGCGGAGGCGCCCTCGGGTGCGTGATATTAGTTGTTGTGGTGGAATATCCCGTGCTTGGGCGGCGTCCCTGCCGCCTGACGAAGTTCCGGCTTGAAGACTTCGGGGAACTCCTGCAGGAGGTTGCCGTATTTGTGGGGGGCGATGGTACAAATTGTAGGGGCGCCCGGGCCTGCTGCCAGTGGAAGGGAAAGGCATGTCCCCGTGTCGAGGAGGCGTTTGCTGCCCACGTCCACCAGGAGGCCGTTCTGCGCCAGGAAGTCTGCCCCCAGTAGCGGGATCCTGACGTCCGCGATTGTGAATTCCCAGACGTAGTTTCGCCCCAAGATGGATATCTCGAGGGGCTTCGTGCCGTAGGAACGGATGGGGGTCCCGTTTGCGGCGACGAGGGAGGTTGTTTTGTCGGGCTCGCGGCTACGGTCTTTTCCTGACGGCGGAATATCGAGTGCATTGCCCCCGTATCCACCACATCCTCCGGCCGGAGATCGCGTCGCGGACGTAGAACCCTACGTGTGTGGTTCCGACGCGGCCGTTGCCACGGGCGGCCTTGGTTTTGTTTGCCGTCGCCGTTTTTTTTACTGTTGGAAGGTGCAAAGGCTTTCGCACCTCCTGGCGAATCTCCCGAACCTCCGGTGGAAGCGGCACCAGGAGTTTTCACCTCGCTGCGTGTGGGAGGACTTCCCTTGGGATACGGCGCCGATCTCTTGCGTTGGGTCGTCGTCGTCTTCTTCCTTCTCTGCGGCCAGGCACACGGAGGATCGGGGGGGGCGGCGAGCTTCGCTGCATTGTTCGACAACGTCAGCTTCTTTGCCTTCTCTAGTAGTTCGTCGTCCTCTAGGGTGTACGCGTCGGTCAGCTGCTTTCGGACGTCCGGCTCGAGTTGCCGCAGGAATATTTCGCGGCTCAGGCTGATCTCTACCTTTTTTCCGTCGGGGCCTATTTCGGGCAGACGGACGAGGCCCATCACAGTGTCCCAGGCATCTTGGGTGTCGGCGCCGCGCATGGGGTTCGCGACTAGGTCGAGGGCGCGGGCGGCCCTTTCAGCGATAGGCACGGAATAGGCTGTCAAGAGCCTTTCTTTTATCTCGTCGAGCGTGACAAGTCCGATTCGTGCTCGACCGGTCAGCCAGTTAGATATTCGGTCGAACACCTCTGTCGGGAGAGCCGCTGCGACGAGGTCATCCCGGTTGGCAGCACTTTCTGGTTTGTGAGCCCCGCGATCCGGAATTGCCCTTCGGCTCGGAAGAGCCAGGAAGACGGGTCAGCCGTTGTGAAGGGGGGCAATTTGACAGCTTGAGCGGCCGCTGTGTCAGAGTCCGTCGCTGGGGCGGGGGAGGCCCGGGTTTCCCGCGAGGTTTCCCGCGAGGTACTGTTTGCGCCCATTGTCCTCTCTCACAAAAAACGGTCGACAGAGTCGTGAATGGCGGGTCCAAACCGTTTGAGGAAACGCCTGAACACACCTTGGGCAGGTATGCCGTATTTAGTCCGTTAGAGGCGTTGGTTATTTCCACGGTAGGAGCTTTCAGAGATCTAATACTGAGGCTCCGTATGGAGTCCGTTAAAGATCTCAGAGATCTATACTGAGGCGCCGTATGAGTCCGTTAAAGATCTCTGAAGGTGAGCGTCGGTAGTGAGTCCCTTAATGGCTGAGCCAAAACCGCTTTGGGTCACCGTCACTCCGGGGTCACCAGTTGTGAGAGGTGGACAAAGAGGCAGGTAGAAGTGTACTGATTTTTATTACAGTCGGGAAGGGAAATATAAATATACAGCATGCGGACGGAAATGTGGTCACCGACCCGCGAGAGAGTAAAAGTGGGTCGGCGAGACCCGATTTGTGTTTCTTGAGAGACATAAAATACAAAATATAAAAGTACACAATATGTGGTATACAAGCTTTATACACTGACGGAAAGCCCGCTGAAATGCTCTCTCAGGGGGAAGTAAAAGAAACAACGCGAATGATGAATTATATACAGAGAAAATTATGAATAAGCGTTGTCCTTACACTAGGTTAATATCCATTCTTGAAACTGTTTATCTTCCTAGAATAATATCAATTCTTGAAACTGTTTATCTTCCTACGTTAATATCCATTCTTGAAACTGTTTATCTTCCTAGGTTAATATCCATTTTTTAAATAAAACTGTTTACCGTTCCTTCCTAGGTTAATATCCATTACTGAAAACTGTTTTATCCTTCCTTATGTTTAATGTCAGTTTTTTAAACTGTTTACCTTCCTAGGTTTAATCTCCATTCTTGAACACTGGGTTTACCTTTCCTAGGTTAATATCCATTTCTTGAAACTGTTTTTCCTTCCTAGGTTTATTATCCATTTCTTGAAAACCTGTTTTATCTTTCTCAGGTTAATATCCATTCTTGAAATGGTTTAATCTCCTAGGTTAATATCCATTCTTAAAACTGTTTATCTTCCTAGGTTAAAAATATCCTTCTTGAACTTTGTTTATCATCCTAGGTTAATATCCATTTTTGAAACTGCTCATTCTTCCTAAAAGTTTAATATCCATTTTTGAAACTGTTTACCTTCCTAGGTTAATATCCACTCTTGAAACTGTTTATCTTCCAAGGTGAATATCCATTCTTGAAACTTTTTATCTTCCTAGGTTAATATCCATTCTTGAAACTGTTTATCTTCCTAGCTTAATATCCATTCTTGAAACTTTTTATCTTCCTAGGTTAATATCCATTCTTGAAACTGTTTATCTTCCTAGGTTAATATCCAGTCTTGAAACTGTTCATCTTCCTAGGTTAATATCCATTCCTGAAACTGTTTACCTTCCTAGGTTAATATCATTCTTGAAACTGTTTGTCTTCCAAGGATAATATCCATTCTTGAAACTTTTTACCTCCCTAGGTTAATATCCATTCTTGAAACTGTTTATCTTCCTAGGTTTATATCCATTCTTGAGACTATTTACCTTCCTAGGTTAATATCTATTATTGAAACTGTTTATCTTCTTAAGTTTATCTATTCCTTGAAACTGTTTACTTCTTAAGTTTATCTTCCTTATGTAATCTATTCTTGAAACTGTTTATCTTCCTATGTTAATGTCCATTTTTAAACTATTTACCTTCCTAGGTTAATATCCATTCTTGAAACTGTTTATCTTCCTAGGTGTATATCCATTCTTGAAACTGTTTACCTTCCTAGGTTAATATCCATTCTTGAAACTGTTTATCTTCCTAGGTTAATATCCATTCTTGAAATTGTTTATCTTCCTAGGTTAATATCCATTTTTGAAACTGTTTACCTTCCTAGGTTAATATCCATTACTGAAACTGTTTATCTTCCTATGTTAATGTCCATTTTTTGAACTGTTTACCTTCCTAGGTTAATATCCATTCTTAAAACTGTTTACCTTCCTAGGTTAATATCCATTCCTGAAACTGTTTATCTTCCTAGGTTTAAATCCATTCTTGAAACTGTTTATCTTCCTAGGTTAATATCCATCCTTCAAACTGTTTATCTTCCCAGGTTAATATCATTCTTGAAACTGTTTATCTTCCTAGGTTAATATCCATTCTTGAAACAGTTTATCATCCTAGGTTAATATCCATTCTTGAAACTGTTCATCTCCTAGATTAATATCCATTCTTGAAACTGTTTACCTTCCTAGGTTAATATCCATTCTTGAAATTGTTTATCTTCCTAGGTTAATATCCATTCTTGAAACTGTTTATCTTCATAGATTAATATCCATTCTTGAAACTGTCTATCTTCCTATGTTTATATCCATTCTTGAAACTGTTTATCTTTCTAGGTTAATATCCATTCTCGAAACTGTTTACCTTCCTAGGTTAATATCCATTCTTGAAACTGTTCATCTTCCTAGGTTAATATCCATTCTTGAAACTGATTACCTTCCTAGGGTAATATCCATTCCTGAAACTGTTTATCTTCCTAGGTTAATATCCATTCCTGAAACCGTTTACCTTCCTAGGTTAATATCCATTATTAAAAACCTTGTTTATTCTTACCTTAAAATGTTAAATTGTTCTGTTTATTCTTCCTATGTTAAATGTCCTTCCATTTTTTAAACTGTTTACCTTCCTAGGTTAATATCCATTCTTGAAACTGTTTACCTTTCTAGGTTAATATCCATTCTTGAAACTGTTTACCTTCCTAGGTTAATATTCATTCTTGAAACTGTTTATCTTCCTCTGTTAATATCCATTCTTGAAACTGTTTATCTTCCTAGATTGATATCCATTCTTGAAACTGTTTACCTTCCCAGGTTAATATCCAGTCTTGAAACTGTTTTTCTTCCTAGGTTTATATCCCTTCTTGACACTGTTTATCTTCCTATATTGATATCCATTCACGAAACTGTTTATATTCCCAGGTTAATATCCATTCTTGAAACTGTTTCTCTTCCTATGTTAATATCCAGTCTTGAAACCGTTTATCTTCCTATGTTAATATCCAGTCTTGAAAGTGTTTATCTTCCTAGATTGATATCCATTCTTGAAACTGTTTATTTTCCCAGGTTGATATCCAGTCTTGAAACTGTTTATCTTCCTATATTAATATCCATTCATGAAACTGTTCTTATTCCCAGGTTAATATCCATTCTTTAAACTGTTTATCTTCCTATGTTAATATCCAGTCAGGTGGAAACTATTTATCTTCCTAGGTTGATATCCATTCTTGAAACTGTTCATCTTCCTAGGTTGATATCCTTTCTTGAAACTGTTCATCTTCCTAGGTGATATCCATTTTTGAAACTGTTCATCTTCCTAGGTTAATATCCATTCTTGAAACTGTTCATCTTCCTAGGTTAATATCCAAACTTGAAACTGTTCATCTTCCTAGGTTAATATCCATTCTTGAAACTGTTTATCTTCCTAGGTTAATATCCATTCTTGAAACTGTTTACCTTCCTAGGTTAATATCCATTCTTGAAACTGATTATCTTCCTAGGTTAATATCCATTCTTGAAACTGTTTATCTTCCTAGGTTAATATCCATTCTTGAAACTGTTTACCTTCGTAGGTTAATATCCATTACTGAAACTGTTTATCTTCCTATGTTAATGTCCATTTTTGAAACTGTTTACCTTCCCAGGTTAATATCCATTCTTGAAACTGTTTACCTTCCTAGGTTAATATCCATTCTTGAAACTGTTTATCTTCCTAGGTTTATATCCATTCTTGAAACTGTTTATCTTCCTAGGTTAATATCCATTCTTGAAACTGTTTATCTTCATAGGTTAATATCATTCTTGAAACTGTTTATCTTCCTAGGTTAATATCCATTCGAAACTGTTTATCATCCTAGGTTAATATCCATTCTTGAAACTGTTTATCTTCCTAGGTTAATATCCATTCTTGAAACTGTTTACCTTCCTAGGTTAATATCCATTCTTGAAACTGTTTATCTTCCTAGGTTAATATCCATTCCTGAGACTATTTACCTTCCTAGGTTAATATCTATTATTGAAACTGTTTATCTTCCTAAGTTTATCTTCCTATGCTAATATCCTTTCTTGAAACTGTTTATCTTCCTATGTTAATGTCCATTTTTAAACTATTTACCTTCCTAGGTTAATATCCATTCTTGAAACTGTTTATCTTCCTAGGTTAATATCCATTCTTGAAACTGTTTACCTTCCTAGGTTAATATCCATTCTTGAAACTTTTTATCTTCCTATGTTAATATCCATTCTTGAAACTGTTTATCTTCCTAGGTTAATATCCATTCTTGAAACTGTTTACCTTCCTAGATTAATATCCATTACTGAAACTGTTTATCTTCCTATTTTAATGTCCATTTTTTAAACTGTTTACCTTCCTAGGTTAATATCCATTCTTGAAACTGTTTACCTTCCCAGGTTGATATCCATTCTTGAAACTGTTCATCTTCCTAGGTTAATATCCATTCTTGAAACTGTTTATCTTCCTAGGTTAATATCCATTCTTGAAACTGTTTATCTTCCTAGGTTAATATCATTCTTGAAACTGTTTATCTTCCTAGGTTAATATCCATTCTTGAAACTGTTTATCATCCTAGGTTAATATCCATTCTTGAAACTGTACATCTTCCTAGGTTAATATCCATTCTTGAAACTGTTTACGTTCCTAGGTTAATATCCATTCATGAAACTTTTTATCTTCCTAGGTTAATATCCATTTTTGAATCTGTCTATCTTCCTATGTTAATATCCATTCGTGAAACTGTTTATCTTCCTAGGTTAATATCCATTCTCGAAACTGTTTACCTTCCTAGGTTAATATCCATTCATGAAACTGTTTATCTTCCTAGGTTAATATCCATTCATGAAACTGTTTTCCTTCCTAGGGTAATATCCATTCTTGAAACTGTTTATCTTCCCAGGTTAATGTCCATTCTTGAAACTGTTTACCTTCCTAGGTTAATATCCATTATTGAAACTGTTTATCTTCCTATGTTAATGTCCATTTTTTAAACTGTTTACCTTCATAGGTTAATTAAACTGTTTACCTTTCTAGGTTAATATCCATTCTTGAAACTGTTTACCTTCCTAGGTTAATATTCCATTCTGAAAACTGTATCTCCTCTGTTAATATCCATTCATGAATTAAATTTTCTCTCTGTTTTATATCCATTTCCTTAAACTGTTACCTTCCCAGTTAATATCCATGTTGAAACTGTTCTTCTAGGTTTATATCCCTTCTTGAAACTTGTATCGTTTTCTCCTCTGTTAATATCCATTCTTAAAACTGTTTACCTTCCCAGGTTAATATCCAGTTTTGAAACTGTTTTTCTTCCTAGGTTTATATCCCTTCTTGAAACTGTTTATCTTTCTATATTAATATCCATTCATGAAACTGTTCATATTCCCAGGTTAATATCCATCCTTGAAACTGTATATCTTCCTATGTTAATATCCAGTCTTGAAACCGTTTATCTTCCTATGTTAATATCCAGTCTTGAAACTGTTTATCTTACTATATTGATATCCATTCTTCAAACTCTTTATCTTCCCAGGTTAATATCCATTCTATAAACTGTTCATCTCCCTATATTAATATCCATTCATGAAACTGATTATATTCCCAGGTTAATATCCATTCTATAAACTGTTTATCTTCCTATGTTAATATCCAGTCTGGAAACTATTTATCTTCCTAGAATGAAATCCATTCCTGAAACTGTTCATCTGTCTATGTTAATATCCATTCTTGAAACTGTTCATCTTCCTAGGTTAATATCCATTCTTGAAACTGTTCATCTTCCTAGGTTAATATCCATTCCTGAAACTGTTCATCTTCCTAGGTTAATATCCATTCTTGAAACTGTTCATCTTCCTTGGTTAATATCCATTCTTGAAACTGTTTACTTTCCGAGGTTAATGTCCATTCTTGAAACTGTTCATCTTCATAGGTTAATATCCATTCTTGAAACTATTTATCTTCCTAGGTTAATATCCATTCTTGAAATTGTTTATCTTCCTATACTAAATTCAATTTTTGAAAATGTTCATCTTCCTAGGTTAATATCTATTCTTGAGACTATTTACCTTCCTAGGTTAATATCTATTATTGAAGCTGTTTATCTTCGTACGTTTATCTTCCTATGCTAATATCCATTCTTGAAACTGTTTATCTTTCTATGTTAATGTCCATTTTTAAACTATTTACCTACCTAGGTTAATATCCATTCTTGAAACTGTTTATCTTCCTAGGTTAATGCACATTCTTGAAACTGTTTACCTTCCTAGGTTAATATCCATTCTTGAAACTCTTTATCTTCCTAGGTTAATATCCATTCTTTAAACTGTTTATCTTCCTAGGTTAATATCCATTCTTGAAACTGTTTACCTTCCTTGGTTAATATCTATTCTTGAAACTGTTTATCTTCCTAGGTTAATATCCATTCTTGAAACTGTTTACCTTCCTAGGTTAATATCCATCATTGAAACTGTTTATCTTCCTATGTTAATGTCCATTTATTAAACTGTTTACCTTCCTATGTTAATATCCATTCTTGAAACTGTTTACCTTCCTAGGTTAATATCCATTCTTCAAACTGAATTTTCCTAGGTAATTCATTCTTTTAATGTTTTATCCTTAGGATAATATCCATTCTTTAAACTGTTTATCTTCCTAGGTTAATTTCCAGTCTTGAAACTGTTTATCTTCCTAGGTTAATATCCATTCTTGAAACTGTTTACCTTCCTAGGTTAATATCATTCTTGAAACTGTTTGTCTTCCTAGGATAATATCAATTCTTGAAACTATTTACCTCCCTAGGTTAATATCCATTCTTGAAACTGTTTATCTTCCTAGGTTAATATCCATTCTTGAGACTATTTACCTTCCTAGGTTAATATCTATTATTGAAACTGTTTATCTTCCTATGCTAATATCCATTCTTGAAACTGTTTATCTTCATATGTTAATGTCCATTTTTAAACTATTTACCTTCCTAGGTTAATATCCATTCTTGAAACTGTTTATCTTCCTAGGTTCATATCCATTCTTGAAACTGTTTACCTTCCTAGTTTAATATCCATTCTTGAAACTGTTTATCTTCCTAGGTTAATATCCATTCGTGAAACTGTTCACCTTACTAGGTTAATATCCATTACTGAAACTGTTTATCTTCCTATATTAATGTCCATTCTTTAAACTGTTTACCTTCCTAGGTTAATATCCATTCATGAAACTTTTTACCTTCCTAGGTTAATATCCAGTCTTGAAACTGTTTATCTTCCTAGGTTTATATCCATTATTGAAACTGTTTATCTAGCTAGGTTAATATCTATTCTTGAAACTGTTTATCTTCTTAGGTTAATATCACTCTTGAAACTGTTTATCTTCCTAGGTTAATATCCATTCTTGAAACTGTTTATCATCCTAGGTTAATATCCATTCTTGAAACTGTTTATCTTCCTAGGTTAATATCCATTCTTGGAACTGTTTACCTTCTTAAGTTAATATCCATTCTTGAAACTGTTTATCTTCCTAGGTTAATATCCATTCTTGAAACTATTTACCTCCTTAGGTTAATATCCATTCTTGAAACTGTTTATCTTCCTAGGTTAATATCCATTCTTGAGACTATTTACCTTCCTAGGTTAATATTTAATGTCCATTTTTAAACTATTTACCATCCTAGGTTAATATCCATTTCTGAAACTGTTTATCTTCCTAGGTTATAATCCATTCTTGAAACTGTTTACCTTCCTAGGTTAATATCCGTTCTTGAAATTCTTTATCTTCCTAGGTTAATATCCATTCCTGAAACTGTTTATCTTACTAGGTTAATATCCATTTTTGAAACTGTTTACCTTCCTAGGTTAATATCCATTACTGAAACTGTTTATCTTCCAATGTTAATGTCCATTTTTCAAGCTGTTTACCTTCCTAGGTTAATATCTATTCTTGAAACTGTTTACCTTCCTAAGTTAATATCCATTCTTGAAACTGTTTATCTTCCTAGGTTTATATACATTCTTGAAACTGTTTATCTTCATAGGTTAATATCCTTTCTTGTAACTGTTTATCTTCCTAGGTTAATATCATTCTTGAAACTGTTTATCTTCCTAGGTTAATACTCATTCTTGAAACTGTTTATCATCCTAGGTTAATATCCATTCTTGTAACTGTTTATCTTCCTAGGTTAATATCCATTCTTGAAACTGTTTACTTTCCTAGGTTAATATTCATTCTTGAAACTGTTTATTTTTCTAGGTTATTATCCATTCTTGAAACTTTTTATCTTCCTAGGTTAATATCCATTCTTGAAACTGTCTATCTTCCTATGTTAATATCCATTCTTGAAACTGTTTATCTTCCTAGGTTAATATCCATTCTCGAAACTGTTTACCTTCCTAGGTTAATATCCATTCTTGAAACTTTTTACCTTCCTAGGTTAATATCCATTATTGAAACGGTTTATCTTCCTATGTTAATGTCCATTTTTTAAACTGTTTATCTTCCTAGGTTAATATCCATTCTTGAAACTGTTTACCTTCCTAGGTT
This sequence comes from Macrobrachium nipponense, assembly GCF_015104395.2. Lineage (NCBI taxonomy): Eukaryota > Metazoa > Arthropoda > Malacostraca > Decapoda > Palaemonidae > Macrobrachium > Macrobrachium nipponense. The sequence continues at coordinate 33,720,203 of NC_087201.1, read as the reverse complement.
AATATCCATTATTGAAACTGTTTATCTTCCTAGGTTAATATACATTCTTGAAACTGTTTATCATCCTAGGTTAATATCCACTCTTGATACTGTTCATCTTCCTAGGTTAATATCCATTCTTGAAACTGTTTACCTTCTTAAGTTAATATCCATTCTTGAAACTGTTTATCTTCCTAGGTTAATATCCATTCCTGAAACTATTTACCTCCCTAGGTTAATATCCATTCTTGAAACTGTTTATCTTCCTAGGTTAATATCCATTCTTGAGACTATTCACCTTCCTAGGTTAATATCTATTGTCCATTTTTAAACTATTTACCATCCTAGGTTAATATCCATTCCTGGAACTGTTTATCTTCCCAGGTTAATATCCATTTTTGAAACTGTTTACCTTCCTAGGTTAATATCCGTTCTTGAAATTCTTTATCTTCCTAGGTTAATATCCATTCCTGAAACTGTTTATCTTCCTAGGTCAATATCCATTCTCGAAACTGTTTACCTTCATAGGTTAATATCCATTCTTGAAACTTTTTACCTTCCTAGGTTAATATCCATTATTGAAACTGTTTATCTTCCTATGTTAATGTCCATTTTTTAAACTGTTTATCTTCCTAAGTTAATATCCATTCTTGAAACTTTTTATCTTCCTAGGTGAATATCATTCTTGAAACTGTTTATCTTCCTAGGTTAATGTCCATTCTTGAAACTGTTTATTATCCTAGGTTAATATCCATTCTTGAAACTGTTTATCTTCCTAGGTTAATATCCATTTTTGAAACTGTTTACCTTCTTGAGTTAATATCCATTCTTGAAACTGTTTAGCTTCCTAGGTTAATATCCATTCTTGAAACTATTTACCTCCCTAGGTTAATATCCATACTATTAACTGTTTATCTTCCTAGGTTAATATCCATTCCTGAGACTATTTACCTTCCTAGGTTAATATCTATTGTCCATTTTTAAACTATTTACCATCCTAGGTTAATATCCATTCATGAAACTGTTTACCTTCCTAGGTTAATATCCGTTCTTGAAATTGTTTATCTTCCTAGGTTAATATCCATTCCTGAAAATGTTTATTTTCCTAGGTTAATATCCATTTTTGAAACTGTTTACCTTCCTAGGTTAATATCCATTATTGAAACTGTTTATCTTCCTATGTTAATGTCCATTTTTCAAGCTGTTTACCTTCCTAGGTTAATATCTATTTTTGAAACTGTTTACCTTCCTAAGTTAATATCCATTCTTGAAACTGTTTATCTTCCTAGGTTTATATACATTCTTGAAACTTTTTATCTTCCTAGGTTAATATCCTAACTTGTAACTGTTTATCTTCCTAGGTTAATATCATTCCTGAAACTGTTTATCTTCCTAGGTTAATACTCATTCTTGAAACTGTTTATCATCCTAGAGTAATATCCATTCCTGAAACTGTTTATCTTCCTAGGTTAATATCCATTCCTGAAACTGTTTACCTTCCTAGGTTAATATCCATTCTTGAAACTGTTTATCTTTCTAGGTTAATATCCATTCTTGAAACTTTTTATCTTCCTAGGTTAGTATCCATTCTTGAAACTGTCTATCTTCCTATGTTAATATCCTTTTTTGAAACTGTTTATCTTCCTAGGTTAATATCTATTCTCGAAACTGTTTACCTTCCTAGGTTAATATCCATTCCTGAAACTTTTCACCTTCCTGGGTTAATATCCATTATTGAAACTGTTTATCTTCCTATGTTAATGTCCATTTTTTAAACTGTTTATCTTCCTAGGTTAATATCCATTCTTGAAACTGTTTACCTTTCTAGGTTAATATCCATTCTTGAAACTGTTTACCTTACTAGGTTAATATTCATTCTTGAAACTGTTTCTCTTCCTAGGTTAATATCCATTCTTGAAACTGTTTATCCTCCTATATTGATATCCATTCATGAAACTGTTTACCTTCCCAGGTTAATATCCAATCTTGAAACTGTTTTTCTTCCTAGGTTTATATTCCTTCTTGAAACTGTTTATCTTCCTATATTAAAATATGAAACATTCATGGAAAAAAAAAAAAAAAAAAAAAACTCTTTATACTCCCAGGTTATATTCCATTCTTGAAACTGTTATCTCTAAAGGTTATTATATCCAGTCTTGAAAACCACGTTTATCTTCCTAGGTTAATATCCAGTTCTGAAACTGTATCTCCGGATATTGATAGCCCTTTTTTCATTCTTGAACCTGTTTTGATGTTCTTCTTCCCAGGTTCCATATACTGTCTTGAAACTTTTTTGTTTATCTTCCTCTATTAATATCCATTCATGAAACTGTTTATATTGCCCAAGGTTAATATCCATTCTTTAAAACTGTTTATCTTCCCTATTTTTAATATCCTCATTCTGGAAACTTTTATTTATCTTCCTAGGGTTGATAAATCCATTCTTGAAACTGTTCATCTGCCTATGTTAATATCCATTCTTGAAACTGTTCATCTTCCTAGGTTGATATCCTTTCTTGAAACTGTTCATCTTCCTAGGTTGATATCCTATTCCTGAAACTGTTTCATTTCTTCCTAGGTTAATTATCCAAATTCTTGAAAAACTGCTATTCTTCCCTATGTTAAATTTCTTTTTGCTGTTTTATCTTCCTAGGTGAATATCCATTCCTTTTTTGCAAACTGTTTAACCTTTTAGGTAATATCCATTCTTGAAAGGTTTTTAACCTTCCTAGGTTAATATCAATTCTTGAAAACTGTTTTATTTCCTTATGTTAATGTACCATTTTTAAACTGTGTATCTCCTAGGTTTAATATCCCATTCTTGTGGAAACGTTTTTACCTTCCTAGGTTAATAATTCCATTATTGAAACTGGTTTGTTATCTTCCTAGTTAATGTTACATTTTTTAAACTGTTTCCTTCCTAGGTTCATATTTTTCCAAATTCTTGTTTAAACCGTTTTTTCTTCCTAGGTTTTAATATTCCCATTCGTTGAAACTGTTTTTATCCTTCCTATATAATATCCATTATGAAACTGTTTTATCTTTCCTAGTTTAATGTCCATTTTTTAAACTGTTTACCTTCCTAGGTTAATATCCATTCTTGAAACTGTTTTTCTTCCTAGGTTTATATTCCTTCTTGAAACTGTTTATCTTCCTATATTAATATCCATTCATGAAACTGTTTATACTCCCAGGTTAATATCCATTCTTGAAACTGTTTATCTTCCTATGTTAATATCCAGTCTTGAAACCTATCTTCCAGGTAATATCCAGTCTTGAAACTGTTTATCTTCCTATATATTTCATTCTTGAACTTGTTTATCTCCAGGTTTAATATATGTCTTGAAACTGTTGTATCTTCCTATATTAATTATCCATTGAAACACCCTTGAAACTCTTCCTATGTTTATTTCCCAGGTTAATTATGGAACTATTATCCAAAATTCTAAGTTTGGATATCCCATTCCTTGACTGTTAATATCCAGTTAGGAAACTATTTATCTTCCTAGGTTGATATCCATTCTTGAAACTGTTCATCTGCCTATGTTAATATCCATTCTTGAAACTGTTCATCTTCCTAGGTTGATATCCTTTCTTGAAACTGTTCATCTTCCTAGGTTGATATCCATTCCTGAAACTGTTCATCTTCCTAGGTTAATATCCATTCTTGAAACTGTTCATCTTTCCTTTGTTTTTAATATCCATTTCCTGAAAACCGTTTTATCTCCTAGGTTAATATCCATTCTTGAAACTGTTCATCTTCCTTGGTTAATATCCATTATTGAAACTGTTCATCTTCCTAGGTTAATATCCATTTTTGAATCTGTTCATCTTCCTAGGTTAATATCCATTCCTGAAACTGTTCATCTTCCTAGGTTGATATCCATTTTTTGAAACTGTTCATCTTCCTAGGTTTAATATCCATCCTTGAAACTGTTCATCTTCCTTGGTTTAATATCCATTCTTGAAAATGTTTATCTTCCTAGGTTAATATCCATTCTTGAAACTGTTTACCTTCCTAGGTTAATATCCATTCTTTAAACTGTTTATCTTCCTAGGTTTATATCCATTTTTGAAACTGTTTACCTTCCTAGGTTAATATCCATTCATGAAACTGTTTATCTTCCTAGGTTAATATCCATTCTTGAAAATGTTTATCTTCCTAGGTTAATATCCATTCTAGAAACTCTTTATCTTCCTAGGTTAATATCCATTCATGAAACTGTTCATCTTCCTAGGTTAATATCCATTCTTGAAACTGTTTATCTTCCTAGGTTAATATCCATTCTTGAAACTTTATCTTCCTAGGTTAATATCCATTTTTGAAACTGTTTACCTTCCTAGGTAAATATCCTTTCTTGAAACTGTTTATCTTCCTGGGTTAATATCCATTCCTGAAACTGTTTATCTTCCTAGGTTAATATCCATTCTTTAAACTGTTTACCTTTCTAGGTTAATATCCATTCTTGAAACTGTTTACCTTCCTAGGTTAATATCCATTCTTGAAACTGTTTACCTTCCTAGATTAATATCCATTCTTGAAACTGTTTACCTTCCTAGGTTAATATCCATTCTTGAAACTGTTTATCTTTCTAGGTTAATATCCATTCTTGAAACTGTTTATCTTCCTATACTAATTTCAATTTTTGAAAATGATCATCTTCCTAGGTTAATATCTATTCTTGAGACTATTTACCTTCCTAGGTTAATATCTATTATTGAAGCTGTTTATCTTCCTAAGTTTATCTTCCTATGCTAATATCCATTCTTGAAACTGTTTATCTTTCTATGTTAATGTCCATTTTTAAACTATTTACCTTCCTAGGTTAATATCCATTCTTGAAGCTGTTTATCTTCCTAGGTTAATATCCATTCTTGAAACTGTTTACCTTCCTAGGTTAATATCCATTCTTGAAACTCTTTATCTTCCTAGGTTAATATCCATTCTTGAAACTGTTTATCTTCCTAGGTTAATATCCATTATTGAAACTGTTTACCTTCCTAGGTTAATATCCATTATTGAAACTGTTTATCTTCCTATGTTAATGTCCATTTTTTAAACTGTTTACCTTCCTAGGTTAATATCCATTCTTGAAACTGTTTACCTTCCTAGGTTAATATCCATTCCTGAAACTGTTTATCTTCCTAGGTTAATATCCATATTAACTGTTTATCTTCCTAGGATAATATCCATTCTTGAAACTGTTTATCTTCCTAGGTTAATATCCAGTCCTGAAACTGTTTATTTTCCTAGGTTTATATCCATTCTTGAAACTGTTTTCTCTCCTAGGTTAATATCAATCTTGAAACTTTTTGTCTTCCTAGGTTAATGTCCATTCTTGAAACTGTTTGTCTTCTTAGGTTAATATCCCTTCTTGAGACTATTTACCTTCCTAGGTTAATATCTATTATTGAAACTGTTTATCTTCTCAAGTTTTTCTTCCTATGCTAATATCCATTCGTGAAACTGTTTACCTTCGTAGGTTAATATCCATTACTGAAACTGTTTATCTTCCTATGTTAATGTCCATTTTTTAAACTGTTTACCTTCCTAGGTTAATATACATTCTTGAAACTGTTTACCTTCCTAGTTTAATATCCATTCTTGAAACTTTTTATCTTCCTAGGTTTATATCCATTCTTGAAACTGTTTATCTTCCTAGGTTAATATCCATTCTTGAAACTGTTTATCTGCCTAGGTTAATATCATTCATGAAACTTTTTATCTTCCTAGGTTAATATCCATTCTGGAAACTGTTGATCATCCTAGTTTAATATCCATTCTTGAAACTGTTTATCTTCCTAGGTTAATATCCATTCTTTAAACTGTTTACCTTCCTAGGTTAATATCCATTCTTTAAACTGTTTATCTTCCTAGGTAATATCCATTCTTGAAACTTTTTTATCTTCCTAGGTTAATATCCATTCTTGAAACGGTCTATCTTCCTATGTTAATATCCATTCTTGAAACTGTTTATCTTCCTAGGTTAATATCCATTCTCGAAACTGTTCACCTTCCTAGGTTGATATCCATTCTATAAACTGTTTATCTTCCTAGGCTAATATCCATTCTTGAAACTGTTTAACTTCCTAGGGTAATATCCATTCTTGAAACTGTTTATCTTCCTAGGTTAATATCCATTCTTGAAACTGTTTACCTTCCTAGTTATATCCATTATTTGAAAACTGTTTATCTTCCTATGTTAAGTCTATTTTTTAACTGTTTTTACCTTCCTAGGTTAAAATCCTTCTTGAAACTGTTTACTTTTCTAGTTAATATCCATTCTTGAAACTGTTTTACCTTCCTAGGTTCATATTCAATTCTGAAACTGTGTTTATCTTCCTCTGTTAATATCCATTCTTGAAACTGTTTACCTTTCCAGGTTAATATCCAGTCTTGAAACTGGTTTTCTTCCTAGGTTTATATCCCTTCTTGAAACTGTTTATATTCCCAGGTTAATATCCATTCTTGAAACTGTCTATCTTCCTATGTTAATATCCATTCTTGAAACTGTTTATCTTCCTAGGTTAATATCCAGTCTCGAAACTGTTTACCTTCCTAGGTTGATATCCATTCTATAAACTGTTTATCTTCCTAGGCTAATATCCATTCTTGAAACTGTTTAACTTCCTAGGGTAATATCCATTCTTGAAAATGTTTATCTTCCTAGGTTAATATCCATTCATGAAACTGTTTACCTTCCTAGGTTAATATCCATTATTGAAACTGTTTATCTTCCTATGTTAAGTCTATTTTTTTTTAAAAAACTGTTTACCTTCCTAGGTTAAATCCATTCTTGAAACTGTTTCCTTTTCTAAGGTTAATATCCATTCTTGAAAGCTGTTTACCTTCTAGGTAATATTCATTTTCTTGAAACTGTTTTATCTTCCTCGTTAATATCCATTCTTGAAACTAGCCTTCCCAGGTTTAATCTCCAGTCTTGAAAACTGGTTTTCTTCCTAGGTTTATATCCCTTCTTGAAACTGTTTATATTCCCGGCCAGGTTAATATACCATTCTTGAACTGTTTATCTTCCTATGTTAATATCCAGTCTTGAAACCGGTTATCTTCCTATGTTAATATCCAGTCTTGAAACTGTTTATCTTCCTAGATCGATATCCATTCTTTAAACTGTTTATCTTCCCAGGTTAATATCCATTCTTTAAACTTTTTATCTTCCTATGTTAATATCCAGTCTGGAAACTATTTATCTTCCTAGGTTAATATCCATTCGTGAAACTGTTTATCTTCCTATGTTAATATCCAGTCTTGAAACTATTTATCTTCCTAGGTTAATGTCCATTTTGAAACTATTTACCTTCCTAGGTTTATATCCCTTCATGAAACTGTTTATCTTCCTATGTTAATATCCAGTATTGAAACTGTTTATCTTCTTATATTAATGTCCAGTCTTGAAACTGTTTATCTTCCTATGTTAATATCCAGTTTTGAAACTGTTTTTCTTCCTATATTAATGTCCAGTCTTGAAACTGTTTATCTTCCTAGGTTAATATCCATTTTTTAAACTGTTTATCTTCCTAGGTTAATATCCATTCTTGAAACTGTTTACCTTCCTAGGTTAATATCCATTATTGAAACTGTTTATCTTCCTATGTTAATGTCCATTTTTTAAACTGTTCATCTTCCTAGGTTAATATCCATTCTTGAAACTGTCTATCTTCCTATGTTAATATCCATTCTTGAAACTGTTTATCTTCCTAGGTTAATATCCAGTCTCGAAACTGTTTACCTTCCTAGGTTGATATCCATTCTATAAACTGTTTATCTTCCTAGGCTAATATCCATTCTTGAAAATGTTTAACTTCCTAGGGTAATATCCATTCTTGAAAATGTTTATCTTCCTAGGTTAATATCCATTCATGAAACTGTTTACCTTCCTAGGTTAATATCCATTATTGAAACTGTTTATCTTCCTATGTTAATGTCTATTTTTTAAACTGTTTACCTTCCTAGGTTAAAATCCATTCTTGAAACTGTTTACTTTTCTAGGTTAATATCCATTCTTGAAACTGTTTACCTTCCTAGGTTAATATTCATTCTTGAAACTGTTTATCTTCCTCTGTTAATATCCATTCTTGAAACTGTTTACCTTCCCAGGTTAATATCCAGTCTTGAAACTGGTTTTCTTCCTAGGTTTATATCCCTTTTTGAAACTGTTTATATTCCCAGGTTAATATCCATTCTTGAAACTGTTTATCTTCCTATGTTAATATCCAGTCTTGAAACCGTTTATCTTCCTATGTTAATATCCAGTCTTGAAACTGTTTATCTTCCTAGATCGATATCCATTCTTTAAACTGTTTATCTTCCCAGGTTAATATCCAGTCTTGAAACTGTTTATCTTCCTTTATAAATATCTATTCATGAAACTGTTTATATTCCCAGGTTAATATCCATTCTTTAAACTGTTTATCTTCCTATGTTAATATCCAGTCTGGAAACTATTTATCTTCCTAGGTTAATATCCATTCGTGAAACTGTTTATCTTCCTATGTTAATATCCAGTCTTGAAACTATTTATCTTCCTAGGTTAATGTCCATTTTGAAACTATTTACCTTCCTAGGTTTATATCCCTTCATGAAACTGTTTATCTTCCTATGTTAATATCCAGTATTGAAACTGTTTATCTTCTTATATTAATGTCCAGTCTTGAAACTGTTTATCTTCCTATGTTAATATCCAGTTTTGAAACTGTTTATCTTCCTATATTAATGTCCAGTCTTGAAACTGTTTATCTTCCTAGGTTAATATCCATTCTTGAAACTGTTTAACTTCCTAGGTTAATAACTATTCTTGAAACTGTTTATCTTCCTAGGTTAATATCCATTCTTGAAACTGTTTAACTTCTTAGGTTAATATCCATTTTTGAAACTGTTTATCTTCCTAGGTTAATGCACATTCTTGAAACTGTTTATCTTCCTAGGTTTATATCCATTCTTTAAACTGTTTACCTTTCTAGGTTAATATCCATTATTGAAACTGTTTATCTTCCTTGGTTAATATCCATTCTTGAAACTGTTTATCTTCCTAGATTGATATCCATTCTTCAAATTGTTTATCTTCCTAGGTTAATATCTATTCTTGAAACTGTTTATCTTCCTAGGTTAATAACTATTCTTGAAACTGTTTATCTTCCTAGGTTAATATCCATTCTTGAAACTGTTTATCTTCCTAGGTTAATATCCATTCATGAAACTGTTTATCTTCCTAGGTTAATAACTATTCTTGAAACTGTTTATCTTCCTAGGTTAAATGTCCCATTCTTGAAAACTGTTTATCTTCCTAGGTTAATAACTATTCTTGATACTGTTTATCTCCCTAGGTTAATATCCATTCTTGAAACCTGTTTATCTTCCTAGATTGATATCCATTGTTGAAACTGTTTTTCTTCCTATGCTAATTTCAATTTTTGAAACTGTTTATCTTCTTTTGTTAATATCCATTCTTGAGGCTATTTACCTTCCTAGGCTAATATCTATTCTTGAAATTGTTTATCTTCCCAGGTTAATATCCATTGTTGAAACTGTTTATCTTCCTATGCTAATATCCATTCTTGAATCTATCTTCCTATGTTAATGTCCATTTTTGAAACTGTTTACCTTCCTAGGTTAAAATCCATTTTTGAAACTCTTTATCTTCCTAGGTTAATATCCAGTCTTGAAACCATTTATCTTCCTATGTTAATATCCTTTCTTGAAACTATTTATCTTCTTATGTTAATGTCCAGTCTTAAAACTATTTATCTTCCTAGGTTAAAGTTCATTTTTGAAACTGTTCATCTACCTAGGTTAATGTTCATTCCTGAAACTGTTTATCTTCCTAGGTTAATAACTATTCTTGAAACTGTTTACCTTCCTAAGTTAATATCCATTCTTGAAATTGTTTATCTTCCTGTGCTAATATCCATTTTTGAAACCGGTTATCTTCCTAGGTTGATAGCCATTCTTGAAACCATTTATCTTCCTAGGTTAATATCTATTCTTGAAACTGTCTATCTTCCCAGGTTAATATCCATTCTTGAAACCGTTTATCTTCCTATGCTAATGTCCTTTCTTGAAACTATTTATCTTCTTATTTAATATCCATTCCTGAAAACTGGGCATTCTGAATTCGTTGAAATATTTTACTGCACATTTTTCGCCTCCCTTATCACAGTCGATGTATCTTTTCAGTCTATTACAGTTTGTTGGAATCTGCTGATCGGAAATTCAACACTAAGGATAAACTAAGTAGGAACCTCAGTTTAGATAGCGGTTAGCTTATAGGGTAGTACCTCTGAGGTAGATTTTACGAAATTACATAGTACAATAAAATCAGTATGTAACATTTGAAACAGTCCTCTGTAGTACTGACTGGAGTCTTGGGATATAAAATTGGTTATAGAGTTTACAGATCTAGGCTGGGACCTGTAGCCGTGCCTGTACATGGTCATTCAGAGCTAGAAAGGAAATTGTGTAACAGGAGGAAAATCTTGCAGTTGCACTGTGAAATAATTGTTGGGAGAAGGTGGATAGCAAAATGAAAGATAATATGAATGGAGGTGCTGCTCGGGGCTGAAGGGACGCTACGAAGAACTTTTAGTAAAAATATCTAAACTGCACCCTGTGAGGTGCAGCATCTCAGAGAGAAATATATACGGAAAATTCTCATATAGGCTCATCAAGGAGGCACTTGGAATCAGAGTTCAAATTTCGTCAAGTCCAAAGCGAGGTCAGCCTTTCCTCTCTAGTTTCCTGAAACATGCGGTAGTTATATTCGTCCGTTTAGTCTATTTAGACCCGTTGCGATAGACTAATTTCTTTGGAATCCCAACAGAAAGACGGACAGGAATACCAGCGCTTGTACTAATATATTTATTGCATTTCTGGGAAGTTTCGGCTTCAAAATAAAAATATGCCTTGTTTCAACCTATAAATAGTATGAGACGATTGAAATATCTGCAAACATTCATCTTTGAATTGTACTTTACACTGTTAGGAAATCAGAGATGAAACGGAAACTTGAAACAGCTGAATACAAATATGCAAAAAAAAAAAAATAATAATAATAATAATAATAAATAAATAAAACGAAAAGGACTTATTCCACAATGAATAAAAGAGAAGATAGCCGGCACGATTACGACTAGGTTTAAGTATTTTAAATTACACGGATCTTAATCTAGCAAATCTCGCAATTCCTTTCCTAAATGCCACATATGGATGGCGAACTAATGATAACAATAGAATTCTGTTATTTCTTTAACTAAATCTGTATGCATTCGGTGAATGGTCTGGCTGACGTCACTTTTTTTCTTTCCGCCCTCAGATGTTACAAAGTAATTAGTCCGGAAGGCTGCAAATTGGTATGTTGATCACCCATCCTACAACCCTCAAACATACCAAATTGTAGCAATGTAGCCTCGGCAGCTTTTAATTCATGTAAATTTAGCCATGATTGTGCGTCTGGCACTGTTATATAGGTGCCAACAACACGGGCCACCACTGGGCCGTGGCAACTTCCCAGTACAATCTTAGTTCTGGAGAAAGAGTATATTCAGATTATCTCAGTTCAATAAGCCTTTTGAGATAAGACAAGAGAATGAAGTGAATAGGACTAGCCTTTGAGTCTATGCCTTCCACACAGGCCCTTCTCATGAGTGCTTTTTTTTTTCCAGGAAGTTGGAAGTTTTCAGTTGGACTGGTTTTCCAATTCTTACGCTGAAAATAAGCCATGACTCCGCTAGAAGCGACAGCCTATCAAATTAGCGGGAAATGGAAACCGAGAGAATAACTCCACAAGATTCAGCAGATTGTGGGAAATAAACTTAAGCTCTGTCAAAACGGGGGAAGGTTTAGTTAAGTGAAGAATGGCGTAGTCATTGATCAGATGCCTCTGAGTCTATTACAGGGGAAAATTATGCTTAAAGGTTCCAACTATTCCATAAGCAGGCAATGGCAGTTATGTGGTCTTGTATTGGGTGCCAGCTCAAGTCCTAAGCAGATTTTCTTTGTCGAATAATCTTACTGTCCTTGTGAGTTATATACATACATACATACATACACACACACACGTATATATATATATATATATATATATATATATATCTATATATATATATATATATATCTATATATTATATATTATATATAATATATATATGTGTGTGTGTGTGTGTGTGTGTGTATGTGAATGTATGTATATAACTCACAAGGACAGTAAGATTATTCGACAAAGAAAATCTGCTTAGGACTTGAGCTGGCACCCAATACAAGAATAGTTGGAACCTTTAAGCATAATTTTCCCCTATAATAGACTCAGAGGCATCTGATTAATGACTACGCCCCTTCATCACTTAACTAAACCCTTCCCCGTTTTGACAGAGCTTTTATATATATATATATATATATATATATATATATATATATATATATATATATATATATATTAATAAAAGGAGCCCATAAAAACACCAAAATATATAGAAAAAGTACTATATTTCAGAGACTGCTGTCTCCCTCTTCAGGTAGATGAATGAGAAAAGTTTACAGAAAAGGTGGTATTTATACCAAGAGGTCCATCCACAAACAAGCCATTTTTAAGTCACCCCCGCTGATAATCTTCCTTTAATCTTCTTAAGGGTTGGTTGAATGAAGACGTTGTCGATCGTGTCCGAAATCCATGCTCCTTTTGAGATGTTCATTACCTGCCTCTCTTTTATTAAGGCCGATTCCATCATTTGACTCTTGTACCGGCAGTTGCTGCTATAAATTACACGTGACAAATTCCAGTTTATTCTATGGTTATGTTCATTTATATGGTTGAAAATAGCCGAGTTCTGTTGTCCATACCTAACTGACCGTTTGTGTTGTATTAATCTCTGGAGAAGGGATTTACCTGTAAATCCGATGTAAGATTGGTCACAGTCCTGGCATGGGATTTCGTATACCCCAGAGTCCTTTGGAGATGTCTTTTGTTGGACGTTAATCAGGGATTTGGCTAAGGTGTTTGGGTAAGTAAATACAAAAGGGTTCGATTTTCCGAGGGGGTTGGTTATTCTCTTAATCGTGTCCAGGTGGGGAATTATTATTTTATTGTTGGGTGTATCTCTGGTCTTGTCTTTAGGGGGTCAGTAGAAAATTACGTTTGCTTTGTGAATTGCTTTCTCAATTATATGGTCAGGATATTTTAAAGACGAAAGTTGCTTGCGAATTAGTTCAAATTCTTTTTCCAGGAATTCTGGGGAACAAATTCATAAGGCTCTTAAGAACAAGTTACTAGCTACACCTATCTTGATAGTAATGTCATGATAGCTAAAGTAGTGAATGTATGAAAGTGAGAACGTTGGTTTTCTGTATATGGTAAATTTGTATTCTGTCGTATCTCTGATTATTAAAACATCAAGAAAAGGAATTTTGTTGTCTGTTTCCCATTCAACTTTAAATTTGATGCTGGGCACTAATGTGTTTAATTTCGAGAGGAATTCATTGAAATTGCCCCACCTATTATCACAAAATGTTAGGATATCATCCACGTATCTCATCCACAGCATGTTTTTGGGTTTTATCGCATTTATTACTGTAGTTTCAAAGTCCTGTTCTAGCCAATCTGTACATGGAATACTTTGAAACTACAGTAATAAATGCGATAAAACCCAAAAACATGCTGTGGATGAGATACGTGGATGATATCCTAACATTTTGGGGTAATAGGTGGGGCAATTTCAATGAATTCCTCTCGAAATTAAACACATTAGTGCCCAGCATCAAATTTAAAGTTGAATGGGAAACAGACAACAAAATTCCTTTTCTTGATGTTTTAATAATCAGAGATACGACAGAATACAAATTTACCATATACAGAAAACCAACGTTCTCACTTTCATACATTCACTACTTTAGCTATCATGACATTACTATCAAGATAGGTGTAGCTAGTAACTTGTTCTTAAGAGCCTTACGAATTTGTTCCCCAGAATTCCTGGAAAAAGAATTTGAAATAATTCACAAGCAACTTTCGTCTTTAAAATATCCTGACCATATAATTGAGAAAGCAATTCACAAAGCAAACGTAATTTTCTACTGACCCCCTAAAGACAAGACCAGAGATACACCCAACAATAAAATAATAATTCCCCACCTGGACACGATTAAGAGAATAACCAACCCCCTCGGAAAATCGAACCCTTTTGTATTTACTTACCCAAACACCTTAGCCAAATCCCTGATTAACGTCCAACAAAAGACATCTCCAAAGGACTCTGGGGTATACGAAATCCCATGCCAGGACTGTGACCAATCTTACATCGGATTTACAGGTAAATCCCTTCTCCAGAGATTAATACAACACAAACGGTCAGTTAGGTATGGACAACAGAACTCGGCTATTTTCAACCATATAAATGAACATAACCATAGAATAAACTGGAATTTGTCACGTGTAATTTATAGCAGCAACTGCCGGTACAAGAGTCAAATGATGGAATCGGCCTTAATAAAAGAGAGGCAGGTAATGAACATCTCAAAAGGAGCATGGATTTCGGACACGATCGACAACGTCTTCATTCAACCAACCCTTAAGGAGATTAAAGGAAGATTATCAGCGGGGGTGACTTAAAAATGGCTTGTTTGTGGATGGACCTCTTGGTATAAATACCACCTTTTCTGTAAACTTTTCTCATTCATCTACCTGAAGAGGGAGACAGCAGTCTCTGAAATATAGTACTTTTTCTATATATTTTGGTGTTTTTATGGGCTCCTTTTATTAGATGGAATTCTGTTGTTACAGAACATTTTTACCAGTCATATATATATATATATATATATATATATATATATATATATATATATATATATATATATATATGACTGGTAAATATATATATGACTGGTATATATGATAGCGCCATCTTGAGCCAGAGATCTGTAGTACTACAGCTAACGATTAATAATTTTTTTTTTTTATCGTAAAATAAGAAGACAGAGTAAGTCACACATTTCCGAACAAAAACGCGTTATTTACAGTTTTTAGGCTATATCGTAGCAGATCAGTATATATCAGAATGAGAAAGAGAGAGAGAGTGAGTTAGGAACTTATATTCTCAAAGGTTTACTTTTTGAAAGCGAATTGTGTATCTATTATAGTTACATGCAACCGCGCTCCTGCCTTTACATGACCTGTTCACCACAGCCAGGTTATTTATTAATCAGTTTGCAGTATCAGCCTAGTATTAATTAATTTTGTGGTAGTAGTAGCACACAGAATCATGAGGATTTATTTCATTTTGAATTTTCTTTGTATTTTCTAAATGATTTCTTATCACATTCGCTTAAATCCTATCCTCAAAGCTCAGTATATAAAATAATGAAAACAATAATATGAAAATATGAATTGTAAAATAATAATAGAAATAGAAAATGAAAATCATAAGAATGAAATAGAATAAAAATAACAGAAATAAAATAATCAAATAATATTGATAATAAAAATAAGATATTCCGCCTTGAGCCTTAGGTAAGCATAGGTTATAGGCTACATAGGTTATAGTATGTTAGGCTAAGTTAGCGTGTCAATTTTGCGATAAGGCGATAAGGAAATGTAAATGATCATCAGGAATGGCCCGTGGTTTTAGCTAATCGCCCCCCCCCCCCCCCCCTTCCTTCCACCCATCTCTCTCTCACCAGCTATACGAATTACTGTAAACAAATAATATAGAACCGGCGCGGTCTAACTTGTTTTGCCTTAAGTGATATAGTAAAAGAAAAACTCCGAACTTCATTAAAATATGAGTGAAATGGAGACATAAGCGTAAAAGTTCCATTACATTTCGTTGTGGGATTTTTTTTTTACTCTTATATAACGTCATTTTATAGAACAAAATTTGAATTCTAAATGCCGTCGTACGTGTAATCTTCGTTCAGAATAGAGGTACGGACAAAATTAAGCCACGACGCGAAGAGCATCAGGGTGTTATCGTGTGGAAAGAGATAATTTCGAAGGTTATTGGTCAGTCCAGGCTATAAACTAAGCGTTTCGCTGATATCTGAATAATATAACACATCTGAGATGGCACACTGACATTTCCTTCTTATGGCGGTTCATCTCTGAATTCGTTCTTATCTTTCATTTGCATTTTTATTGCAACACTTACACGCGGTGATTTTGGTACGGTAGGACATGCGCTTGTTACAAACGTATAATTTTATGTAAGAATATATTACCAACCCACTTTCATGGAACTCCTTTTATTGATCCTCACAGGCAAGTGCTTTCAATAGAATAGGATGCACAGTTATTAGCGGTTTCGTTTTTCATTAATGTTATCGAAGAAGTAACATCTACATGTAGGCCTAGCCAGCAGAGGGTGGGCGATTGGTCTATTAATAGCCTCACCTCCTTCCGTTGACAGACGAAAGCTGTAGTAGTTGATTTTTCTGGGATTAATTGGTTCATTTTGTATGAAGAATGTAAATGACAATTGATTTTATCTTTAATGCAATTTGAGGTTCAATTCTAACGTATATTCTCGGTGTCTTCCAGGCAACTTCAGTAGGTATTACCCTTACGCGAAATTTTTTGAAGCTAATATGATTGCCCTGGTTTTGTTAGCAGGAGATAAATAATTTGCTTGTTGGGAACGTGTATCATAACATTCTCCTTATCATCAGCCTGTGTACAGCCATGCTCAGAAATGATGCGACATGACTACATAGGATTTCATTCAAATTATGCTAACTTGCTACAAACATGCCGCATATATATCCTTTTTTCAATGTGGAGAAACAACGGTATCTTAAAATAAGGCCATAATATGTTCCATAAGAATGTAAACTCTCATATACGTATACATGGTTCCCACAGGCCAATTTGTGTTTCGCAGAGCTGGGCATTGCTACCCAAATTTTGGTTCCGCACCCAGCATCTCCGCAACTTTGACAGGTGGTTGCCACTACCACCACTTCTGCAACTTTTTTTTTTAACTTTCGGAAACTGCTACCTGCACCTATGCTACCGTTACTTTTACTGTAAAGCACAACCAAAGCGCAAATCAAAATAAATAACTTTTTTAATGAAACAGAAATTGTAGCACATTTATTGATTTAAACACAAAACAGTGAAAAAAACTATTTTTACTTCAATAGGGTAATAAACTAATAGAGCAAAAAATAATTTGCAAGGATACAATTGTACCCTTGTAAAGTATTTTTACTCTGTTACGACCCCTAGGAGGCTGTTCTGCAGATTCTTTTCAAGATGTTATTTAGGGATCGTAGGCAGTAATAATGCAACACAGTGAATGGGAATGTGGTAAACAAACACCAAGAAAACTAACAATATTTATTATAAAAACAAAACTTGAATCTAAATCAACCTTGTGCAAGTACAAGTAAAACAAATATCCATAAGGCTATATGGCAATTACGAGTATATGCCCAGAAGACCGTTTAGTAAGTCTTTAATACAAGGTTCACCTAAAACTAAAAAAAAACTAAATCGTAATAGAAATAGGAAACACAGTATGTAGCAAATAAATAGCTCTAATAGAGCGGGCCCAAAATCAATACACTAGCCTAATGCTAAAGAGAGCTATAAGGAAGTAAGAAGTTCAATAAAAGAGAGAAGACCTTAAAATTACCTACCTAATTAATAAATCTAAATTTGCGCACGACCACAAATCAGTCATAACAGGGTAAACCATCAAAAACTATAACAATATATCAATATGAGTATATATACTGTATATAGATCCTGTACGCTTATGTTAATGCATACCAATTCTACTAATTCCTTTGGAGGATGTAGAACGGTGTCCACGGAGTTGCTGGAGACCACCAGTCTACTACATCAAGGGAGTTACTATAAACACCGGGTCAGACCAATAAACAGCAGACATCTCCCGAAGGAAAATATAAAGGTTGACACCTTACCTGGTGTTAGTGTCCCTACGTGACTCCTCACGAGCCTCGACAGTCCAGACGTGCGAAGCGGCACCAAGACCCTCAGTACTGTGGGGCATGGTAGAAGCCTCTCCTACAGAGCTGGGATCCAGTGCCAGCCCTGTCTACCCGTGGACTCCTCCGACGGGGGAAAAAGAAAGGGAGGGAGGTCGCAAGTGACACAAGTCCATGCGAGGCAAAGAGATGAAAGCTGTGATCAGTAAATATGCCGCAGGTGGCTCTTCATACACCGGCGGGTCATAACTCGAGGAATATAAAGAAGTAAATCTTCCAAAACAACGTAGCGTTGTCAAAAATAAAATATTCCGAGGTGGCTGCTGCTCTAAGTCCTTCTGGGACGACGATACGGCCCGAGATGTCCTGGGAAGGTGACGTGCTTTTCCAGCGCAACACTCCGGAGCACCGTCACTCACTCTCCAATGAAAGTAAACAATAACAAAAAAGCGTTAATAGGGTTGTTCGATAATTAGCTACTAGAGGAAGAAAGAGGAAAAAGCAACAGCAACACTTTCATAATATTTAACGTAATACACAACGAACAATGCACATTAATACTTAACAATAAAAAGCAAAGAAAATATTACACTCAACCAAGGCCGATTAGAAAGTACAAACTTAAATTATTTACACTTACGTGACATACTCTATTAGGTATCAAATCACTAAACCAGCGTGAAAAATACACAAAAAACAGATTTCCTGATTTTTTTTGCAAAAAACTCCAAGATTCCAAGCTCGAAGCAAATGACCTAGATTTAGTAGGAAAATCCAAGGAGTAGCAGCACTGGTGGTGCCAGCCAGTAGCGTGGGCTGCCATGCCGCACCATCAAAACAAGTTCAATCCTGCATCTCTCAGACTCTGCAACAGCCAATGGTCAGCCGTTAAACAGGCAAATGGCAATATGTTAATTCATTAAGGCGTGTCGTTACATTTTTCGGTAAATTTTTCAGTTTTTCGTTTTTGAATGGTGGTGGTTGTGGAATTAAATTTTTGAGTTAAGCAACCCACTACTCTGCTACTTTTGGCATGTGGTAGCGGCCAATCAAGTCCACAACCAAAAACGGGTTCCGCAAGTTGCGGAGGTGCGGACTAAAGTTGCAGAACATCCACCTTTGGTGTTGAGTGACCACCTCAGTGGCACCATGTTTGTTGGCAAGCTGTAATAGGCAGCTGTTTTCAACTTTGTTGGCAAATTTAAAATTGTTCTGCTACTTTATTCGGCATTTCACCACAATCATGAAAAGTAAAAGAGACAAAGACTAAGTAGATTCACTAAGTACAGTGGACAGAAAGAGATGCAATGAAAAAATCAAGGTGATAGGCTTGGAAACATACACTTTACCAAAATACCAGCTCAGCAATGAAGTGTCATCCTTGTCACCAGTGCAGTATTGTGATATATACCACTATCTGGTGTTAGCTCGAAACTCTTAAGGGGCCCACAAACTGAACAATTGTATGAATGATTGTCCACAAAAAAACTGTCTGGGCTTGTCTGAATGCAGAAGTGGGCAGAGCTTCGTGTCTGTACGATCTCAGCAGGAATCTGTCAAGACCAGGTTGCTGGCTTGCGGCTTAAGTGTGCCTCTTCTAGAGATGATGCCATGTCTTCCTGAGACAAAATCTTTGTTCAGACTGAAATTGGTGCAGAGATCGTTCATACTGTCTGAATAATGTGTGTGTGTGTGTCGATGTGTCGATAACGACAATTGTTCAGACAGTTGTTCATACAATCGTTCAGTGTATGGGGACCCTTTATACAAGCGAACAGTTCCAAGCCTACAAGACACTGGAATCAAATGATCAATTTGTGAATTGCTGGGTAGCCAATGTTAGCATCAGTCGACTAAATGCCAAAGTGCTGATTAATAGCAGAGGTAATTGTATGTATTGATGGCTTATTTCTATAGTGGTAGTGCTATTTGTTGGTAATATTTTTGTTATTTTCATGATAAAGTTTATACAGTGGAACCTCGTTTTTCGTTCATAATCCATTCCAGAACCTCCCACGAAAACCGAAACATACGAAAACTGAAACAATAATTCCTATAAGGAATAATGTAAATACAATTAGTGCATTCCAGACCCCCAAAAATATTAACAAAAAATGCACTTTATAGGGAATAAACAGTTTTACATACAGAAAACAATGAGAAATAAATATAAATGACTAATGAAATGAATAAAGGAACATTTAACATCACTTACCTATATTGAAAACACCTGTTAGGCATGAAAGACGAGAGGAGGGGAGAGGTTATTGTTTGGAAGGGGAATCCCCCTCCAGAAGGACTTCAGGTATCAAGGATCTGTGGTGGGTTACTTCTCTCTTCGTTTTGTACCGGCGCTATCTGAGTTTACTTCCCCACTTTGTTTTTTACTGGTACTAGGACCAGCTTGAGAGTTACTGGACCCCTGTCGCACAACAAAACTGTCCAGAGACATTTATTTCTGTCGTTTCTTTAAAATTTGCCTAAAGTTAAACATGACATTGCCATTAAACATGTTGGAGACATGGATTACAACTTCTTTGTTGGGATGATAATTCTCCACAAATTATTTTACATCATTCCACTTTGCACACATGTCCTAAATTCCTGAAGTAGGCACATTATGTAGCCCATTCGTTTTCTGAATTTTTCAAACCAGCCTCTGGTGGCCTTAAATTCACTAAGAGCAGCGCTTTTTGTACGCATTTTCTCACTGAGATCAGCATGAAATTTCCTCCAACACTTTGCTACAAGTTCTTTCTTAAATTCTATTGTGTTTCTTGCCTTTTGTACGCAAGGGCTAGAACTTTCTTTGGCCCCATGATGGCTTATTTAGCAGTTGCACGTTAATAAAAAAGCACAAAAACAATGAACACAAAAGCAGAATGGAACACGAAAGAAGAAGGGATGCTTTGTTTTGGCGGTCATTATGGGACCAGGTCAAGTGCTGGGCCCCGCATGGAGCGTTCCTGAGAGTACAAAAAGCGAAGAAACGTACAATAACCAAGACAAAATTTCGTACAAAAAAGTCTACGAAATTGTTATGAGTGGCAACCCAGATAAACCAGCATCATCAGCAATTGAAGCAATTTGTCCCCAACCCTGTTTTTCCTCTGCAGCTACAGACTGGGGAAGTTCCCAAGAAAAGGAAGCATTGCATCATTTCGAGCAACATAGTGCACAAAATCACCATGATTTTTGTTTATCTGAATGTGGGCCACGTATCAACCCCAAATATCCACACATCGGTTGCTCCCCTGATGGAACTCAAAAGTGCACATGCTGTGGAAATGGGTTATTGGAAATCAAATGCCCATATAATGCACGGGATGGCCCTTTGGATGTTGCTTATCTTCCTTTTTAAATGACGATTGTACATTAAAGACAAATGATAAGTATTATTATAAAGTCCAGACACAGTTGCTTGTAATTGAAGCTGACTATTGTGACTTTGTTGTTTGAGTCCATAAGAAATGCGGATTTGGACTCCACAAGAAATGCGGATCCAGCGAATAATGCCATGACTGAACAAATTCCAGGAAATAATTTCTAAGTCCGAGGAATATTTCCTGAAAGTCATTCTCCCAGAACTCTTGGGCGATCTTATTACTTGGCAACTGGAAGAGGACTCCGTAGGGGGTAGTTCCGTCAGTGGACCTCATACGGTATACTGTAGGCATTACTTAAGCTTCTTTGCAGCGTGCCTTCGGCCCCTAGCAGCAACCACTTTCGTTCTTTTTACTGTGCCTCCTTTCATATACGCTTTCTTCGTCTTACTTTCCACCCGCTTTTTTGTTATTGTTTACTTTCATTGGTGCAACTACTTTGAAGTTTTCTTCCTGTTACACCTTTCAAACCTTCTACTATCACTTTCCTTTTCAGCGCTGAATGACCTCATAGGTCATTGGCCTAAATTCTAAATTCAACTCAACTGGAAGAGGAAAAATTAAGAAATGTCAAAGACAAACCCAAGGTTGGCAATATAGTGTGCATGTGTAAAAAATTATTAACTGGCACTGATTCTGTATTTAGATGAATAGGTGAGAACTTCAGTGTGAAGTGGTTCCATTTGCTTAAAGATTATTTAGGCCCAGTGTTAATTGGCAATAGCACAAAATCATTATTTTGACCCACCTCATACAAGGCTATATTCTACTTCTAAAATTCAATTTGTAAAGTGTGTCTTATTCTGAAAGCTTCAGTTATATTTAAGTTAACAATTTGTTATTCTTCATTTTATATGTCATTTATGTTATTAATTTGGGTAGCATGCATGTAAATAAAGAGGCTGTTTTAGACGCTTGTTTCCAGCATGTTGCTATATTTATTCTTTGCCTTCCTTCTGACAATTGGTTGACTTTTTCACATTCATGTGAATGCATGACAGGCATCGTATAGAATCCATGTTTTGGTGAGACCCCTGCATGATTTGCATATCCATTTACCCAACAAGAAACAGCAATTTTCGCACTAACACGTTATTCACTGCCCATAGCTTACCAACAAACATGGCGAGTGCTCTGGAAATGCCCGGATGCAGTGATGCCATGTGAGAACTATGTATATCAAAACTGTTAGAAAATATTACGCGTGACCAAATCTCGTTTTTATTTGGTAAACGTGGAACCCCGAGCGTCAGGCAAACTGACACACACAATCTCATCTCCCTCTCTCTCTCCAAGCGACCGCTCTCTCTCTCTCTCTGCAACTCCTCTCTCTCTCCACCTCTTTCTCTCCATTCTAACAGGTAATCAAAATGAGAGTCATGTTATATAAAAAATAACTATTTATTTAACAATGGAAAGATAATAAATCAAGTCTCACAGACTAACTTAACTCAGTTAACCCCCCAACATTAAAATGTCTAAAACAGTAATTTGTCACACCAATTGTCTATTCTCCCATACGGGACTCTCTGTCCCCCCTTTGCCAGAGCACTCAATTCCCTCGCCAGAACCGTCTGTTTCAAAGACAGAGAAACACACTCATTAGCACACATAAGTTTAAAGACAAAGTTAAAGATTAAACATTCTTACAATGTGTAACAAGCCATCCCCTTGGCTAAAGTAAAGGTAACTTACCCATTGCAGACCAGAATATTATACACTTAATACAAATAAACTTTTGCAGGGCTCTCCCGGCATCTTGCCTTTCTCCCACGGATCTCTATGCATGTCTTCCCATAGACTTGGTTAATGATACCATTAAGAATAGAAGAGGCGCACACGCACATACGAATGCACACTTCGACAACGCCTCATATTACTGGCTACAACCAGTTTCTCAAAGGCACTTTGAAAAGACCCATGAACTCACATAACTACAGGACGAACGTTGACCCGTTTAACTATGCACTTTTTGAATCACGCCATCACAGAAATCATTTATCAGCTTTTCTCGGGTCGTTGCTTCGGCTCTGTTCTCCACATTCCAAAAAGGTCACAACGAACATATTAAATATATTATTAATTACAACCCCTAGGACTCACATATAGAATCCATGTTTTGGTGAGACCCCTGCATGATTTGCATAGCCATTTACCCAACAAGAAACAGCAATTTTCGCACTAACACGTTATTCGCTGCCCACAGCTTACCAACAAACATGGTGAGTGCTCTGGAAATGCCCGGATGCAGTGATGCCATGTGCGAACTATGTATATCAAAACTGTAAGAAAATATTACGCGTGACCAAATTTCGGAAAAACAGTGAAGAAACATTTCCAAAACTTTCGTTCACCCAGCGCCAATGCATTTGACAAAGAAGTCCTCATCAAACCTAGGTTCAAATGTAGAAATAGTAAAAAATAAATCTAAAAATAAATTTCATAACATTTTCATTTTACTTTCATTGCAACCATTTGGTCATTTTTACACCTTGACGTTGAAGAGAAGATAAAGAAATAAGAAAATGTTACTGTACCTAAAGCACATCCACCGATATCAGCGGGTGGGCGTGGCCTGTGTGACACAACCATTTGAATGGTGGCAACATGAACCGCCTGGAACATAAGCCTACAATGTGCAGAAAGTGAAATGATGTATTTTCATAAAAGATAAAATTGTGTTATATTTCTTTACTGCTTCAAAAATAATGGTTTACTAGTAAGCATTTGTCTTTAGTTAATGCTAAGGATTTGTTCCTGGTCCTAGGTGTGTTAATTTCCTTTGCTTGGTAAATACTTATAACTCTTAACATTCAAATCTCTATTTACGGCGGGAAAGCATATTACGTTAGCTATATATTCTCGAACTTTCAGGTTTCCTCGTGGTTAGTCATGCCCTCTGCAACTAGTGCAGAGGACATGACGGTAAACATCAATACGGGAACAGTAATGAGTGCATGATCTAGAGGCAGTGCCTAGGCAGGCATGTTGTGAACCACCCTTCCTTTCAGGCTTTGATGATTTGTGGGTTGAAGTAACACAGTTATTACAAACACAATCAAAGATATATAACACAAACAAACACAGACCGATTCCACCAGGAAAAAAAATAAACAAAGTGAAAACGGCAAGTGGGGCAGAGTAGAAACATAGCTCCTCATCTCACGGCAGCTGAAAGTGAAGTGATTGCTTACTGTCATAAAAAAATGTGTGCATCATTTCCTCTAGGCTTAAATTTGTCACATCCCAAAAATGAAGTGAGGAAGAAGTAAGTTGGCGGCAGGGGTGATGGTCCTTCCTCTCATACATAGTCTTTGCGTATGCTTTTAAGTCTGCTATTCAACAGAGTCGTGGGAACTTCTTTCATGTTTTGTTTTGTTATATAATTTGTCTTGAAACTGCCACATTAATACCTGATTCAATGGAACCTGAGTTTGAAAAATGCCTAACTGGTCCCCCAGGTAGCTTCCGCAGGCGAGAAGTGCATTCTTCCCTTCCAAAAACTGAGATAAGCCCTATCTGTTGCACTCTCATGTTGGCGGTCAGATCATTGTGCACCATGCATTGTGATTTACCATGTTAGTGTGGAAAATTCAATGAATTACATCTGGCTGAAGCCATTGAATGATCAATATGTACTTGCATATCGTTCTCCGACTCGTGTCATCATTTGCAGTGATTTTGATGTGATCTGTGATTGTGATAGCTGGCCCACTGATCCCTTAAGGACCACGTGTTCATTGATTTGGTGAAAGAGTAGCCTGTAAGCATTAATGAAATTTATCTTTGTCTGATTTGTAAGAGTAGTCATGAGATGTTTAGCTTTGTAAAAGAAATTGTGTAAACTTTTGCCACCATCTTCATTTGTCTTGAGAGTTGGGATCGAAGTCTAGGCTAGGCCATCCAGCCACTCCATCAGGCAAATAAAAAAAAACCCATTTGTGAGGGTATATTTCACAACAATTGGTCCTTTGAACCAGATTGACCTGAACCTTAGGTTTCTAGTCACACGACGGATGGACATGGTCTTTAGGGCAGTTTTGCTTGGACACTCACGGATCCCAGATCATATGCCGCAGAATGAAGGAAAAGAGATAGAAATTTACAGGAGACCCAGCAGGTTACCCCTTTAACGCCGAAGGGGTATAATAAAAATCGTCTCCCGTATGCCGAGGGTGTCTCGGAGTGAGCGACGAAGCGGAAAAATTTTTTTTTTCAAAAAATCACAGCGCGCTTAATTTTCAAGATTAAATGTTCATTTTTGGCTCCTTTTTTTGTCATTGACTGACGTTTAGTATGCAACCATCATAAATGAAAAAAAAATATAATTATCCTATATAAATCATGCATTATATGATAGCGCAAAAACAAAATTTCATATATAATTGTATTCAAATCGCGCTGTGAGCAAAACGGTTAAAGCTAACGAGTTAATTTTTTTCGTTGTATTTTACACTAAATTGCAATCATTTTGGTATATAACACATTGTAAAATGATCAAAGCAACACAGAGAAAATATTATCACAAAATGATGCATGAATTCGTAACGCGCGGACGTAAAAAAATGTTTTTTTCAAAAATTCACCATAAATCTAAATATTGTTCTAGAGACTTCCAATTTGTTTCAAAATGAAGATAAATGATTGAATATTACTATACTGTATAAGTTTTAGCTTACAATTGCAGTTTTTGACCATTTCAGCAAGTTAAAGTTGACTGAATGTCAATTTTTTTTATATATTTTTTTTATATGCAAATATTTCAAAAATAAGAAAAGCTACAACCTTCAATTATTTTTTGTTGTATTCTAAATATAATTGCACACATTTTCATATATAAAACTCTATGAAACGCCTAATATGAAATGGAGCAAATATTACGAGAATGCGACGTACGCATTTCGGAGATTTGCAACGGAGAATCCGCGCGCGGAGGGAAGGAAAGTTTTTATTTTAAATTCACCATAAATCTAAATATTGTGCTAGAGACTTCGAATTTGTTTCAAAATTAAGATAAATGACTGAATATTACTAGACTGTAAGAGTTTTAGCTTACAATTGCGTTTTTCGACCATTTCGGTAGAGTCAAAGTTGACCGAACATGGTTTTTTTCTATTTATCGTGATTTATATGCAAATATTTCGAAAATGAGAAAAGCTACAACCTTCAATTATTTATTGTTGTATTCTACAGGAAATTGCGCACATTTTTATACATAAAACTTTATGTAACGGCTAATTTAAAATGGTGCAAACATTACGACAATCGGACGAAAAAATTTCTGATTTTTTTTCGGAAGTTACCGCGCGGACGTAAGGAAATTTATTTTTTTTCATAAATTCACCATAAATCGAAATATTGTGCTAGAGACTTCCAATTTGTTGCAAAATGAAGGTAAATGATTGAATATTACTAGAATATAAGAGTTTTAGCTTACAATTGCGTTTTTCGACCATTTCGGTAGAGTCAAAGTTGACTAAAGGTTGAAATTTTGGCACTTATCGTTATTTATATGAAAATATTTCAAAACTGATAAAAGCTACAACCATGCGTTGTTTTTAGTTGCATTGTGCATGAAATTGCGCACATTTCCATATATAAAACTTTATGTAAAGGCTAATTTAAAATGGTGCAAACATTACAACAATCGCACGAAAATATTTATGATTTTTTCGGAAGAGTTACCGCGCGGACGTAAGGAAAATGTTTTTTTTCATAAATTCACCATAAATCGAAATATTGTGCTAGAGACTTCCAATTTGTTGCAAAATGAAGGTAAATGATTGAATATTACTAGAATATAAGAGTTTTAGCTTACAATTGCGTTTTTCGACCATTTCGGTAGAGTCAAAGTTGACCAAAGGTTGAAATTTTGGCACTTATCGTTATTTATATAAAAATATTTCAAAACTGAAAAAAGCTACAATCATGAGTATTTTTTGTTGTATTTTACATGAAATTGCACACATTTTCATATATAATACTCCATGTAACGGCTAATTTAAAATGGTGCAAAAATTATGTCAATGTGACAAAATAATTTCTGAGATGTGTTACTGATACTTTTTAGTGCGATAAGAAAGAAATTCACGCTTGCGCGCCTGCGTAACGATTGTAAACAAAACAACGCCTTGATCCGTGAACTCCCAGCATCCCCCAAGGCGCGTGATTCAAAAGTTTTTGGCTGGTAGGCCTATAAGTATTTTTCCGCAAATTTTAAAAAAAACTTTTTTGAGTCGACGTATGGTACGTCCATTCGGCAATCGAGGGAGATTTTGACTCGACGTTTAATACGTCCATTCGGCGTTTAAGGGTTAAGCATTAAATTACATTTCAACATTTCCAAAGGACCTTTAACAGTGTGACCGAAAACAAGCTCAAAAGGACTAAATCCTGTAGTGTCGTTCGGTGCCAACATTAAAGCTAACAGAACAAATGGTAACTTTTTTTCCCCGTCAAATTCAAAGTTACTACACAGTTTTCGCAGACAACTCTTTAACGTTTGATGAAACCACTCCACAATGCCTTGTGATTCGGGATGATAAGGTGTGGAAGTTACAAGTTTAATACCTAACTCTCATTCTATCTCTGAAATATTTGGATACAAAATTACTACCATTATCACTCTGTATCGTACAAGGCAGACCAAACTTAGAAAAATAATCTAACAATCGTTTAACTACAGTCCTTGCATTACAGCTTATGGGTATCGCCTCTGGATAGCGGGTTAGTCTATCAATGATTGCCAACAGATATATATTCCCTCCCTTACTTCTAGGCAATGGTCCGACCTTATCAATAACTACATTCTCAAAAGGTTCGCCTACTGAAGGAATATTACACAACGGAGCTCTGGGAATTACTTGATTTGGTTTCCCGGCAATTTGGCATTCATGACAGCTTAAAACATATCTCTTTACGTCACTCCTCATCTTAAGCCAAACGTACGCTCTACTAATACACCTGAAAGTTTTATTTACTCCCAAATGTCCTTGCTCATCATGTGTTAACTTCAAAACTAGTTCACAAAGCTTCCTAGGAACTACTAATTGTTCGGTGATTTCCTCTTTACTACCTGACTGAGGCCGAACATAACGACACAAAACTTCGTCCTTTAAACAAAACGTTTTCTTACTCACATTCTCGAGATCATCATCCAGCTCACATTAAAAAATTTGGGTTAGTGTCTCATCCTCTCTCTGAAACTTGACTAGCTCATCCTTATTCAAAAGGTTAGTGCCTGATTCATCACCGTAACTAGTATACTTGATTCCACTACATCAACTGCGTTACTCTTGACAGCTACACCTTCCGTTTGGCTATCGCTGTCACCAACAGAGTCAGGTCTCTCCGCCACACTCATGCCAAGATCAACCTCGCCACCTGTATCACACTCGTTCGAATCCACGAATAAATTATGACCGTAGTCTATGTCTTTATCTAAACCTGGCCTAGTTACTACCATTTCAGGCACTGGAATATCCCTCACAACAGGATTCACATTCTTGGATAAAGCTAAGTCATTACCGACAATAATGTCAACGCCATCAACGGGCAAACTGTTAACAACTGCTAGTTTCACTAATCCTTACACTACCTGACTTTCTAAATTTAACTTTAACAAAGGATAAAGAACACAAGTGTTAGGAAATCCACCTAACATGACTTTTTCTTCCATATTGATTTCCGCCCTGTCTGGCACACTCTCTCTCCTAATCAGTGAGACAGCAGCTCCTGTGTCTCGAAGCAAGACTACTTCTCTACCTCTCTCGAACCTACTCCTCCAAGAGTGGAAACTGAACCTTCTGACAGAAATTCACCAAAAAATTTCCTAGTTTCTTTCATCAAATCATTCCTACTTGACGAAAGGTTAACTAGAGACACTGCTTTCTTAACGTCCTTCCTTTCTACTGCATAATTTCTCGCTAAATGCCTTTTCCCATTACATCGGAAACAAGTTAATTCTGAACCACTAAATGCCACTTTGTTCTTACAAACCTTAGACGTATGACCAGGTTTTCCGCATGTATAACAGGAATAGTCACTTTTACTCGCATTGCTATTATGTACTAGGACTGAAACCTTTGCCGCTTTGTACTCCACCAGACGAAGGATAATTTCGTTTCTTGCTACTTCACAGACTCCTGAGACAACGGGAACTATTTAGAAGGATCTCAACGGAATATTGCATCATAAATCGCAGCATTCCTACCGACACGTCTGCGCCTGTCGAGTTCCATATCCCACCTGACGATTCTAGAACAATCATGAGAACAGGTGCCTCTAACACGTGCGCGAATGCCTCTTTGCTGCAGACCTACTTGAAGAAAGTGCATTTTAATTTCCTTAATATATAATTCCTTGCGTATAGAGCGATTACCATGACAATGGACAGCATCCCCGGCGACCTACCCTTCTGCGTCTGCTGTGTGGACGACATCCTCATATTTTCCAGATTGCCATTAGAGCACCTGAACCACATCCGGGCCGTTCTCAAGAGCCTGGAGGAGAACACGCTTGTCGTGTGTTTTGACAAGTGCACCTTCGGTGCGGAGAAGATGGATTTCCTCGGCCATGAGATCACCCCAACAGGAGTACATCCCATGGCATCAAAGGTGGCTGCAGTGGAGAAGTTCACGACGCCGACGACAGTCAAGGCCCTTCAAGAGTTTATTGGGATAGTGAATTACTATAGAAGATTCATCCAGGATATTGTCCGCACCATGTGTCCTTTGACCGAGGTCCTGAAGGGCAAGCCAAAGAAGCTGACATTGGGAGAAGCCCAACAGCGTGCCTTCGACTGCACCAAGTCATTCCTCAGCAGAGCCACAACCCTGGCTCACCACCGATGCAAGCAACACTGCATGCAGCTCGTCAACGGGGTCCCCACGCCACTAGCCTTCTTCAGCAGGAAGCTGAAACCCACTGAGACCCACTGCAGCACCTTTGACCGCAAGCTCCTTGCTGCCTACCAGACCGTCTGTCACTTCAAGTACCTCCTGGAAGGCGTCCCATTTACCATAAGGACGGATCACCAACCGCTGGTCCACACCTTCATCAAGGCGGGCGGCGCTTGGTCTGCAAGACAGCAATGTCACCTCGCGGCCTTCTCTGAATTCGGGTGCTCCATCGAGTATGAAGATAAACTCCCTGCACCTCGGCGTGGACTACGAGGACCTAGCACGTGAGTGAGCCTCTGACCATGAAGTACCAGCCTACCACACCGCCATCACCACCCTCCGATGGAAGGCCATTCCCTTCGGCCCTTCCAAGACAACGCTCCCCTACGACGCCAGCACCGGCCACTCACGCCCCCTGATACGCTCCTTCCAGAGGAAGCAGGTATTTGACATGATTGTCACCCTGCACTACAACCAGATTCATGACAGAAAGGTTCGTTTGGCACGGCATCAAGAGGGACTCCTGGGAGTGGGCCAGGAACTGCATCGCATGCCAGAGCAGCAAGACAGGAAAGCATACCGAATTGGGAATAGGCACCTTCCCTCAACACAGGCGGAGATTTGAGCATGTCCACATTGACGTCATTAGGCCCCTTCCCCCATCCGACAGTGCCAGATACCTCCTGATGGTGATTGACCAGTCCAACAGGTGGCCAGAAGCCACCTCAATGTCAGAAGCCACTGCAGATGCCTGCGCCAAAGCCCTACTATCCAGCTAGATCAGCCGCTTCAGAGTGGCAGACATCACTACAGACCAGGAACCACCTTCACCTCAGAACTCTGGACCTCCCTGGCACGCCTGATGGGAACCAAGCACCATACGACCACGGCCTACAACCCCGCAGCCAGCGGCATGATGGAAAGGACTTACCGCTCCCTCAAGACCTCCCTGATGGCACGTGGGTCCTCCTCGGCCTCCATACCACCCCAAGAGCCAACGGAGATCCGTCACCAGCAGAGAAGGCTTATGGCAGGACCCTGACAGTGCCAGGTGAATTCTTCCCTGCTGACAGCGACGACCTCAACATCCCACTGGCAAGAATCCAGGCAGCCACCCAGAAATTCGTTCCCTGCCAAGGACTGCACCACGTCATCTGCCGAGAGGAGAAGACATTCCTCGTCTCGATTGGCAGCCGCGAGGACTGGGTCTTGATAGACAGACTGAAGCCTGCCTTCGTTCCCGGCGAAGACGACCCCGCAGAAGGCCCTCACAGGGCACTGCCTTACCGGAATCCAACAGAGTCCCCAGACGTCGCCGGGGCCGCCCAAGGAAAGCAGTCGAACCCCTCCGGCCCACCACCAGGGTCGGCATCCTGCTTCCCGACTCACCGGATGATGAGGACCCGGAAGACATCCCCCTGACGGAGGGAATCTCGAACCTGCGGACTCCTCCAGCCCCTACAAGATTCCGCTGACCATCAGCCAACGATTATTACTTAATCATTGTGTTGGGGGGCTTGCGTTGAGGGGTGGGGGGAAGTATTTGACCACACTGGCCCCATATACATCGAAGGAAGAATAAGCTACCTCCTCATCATTACCTGCATGGCCACATGAGCAGTTTACTTAGATTTCTGCAATAGCTTGGGCGCAAAAATATTTTTGCTGTTACTCAGGAGATTCACCGCTACACACAAAACCTTCCACATTGCCAGCACCTTCTTGAGCAAGGTGTACGACAAGGGCATCATGCAACATTTCCTCCAGGAGAGGGGGATCTATTGGACTTTTCAAACTCTGTGGTCTCCCTGGAAAGGAGGCTTCTTTGAGAGCTGAATGAGGTAGTGAAGCGTACCCTGGAAGCCACCTTGCAATGCAGCATCTACTGCATGGAACAGCTTTGCACACTAATCAAGGAGGTTTTTTTGAGAAGCTGAATGGGGTAGTGAAACGTACCCTGGAAGCCACCTTGCAATGCAACATCTACCACATGGAACAGCTTCACACACTCATCAAGGAGGCTGAGGCAGTTGTGAACAATCGTCTGCTGATGTATGCCGTAGATGCTAGGGAAAACGAAGCTCTCATGCCTTCCCACCTGGTCTGAGGAAATCTGGTATGTCTATTGCCACCAGTATTTCCACACAAGATTTACAAGACTCTGACTATCAAACAGTTGCGTCATCAGTACTTCCGCCTTACTGAGACGTTTGAATGCTTCAAATGATACTGGAGACGAGGTTCCTGAGGTCACTTCAAGAGTTAGACTTATTTCAGGGAAGTCCTGCGACATCGTACTAGTAAACGTGGAGCAGTAGAAGCTTGGTCAGTGGCCCCTGGGCAGAATTGTTGCTATCTACCCTGATGACCGAGGAGTCATACGATCTGTCAAAGTCCTCTACGAAGAGCACCTGAGAGCAGTGGAGGACTTAGTGCCCCTAGAGGTGAATGCGCAAGATGATGAAGAAGAGGTGAATGAAGGAGAGGAGGACGAAAGCAACTCAGAAGGGAACGAACAGAATGGGCTGGAAGATAGTGTTGAAAGTATAATTCGAAGATCTGAAAGACTCGAGATGAATGTCACATAGCCAGAAAGTGTTCGAGATAGTGTGAGTGACGTCGTGGACAGTGAAAATGCGTGACCGAAAATAAAGGCTACCATTGAGCAGACTGAGAATGTCGGAGTGGGTTAAGAACAGAGTAGTGTGACATGGTGTGTTATATTTTGAGAGGTGAACTTTCAAAAGAGTGGGAGCTGAAAAGAAAGAGACCTGATGGTTTTAGGGCTAGTCGTTAAGTCTTGTGTCTCGTGCGTTCAACAAGGGCGGATGCCAGGCGCGATATTGGAACTGTGAACCTGTATACTGATGTTTTCTGTGATTTCCTGATATGCCATCATGTAAATCATGATCTGCATGGGATTAGACATTATCCCTTACATGTCTTCAGACGAGCATTATGTTGTCTAATTGAAGTGACATTATGCAGTACATATGTCTACATGAACATTGGCGATCTCACGCTCTTTTTTTTGCACAGAGAATCTCTTGCTATTACTATGATTGGGTTGTCTTGCCTGTTGATGGAACTTATTTCTCGTAGCTAAATAATGAAAGTCGTTCTGATGAACACTGCCATTTCTGCCATATTGCCATTGTGTACCTCGTATGATGCTTGTGAGAGCCATTATTTAATTATGATTTCCGAAGGGAACATTGCTTTCTGATCCATAACATGCTAGGTGATTGATGAAATTGCCATGCAGCGTGATTTTGAGTGTTGCCTATTTTTGATTATAGAAGTGTTATCCTATTTTATGATTTTGATAATTGCCTATTTCAATTGCTGGTGTGTTGTTCTGTTGCACAACTTGAACTTTGCCTATTTTTATCGATGTGTTGCCTTATTAATAGATCTTTTAATATTGCATATTGATGAAGATATCGCCTTAATCCATGAGTATGAAGATGCATTCTGTATTGAAGTATGGTATGGTGTTTTTATAATTTTACGTTGCATGCAATAACCAGTGGTTATTCAGCAACGGGACCAACGGCTTTACGTGACTTCCAAATTACGTCAAGAGTGAACTTCTATCACATGAAATACACATCTCTGACTCCTCAATAGAATGCCTGAGAATTGAGCTTGCGGCCACAGAGGTGGCAGGCCAAGACCATACCAACCATGCCACTGAGGCACACACTGTTTTGAAGTGTTACCTTACTTCCTGATTGATGCCTTTCGTATATCTTCTGTTTTGTTTGTTTGTATGGTGTTTTTACATAGCATGGAACCAGTGGTTATTCAGCAATGGGACCAACGGCTTTACGTAACTTCCGATCCGAGAGTGAACTTCTATCACCAGAAATACACATCTCTCACTCCTCAATGGAATGGCCAAGAATCGAACCCGCGACCACCGAGGTGAGAAGCAAACACCAAACCAACCACACCACTGAGGCGCTTATCTTCTTCTGTTTTGGGTAAGTAAAGTGATCAATTTGGTTAGATGTTTGCTGTTGTCATGAGCTAGACTCGAGTCGTAGCACTGAGAGCGAGCCTAGGCCACGACCAGGATGAATTACTCATCATGCCTCGCCTATCTAGACCTTTTCTTCCACTTTAGGTCCTTCCCATCTCCTAGAACGTGGAGGATGTCATGAAAAAATGTGTGCACAATTTTCTCTTGACTTAAATCTGTCACATCCCAAAAATGAAATGATGAAGTTGTTTAAGTTAAGCAAATTTCTCAGTGGACAAGAGGGTTGTTAACCTGCCTATCAATTTGGTAGCCTGAGTTCGCTCCCTGCTCCTGCCAATGTGGAACCAGAGGAATTTATTTCTGGCGATTAGAAATTCATTTCCTGACATAATGTGGTTCTGATCCACAATAAGCAGTAGGTTCCATTGCTGAATAACCAATTGGTTTCTTGTCACATAAAAAAATCTAACCCTCCAGCCCTAGGAGAGCCATTAATCAGCTCAGTGGTCTGGTTGAACTAACTTATACATACCTTAAACGTTAAATAGCTGTTTTCAGCTGTACTGAAGCATATTCTTTATGAAAAGACCATTGGTTTGTATATTGTATAGGAACAAGTATACTATATATAATTGGCACTGGGTTTGTGTAGAATATGTTGGGTCTCCTAGGTTAGTGGAGGATGACCTTGGTCTCATTTTTTTTTTTTTTTTTTTTGCAGAGGTAGACATGGCAGTATTGAATTGGTTAATTGCATGGGATTTAAGTAAATAGCATTCTGGGTCAACTGGACTAGTGGAGGATTACCTTGAGCTCTCACAGGAGAGCAAAGCCAGATCTTAGGCATTGCATCTAGTCTGTTAGTTTTTTTTTCTTTTCTTTTACAGTAGTAGGGCATGGCCATGCCGAGTTCATTAATTGCTGTGGCAAAGACCATGCTGGTCTACTGGTCACTTCGAGAGGACACAGGAGTTCTGAGTCAAACTGACTATTCCTAGAATACTGACCAGATTTGACTAAGCAAGTGGATGGAAAACTAGTGAAAAATAACATACCTGGCCATGCAGACAATTTATAATTGGCTCTTGAAGCTGGCAGCTAAACCAGATTTTAGCAACGAATCTGGCAAAGCTTTACAAATACTTAGTTCTTACAATTGCTGCTTGGTGGTGTTTAGTCTAGTGATTATTTTTAACAGGGAACAATAAAAATGTCTGAGAATGGCTAGTACTTTTCAAGTGGACAAAAAGAATAAGCTTTGATCAGGTTTACTGTAGGTCTCTTATCAAAAGAGAATATTATTTTTAAAACTAACATACTTGAGTACTTAGCTGAATCTAATACCATTTTTAGTAGCTATGCACGATAAGTAGTAAGTACTACACAGAAAACGATTCTGACAGGTTATTGATAGGTAACTTGACATTATATAAAAAATACTTGATAATTACAGCGAGACATCTCCAGTAAAATATGATACAATTTAGAATTCGAGAAAGAAAAAAAAATGTTCCTCAGCATTCATCGGCTTTTTTTAAGTAACTAAGTTTGGGGTTGAGTTGTGTGAAGCAGTGTTAGATAGAACATAGATGATTTTGACCATATGAAAGGAAAAAGTCAGACAAAAACCGCATCCCGACAAGCCTTTGTTTTGAGCAGTTTTTCGCTGTCCTCCATTTTGTGTTAGATCCAGGTGGCGCTGTAAGTCAGGCCACATCGAATTAAAAAAAATCGCTTTAACCAAGTTATAAGTTATATATTCCGCCGTAACGTGATGCAATAGACATTGAAAACTGACGGTACTTGACCATCTTGGAGCGATGTGACGAAGTGGTTGTATTTGCGGGAAATATAAACAATAATGTTGACAACTCGCCGAAGAAAGGAAGAAATCTGAAAGAAGAAGAGGATCATCTGGCGCAACGGGAAGACAAACAAACAGAGTTAATCATTTGCTCCTTAATTTACACACTTGCAAGTCAATAAGTGTTGTCAATGTCTCAGTAAGATTGACAGCAAACGAAAGACATTTCAAGAAGTCTGACGTAGCAAGATAAAGGGTACGGGTGACGTCGGTTCAAATGTGTTATAAAGTAGTAGTGTAGGTATAGTATGCGGTCATGTCAATTTAGCTTCAGCTTGCCTTCATTTTAAGAGGTCTGATGAATGTTTTAAATTTGTTTAAATAATAAATAGGCCTTCGCTTTTCTCTGTATATTATATTGACATGATTTTTCTCAGTATAGATTATATTAACCCAATGTGTACCTAATGTCACCTGATAAATTTTGTGAGATTGTCAGACGAATGATTTGTAGCTAACCATAGGTACGTAAAGTAGCTTTCTTTTGCTAAGGAAGCTTGTTTCGCAGTTTATCTACATTTTTGTTCGTTAAATCCATCCATATCTAATTGGTATAATGCTCAGGAGAAAGACATCAAGATATACTAAAATTAAAATATGGCAATGATAATTACGGTTTTATAGGTACCTAGTACTAGTATAATAGCTAGCTAGGTAGGTAGTATAGTACGTATACTACCTAGGTACTACCCTTATAGAATTTGGTTAGATTCAGTCAATTGGTAGATCTAGGGTACTTATCCGCGGCGGCCTAGACTATGGCAGTTGCGGTTTTTCTATGCTGTTTTACCTACTGAACAAGAATTTTAAATAATATTTATTCGGACGACTGTAATTAAACCCCCAGGTGCCAGTACTAAACACGGCGAAATACATTGGACGCCCCAATCCCTAGTGGATTTCGTATCCGCGATTACGTTCCTTGCAGTCCGTGCGGACTGCTTCTTTAGAAATACCAGTCAATTATTATTATGAACTCATTACAAGTTCCCCTTTGGAGGTGATTTTTTTTTTGTAAAACTGAATACTAGGTACCGCTGCAGCCTGGAGATGGGTAGCAGAATGACGGGATCAGGATCAGGTCTTTATGTTTAGTGTTAGTTAGGTCAGGGGCACAGTGCCTTATTAGGTAGTAGTTAGTAGTCAGGGGCAGGGTGCCTTATTAGTAGTGTAAGTTAGGTCAGGGGCACGGTGTCTTAAATGAGATCAGGAAGGTACTAGGTAGGTCAGGGTATGGTTGCCTGCATAGGACAGGACAGCATTCTAGGAAAGGTTAGGGTTATTTTCGTGAGCGGAAATTGTTCCCGGAACTCTGCACTCGCCCCTGGTCAGTTAGGGATCTGGCACCCTAGTTCAAGTTAGATGTGTTTAGGTTGCAAGCTTATTTAGGCCATATTAATTTATATTGCTATAGGTTAGGTTAGGTGGGTTGTCGTGTAGGGGCAGAGCACCATGGGTCATGTAAGAATCCTGCGTGTAGGTAAGGTTGCACTTTTATTTATTTTTATTTACTTTGGTTGGGGGAACAAAGCCGTGGTGATTAGGCAAGAACCTGACGCTCTGGGTTTTGTGAGGTTAGATGTGGTTGGTTTGAGTCGAACCCTGATATTGTTTCTACACAAATACAAACTTCCGGTCTTTACACATTGGAATTACTTGCCGCGCGAGCTGGGAACAGGGTGACCAGATTTTAAAATTGAAATACGTGACACTTAAATTGAAGAGGTAGTTGAACAATATAGACACAACTTATGCTTAGTTATGCACACAGTGACGCAGTCTTTCTCAGCCTTCTTCATTGACTTTTCTTTTGTTTTAAAGTGCATTCGTTGTAGATTTTGTTACAAACAGCTGTTCATTACATGTGTCAAAGCATTAGAATATTGCAATCAAGCATGATTTGCAGCTTTGAAGGATATTAGTAACAAAAGTGACTTGCCATAATATAATGAATAAATTGCAGACAATAAAATACATATGATGAAAACCTTTCAATAACCCTTTTAAAATTATTTTCCTCATTGCTGCTAAGTTATTTTTCATTTGTCATATTTTGCACTAGATCCAACTGCTCTCAAGAGATGGTGTTTGGTTTGAGCATATGTGATGAACTCCGAACAGGACAGTGTGAAATTGCACTTTATCTGTAGTTCTGAATTTATCATCTATACACTGCACCGGTTCCTACACCCACCCCATCGTTGGCCCATCAGAGATAACACTCGCTCCACTTGAGCGTTTGAAGGGGGAATGCTCAGTACAAATTTCGCTAGTTTATTGTATTTTTTTTTTTAGATATTGAAAATACGGGACAAAAGGCGTCCCGGGGAGGGTTGATACGGGACATGGGACAAATGTCATAAATACGGATCAATCCCGTCAAATACGGGACGTCTGGTCACCCTGGCTGGGAATACCTGTTTAACTTTTAAACTAGGTGGTTTGGGTACTTAGCTATAGACAGTAGGGGTGAGAGTCCTGCCCTGCCAATCAGTATGCACGCATGTTACTTTTGGCTGACGGACAAGATAGATTTTTTTTTTTTCCAGATGTGCAGCCCGAGAGGCTTGCGAAAGTTACACGATCTCTCGCTAGCAGTACCTACTGCTTCTTCCTTTGCCTTTTGCATGGAAGCTTTCAATTTGTCTACAGGCACAGAAGCAACTGCTGCTCATGGGAGCAACCATTGCGTAGGGTTCCACAGACCCATGTGACACTGGTTCTAGGAAGTCATCTTCCCGGACCAGTAAGGCACCCGGTCTACAAACTGCCCTGACTTCGAAAAGGAGGAGGGTGTCCAGAGCGTGTAGGCAATTGCTCCCCCCCCCCCCCCCCCCCCCACAACCCCCCCCCCCCCCCCCCACGCTTTATCCACTTGGGAATGGTGCAAGGGTCCCCGAACATTGATGGACTAGCATCGTTGTGTGCTGCTGTCACTTCTTCCCCTTCTTTCATAGCTCCTGGTATCTGGATAGAGCGGAGATTAAGGTGGCTTCTCCCTACTGTTGGATCTCAAATGCTCAGCCTACTTCCATGAAGAAGAGGCTAAATCATTTTTTGTATGCCCTCCTGTGTCTACGGATATGGAAACCATTACACAGGGCTTTACAAAACCCTTTGTTACCAACACCAGTACCTGGAGGTCAACTTCCTTGGCTGGTAAATAACCTTTTCGCTGCTGCACGGGGCTTCACAGACCCCTGTTCTACGGGAGCTACAAGTAGACAGGGCTTCGTGTCACTAGAGGTGCATGGAACTCAGCGTTACTGGCACCGTCCATGGGAAGTCACTTCCCCAGGCTGGTAAAGGTTCTTCTACCACTGCACTATTTAAGTTACCCTATTACCCCTATTTGTTCCTACACGATATACAAACCCTCGATCCTTTACATAAGGAATTACTTTTAGCGTAGCTGGAATTATGGCCATTAAATTCTTGAACAAGGTGGTTAGGCAGTAATTACTGTATGGTAGGCGGGTAGTCCAGCCTGCCCGGATGTAAACACTCCACTTTACTTTCAGCTGTCTTCCAATGAAGACTTATTTTTGTGAGCTCTTGCTGACTAGCCATTGATCATTGAACCGGTGGTATCTTGAAATTTTTATTATTTTAATAAATGTGTGTACAGTGGACCCCCCGTATTCGCGTTCTCCAGATTCGCGGACTCTCACATTCGCGGATTTCTCTCAGGAACGTTTCCCTGCATGAGTGTTAACTAACAAAATAGGCTGTTTTTAGCATTTTTATAGGGGTTCCAAACATTCGCGGGTTCTAACTATTCACGGGGGGGTCTGGTACACATCCCCCGCGAATACGGGGGGACCACTGTATACTGTGTTTGATATTGTTAATTAATTGAATTTAATAATTAATATGCAAACCCACTTTTTGTGATAGCATTGATAGCCACCTTTCTACTTTATGTTAAGGGTGGCGGCAAAGGTATTCCAACATCTTTATTAGTACATATTTTCGCCCTTTAACATTAGGATGAGCCATGTATTCATCCGAAATTTATGCTTACGCTTTGGAAATTACCAAGGGGAACTTTGGAGATTTGTCCTTTGTTTCTTCTGGTAATTCCTTTCGCAGAAGAGGTGGGGTGTGGTGTTGATGTTTGGGGAATCTCCTCTCATTTCGCAGGGCTGTTCCCTTTGATGCGAAAGAAGTATCTGTATTACTTTAAATCCTATTTTCTTTCTTTTACAGGCTGACAGTGGTGATAGTGATTACAGCAGTAGATGGTTGGATATCTCTTCGTGTTGGTTATCCTAACCTTGGAACTGTACCTGTGACTCATAGCATTCTGTGATATTGGTCCTCGAGTGCGTGTACTGATCCCCTGCTGGAAATCATATACATTTACCACTGCTATCCTAGAGTTATGTCACAGAACAAAGCCTTCGCCATCAATGGCCCTGTGATTATTAACTGTGTTCCTGCTGGAAAATGTACCTTATCCTGTAGAAGAAGTCATGCAGAATTTGGAGAAGTTGAAGAGGAAGAGAGCTTGTCAAATGCCGTCATCTTCCTCTTTGGAATCGTCGTATTTTCGTGAGCCTCCACCCCTTCGACCTCTAAGGCGGCTCTCTGCTGAAGAAGTAGAAGGTAGTCTTCCCCCCCCCTAAGATGTCTTGTCATGGGACTTCTAAGGGTCTGCCTCCTCAAATTGAGGAGGCAGTTAGGTCTTCGTCTGGCTCTCCCTTTCCTTTGGGAATGGGAACCATCACACTGTCCCCAGGGCCTAGCACGTTGGGAGCCGTAGAAACTCAAACTTCAGTTCGCACGTCTGCTGCTAGTCCTAGAGGTTCTGCCCCTACGACTAGTTCTGTGTTGGGTGCTCGTTCACGAGTCCCCGAATGCAAGGAAATCTTTGGATTCGCGTGCATCCAGAGTTGGTGATGCCGAGTCTGCTCACCGTCATGACTCGGGCACGGAGTGGAAGAAACGAGCGAGTCGCTCAGGTGACTCACGCCTTGCCGGTGATCGCTTTAACGGTGATTACTTGGTTACCAGGGTTGACGTGGCGGTCCCACAGGACCATGCACGCAGAAACCAGTAGGGCTCCCCCAACCCCCCATTTGGTTCTCTTGAGAGACTTCGGCCTCGACGAGGACTTTGACGCGTTGGAGGACAGTATCGGCTCTCTCCAGTCAGGTGCACGCTCAGCCCCACCCAGACGAGAGTTTCGTAATCCTCCTTGGAAAAGCTTATTCTCCAGATAATAACGTTTTCCTAGACTCGTGTCATGGCCATCGCCACAGGTTGATGGCTGCCTGTGACTCGCTTCTCCTGCTAGTTCCGCTAGCAAGGCGAGCCAGTGTCAAGTCTTCCCCCCTATTCCCTCTACTTCCTATGGCTACGCCGGGAGGGGTGAGGTAAATAGGAGGGATTCTGTGGAGTGCTCTCCGTAGGATTCAGCATCCGGGGACTATGTTCTTGTAGGGACCTTAGGGTCTTACCGGACGTATGTCCACGTCGTTGAGGAACGATCTTATGTCGAACTGGAGACTGTCTCCATGGCTTTTTCTGTCCTTTGGACGGATTTCAATTCGCAGGCCCCTATGGATTCATGCATTTTGGGAGCCTCGATTGTATATTCTATTGAATTGTACACTCATTCCAGTCTTAAATCCTCACATTCAGGACAGGTTTTTATGCCCGTTCCATATCGATTTCTACGGGTGGTGAGGAGGGGCCCACCCAGATGATTGTTTGATGAAATTTGGGGGTCTCGTCGAGCGCTTGAAATTCTTTGGAATTTCTAGCACTCTCAGAGTGTTTTGGTCTTCTACGATCTGCAAACACTTGGGCGAGACGAGAATGCCTGATAATTGTTGCTACGATAATCGGGAATCTTGCTGAATGCTCGAATTCCTTGTAATTTCTTGCATTCTCAGTGTTATGGTTTTTCTGTAGTTTCCAAACACTCGAGCAAGACAGACATAACCGGTATTATTACGAAAATCGGGGTCTCGCTAAGCCAGTACGTACATTCCTTGGAATTTCTAGCGTTTGCAGGGTGATTTGGTTTTCTGAGATTTTCAAACACTCAGGCAACGGGCATTCCCGGTGATTATTACAATAAATGGGAGTCTCGCCGAGCGCCTGGATCCCTTGGTTTTGTTGGCGCTTTCCGAGTGCTCGGCTTCATCATATTGCCGAGTACCAGGGAGAGAAAAGGCTCGCCCGATTATTGTCATACAGAAGTCAGGTTTTTCTTGCCAAGCGTGAGAATTCTTACGAATTCTAACGCTTGCCGAGCGCTTACTATTATGAGTGCTTTGATGGTGAGATGAGTCTGCTCCTCTGCCTGGTTTGGAGTTATGTAGGACTTGGAACTGCATGCAACACCTTCTGGTGAATGTTCAAGCACTGTCTTTGTGTACTTATTGGACTTAAGGGTCCGAACACATAGGACAGCATACACAGAATCCCTATTGTTCTTCTGGGAGCTTCGGCCTCGAAGGAGAACAGTTAATTGGGAAGAAGTGATAGTTCTTCGTTGACGATTACCACTCATAATATGTATTGGTGATCTGCTCAGCTTGCTTGGCTTGGCTCAGCTCGACCAGAGAGCTCGATCTGCCAATCTGAGTGCTTGGCTCTAACGAACAAACTCTCTGGAAAAGTAAATCCACAGTAATATGTCTGATCTGTTATTTAAAATACAAAGCAGAGAGCTTTCGAAGACCTGCACGGTCCTCCTTGTCAATCTGAATACTGAGAATAATGCACTAGTCTCACATAGTTTAAATGACGATCACCGCATTAATTGGAACGAGTCAAATGTAATTTTCAATAGTAAGGATACAGGTATTAGAAGGTTAGTTGAAGGAGCAATTATTAACAGGGGTCTCTCTATGGAAGGCAATAAAGCCTATACGCAAGAAGATTTTATTTTGAATGAAATAATTTGCTGTCAGTTTATCAGAGATTATAACAGATATAGGTTGCATGGTAGTAACACCAATAATCTAGCCACCTCTGATACTGCCGCTGCCTCATCTTCTTTCGTTCAGGTAACAGAGACCCATCCCG
Source organism: Macrobrachium nipponense (assembly GCF_015104395.2). Classification (NCBI taxonomy): domain Eukaryota; kingdom Metazoa; phylum Arthropoda; class Malacostraca; order Decapoda; family Palaemonidae; genus Macrobrachium; species Macrobrachium nipponense. Next base: position 33,677,098 of record NC_087201.1, on the reverse strand, counting down.
TGTCCCTAGTTGCAGGCGCCCAAGCTGCTATGGATAACATATCAAACGATTCAAGAGACGAACCGCCACTTCGAAGATCTAGGCGATTAGCTGGTTTGCCGTTGGAGAACGAGGGGATAACGTGAAGAGCCCAACTACATCATCAAACAGGCTATTTGTAAACTAGTCGAAAACAGAGTTCTTGTATGGTCACTGTTAGTAATTGTATTCAGATTGACAAGGAGGACCGTGCAGGTCTTCGAAAGCTCTCTGCTGTGTATTTTAAATAACAGTTTTATACATTCAACTTACCTGTCAGATATATACATAGCTATTACTCCGTCGTCCGACAGAAATTCGAATTTCGCGGCACGCGCTGGGTGGCGGGAATAGGAACCATACCCGTTTTCTAATTCATAATTTTTCTGTCGCTGGAATGTAAACAACGTTTGCAGTTCCTCCTGACTTGATTTTTGGATTTCATCGCCATCGATCTACTAGGCTATCTTTTGCAGGGAAGTACTGCATCTTTGGTTCGGCATACGCATATTAATTTGTTTTTATAATTTCGCTTCGAAAATTTCGAAGAATTGTTTACGTGTAACTACCGAACTTTTCGGTAGACACTCACATAGTTTGCAAGAAGGAAAATTTTAATGTTTATTCATAATAACGTGTAGTAAATGTTAGAATTGATTGAGCTAACTTCCTTCTTGAGGATGTAAAGAAAGAATAGTTACGCTTCCTTTAGAAGTTTATATAGCTCTCGTACTAACGAGCAGTTAGAGCATTAACAATACTAGTAGTGTGGTATCCTCATCTTCTTATTTCACAGAATCTTCAAATTCATATTGCAAATTGAAGACAAAGGAATGTAGCTCAAAATACGAGCTATTGAAAGGTAAGAAGTGATTTTAATGTTAGTGCAGTGGAGGGTGCGTTCTGATCGGCTCTGTTTCGCTCCCAGGCCTAGACCTCTTCCAAGCTCACATACCCAGAGGAGAAGGAAAGTCGAAAGCCTTACGGAGGTTATGGAGAATCCCCTTCGATCAGGCGTCCCCTCGGCAGGATCTGTAGAACGTCCCAGACTGCCAAGTTCGCCATTGGAAAGGCGTCCTAATTAGTAGAGGGTGCGTTCGATCGGCTCTGTCTCGCTCTCAGGCCTAGACCTCTTCCAAGCTCACATACCCAGAGGAGAAGGAAAGTCGAAAGCCTTACGGAGGTTATGGAGAATCCCCACCGATCGGGCGTTCCCTCGGCAGGATCTGTAAAACGTCCCAGACTGCCAGGGATAGCCATTGGAAAGGCATCCTTTAAAAAGTGCGTCTGTTCTTCAGTTTCTTCATCTTACATCCGAAAAGACGAAGAATGTACATGTTTGGAGTTCGGACGATCTGGCTCGTTCTCTGAATAAGAGAACACTGACTCACTGAGCGAGAGGCTGAGAGCCAGCCAGCAAGCTAGCGCGAGCCGCGTTCCAACAGACTAGCGCGAGCCGCGTTCCAACAGACTAGCGCGAGCCTCGTTCATACAGTTAAACGCGAGCCGCGTTCCAGCAACTGAGTGCGAGCCGCGTTCCAGAACTTTTTTCTTGGCGCAAGGCGCCTTCAAAGAGAAAACAGATGGCTTAACTAAGGAGCCTTATTTTAGAGTGGCAATCAGAAGGATGCTTCCATTGAACGTTTACTGGCAAGAGGCTCGTATAACAAGACTAGAGGCGCTCGGATCTATTAGGGCGCACGGGACCTTCCACGCAAGCGGAACGTTCCAGGAGCGAGTCTCCTTTCTAGCGTGCGGAACATTCCAGGCGCGCGGAACTATCCAGACGCCAGGCGCTAGGCGCAAGGATCCAGACGCCAGGCGTCAGAAGATTCCAAAATCTTCATTTGAGAGAGAGGTCAGTCGCGAGACTCCTCTTTGAGTTTTTTAACTTGAGCAACTTTCCCCTGGCAAATGTGCAAGATGTCGCACAGGCGGCCGTTGCTTTTGTCAGAAGGATTCTGATACTAAGAGAAGCCCCTTTTCATTATTCAGAAGACTCCTGCGTTAGGCAGTTCCTCTCAATGCGGACTCTTTCCTTCATCCATGCTCTTCCCTCGTTTTGAGGAGGCAAGAACTTTGGGAGTTTTTCTTAATAAGAATCTCATCGACGTTTGGGTAGGATGGCGGATAGGAAATATCTACTTCCTTCCGTAAACCCTAGTGATGAACAGGAATTCTGTCTCTTCCGCGATTTTTGAGGAAATCACGAAGATTTAAAGAGTTCCTGGATTAACTTCGTTCCTTAAGGATATAAATATCTCTTCTTTGTTCTATTCGTTTAATTAACGAAAAGAACGAAGATAGTAGAAGGTAGTAGAGTTTCTACTGTATGAGAATACGATACGGTCAAATCATAAACACATACCGTAGTTACTTCTTTTCTGTGCAACTCAATTACCAGTATCCTTCTACGACTTTCCTAGGAAGGACTACGCTTACAGGGATTGTTAAGACAACACCTACTTAGCTTCTAGATTTATCGAAGTCTTGTTTCGCTTAAATATGCTTTAATAAGAACTTCCTGAAGTTCGATAATAATTTTATAAAATTCCTTTATTAAATGGAGTAGCTGGCAACTCTGGAAGAGTAAGCGGGGACTGCTTTCGCTGAGAGCCTGAGACCAACGCAGTACGCCTACGCCTGTGACTGTCAGTACCATGTAGGTGTCAGTCATGAGAAGTCGGGTGTATCTCTCTCTCCTGCGGGATGGAATAACTTCCGTATCTCTCCCCTACAATCGCGGTCTTAACCTCGGATTGAGGGGATAGTTAAGCTAACATAAATAAATATTGTATGCCTTTTGCTAAGAAGCTTTCAATAAGAGAGATAGTACAACCTTTCAATGCTGTTTACCGTAGGTAACATTATTAAAGGATTCTATCGCAGCAGAACATTATATTATGTAATGCTCTCAGGCTTACGAAAGCATAGCTTATTAGAGTACCTGCCTCAGAAGATGGATGAGTCGGATGGGAAACATTCTCTTTGGGGCAGAACTTGTTTCCCTGAATGGACTATAACTATGTATATAAAGCTTTTTCCTACTAAGAACGAATTAATTAACATGTGAAAGGATGTCGGCTACATAAAGGCACAAGTTCTGGCACATAACATAAAAAGAATTAGAAGAAAGGCGCCAGTCTGGCGCAATGCTCCAGAAGCGCCAGCCTGGCGCAAAATTTGCGCCAGAAGCGCCAGCCTGGCGCAAATTTTGCGCCAGAAGCGCCAGCCTGGCGCAGTGATCCAAAAGCACCATCCAAGATTTTCTCGTTTTAGCGAGTTATTAACCTAAGATTCCAGTAGCCTCTCGGACACCAAGCTCGGTAACGGCAAAATTCGTTCCGATTTTCTCACCCATTTAATCACTTAGGTCAATTCCACGACACTCTCATATCGCAAGGAGCATCGAGAATCTCTTTTTTCGCTCCTATTCGCGTTAACAAAGAGATCCTTCTCGATCGACGATAATTCTGTTAACATGTTTAACATTATTGGAAAGAGTTGTGAGAACCTGCGGAAAGTCTTCTTCATAGATCTCTCAGTAAGGTAGAAGACGAACAGGCTTCCTATAGACTGCTTCCTTTTCCTACTTCTCCCCCGATTGAAGATGACGGGGGAAAAGCTTCAAGGAAGATTATCTTGGCAGTACAAGAGCAACTGGCCTCTTTGGTGGGAGTGTTAGCGCCTCGTAGGAAGGACGTTGCGCTTCCAATCAAGAAGTCTCGTCCTCTCTCCCCTGCGAAGCGAGAGGCGTCATGCAGACGTGAAGCTTCCAAACATATCGCAGAAGCTTTCGGTTTTTCGAGAGCGAGATCGGGAGAATCTTACGGAAGACACGTAACGCGAGAGAGACGTGAGACGTCGTCAAGACATGAAGCGTCATTTAAAGCTGCTTTTAGACGCGAGGCTCCAACCAAAAAAAAAAAAATTTTTGGCGCCAGTTAGGACGCCTTTTAGAGAGCGAAGCGTCTTCCAGGCGCGAGCGCGGTCTTCCAGGCGCGAGGCGTCATCCAGACGTCAGCAGCCACACATCGGGAAGGCGTCAGCCAGGACGCTTGGCGGACTAGAAGCGTCATCCAAGCGGGAAGTCATCATTTATGGAGAGAAGCCTGGGCTGTGGGCGCCTTCCAGGACTATTAAAGCGGGGAAGAGGAAGGAATATTCATTCCCTTAGCCCCTCTCCTATTAGGAGTTTGTCTCCTCCAGAGGAAAGACGTACTGAATTAGCAGCGGAGACTCATCTAGACCGAGAATTAGAAGTAAACTCGGGGAGAGCAGTATCAAGGAAAGAGAAGGGGACTGTCGAACTATAAAGTTTTGACAGCCTGGCTTCTAGAGAGTAAGGAGACGACTTGACTCCTGCCTCTCCTCCTTCTCCGCGCTCTCTTTTTCTCGAGTGCAAAGACGAAGAATCTTCGTCTTTTCTTAGAATGAAGCCAGCCATTTCGATGAAGAGGGCTCTTCAGTCTTTAGACTCTTGGATGAGTCGAAGAAGGAGTTAGTTAGAACTGTCTTCTGCATGCCTCCAGCGGAGACTAGCTGGTAAAAAGAGGCATTTGGTGTCAGAGGGGAGAGAATATGGGTATTTCTCTTCCGTCTACGTCAGAAGCGGAACTTTTCGACCTTAGTTGACGCTTCACGTAGACAAGGTTTGAACTCTGCCCGTTAACTTGGGGCATTTCAGAACTGGACCATCTCCTCAAGGGGACTCTTTCATGTATTGGAAAGTTTTCACTTCTTAGATTGGTTCCCTTGGGGTGATGTCCAAGAAAGCCCATGATTCTGAAGGACTCGAACCAGAAGTCCTTCTGTGTATTTTGTCTTGTATAGACAAAGCGGTTCAGGATGGCTCGGTTTGAGATCTCTTTATTTGAGCAGGTCTTCTTAAAAAGAGGACAGTATATAAGTGCCTTTTTAACCAAAGCGGTCTCCCACGCTCAGAGGGGCAGCGCTTCTGTACTCGCCTTTGTCTGACTTTTTGTTCCGTTCTCAGTTAGTGAAGGACATTTCTCGTTCATTAACTGAGAAGGCGACTCAAGACCTTCTGACGCAGTCAGCAAGGAAGAAGAAACCTGCAGACAGCTTAAGAAAACACTGTCATTGTCTGATGAGGAGAAAGACCGGGCCTACAAAAACCTGACACAGATGCGCTAGATGTGAACATATAGGACAGATAAAAGTGTCCGATGTGGACATTGCCAGACATCCTCGAGACTCTACCAAGCTCGAAAGCTCCGGCAAGTGGGGAGGAGCCAACCAGGCGCGAGGCGCCAGGCAGGAGCGAGGCGCCAGGCAGGCGCAAGGCGCCACTCCAACCGGGCGCTAGACGCCAGCCAGAGGCGCGAAGCTCCAGGCAGGCGCCAGGCAGGCACAAAGCGCCAACCTGGCGCGAGACGCAGCAGGTGCGAGGCGCCAGCAGGCGCAGGGCGGCCAGCCAGGCGCGAGCAGCCGCCAGGCGCAAGCCAAGCTCTAGGTGCGAATCTCCAGCTAGACGCCAGGCGCGAGTGAGGCGCAGCCCAGGGCGCGACGCCACGCAGGCGCGAAGCACCAGGCAGGCGCGAAGCACCAGGCAGGCGCAAGGCGCCAGGCAGGCGCGAGGCGCCAGCCAGGCGCCAGCCAGGCGCCAGCCAGGCGCAAGCCAGGCTCTGGGCTTCATCCCAGAAGAGATTTCTGTGCAAAGAAAGCCCTGGTCTTCCTTTGGAAAGAGTGGAATCTCTAAAGCACTTCTTGAGTAACTTGATGTTTCCTTCAAACAGCTAAGAATTAAAAAGCGCTTGAAGTGCGAGCTTTTAAAACCAATTCTTGTTCTTTTCCCCATAACATATGTGTGAGAGGTCATATTAGCTGTAATAACGGGAGATGCAACCTCTGTGTTGACTTCTCTTTGCACGAAGAGATCAAGTGGGCCTATGAGAGATCCTTCTCTCTTTGTTATACGTGTCCACGGATGCGTTGCTGGGATAGGGAGCCGACACTGATCCTTAACTAGTAAATTAAATTTTTTTTTTAAATTTTAATTTTAATAATAAGTGTATTATTTTCTGAGGTTATTTGAAATGAGTTTTGGGGATAGCTCTTTTCAAATTAAGCACAAACCCTCTGTTAGGATCAGGTGATCGGGATCGGTGTTGTGCTCCTTAAATTATGCCAATAGGCATTGGTGTATTGTCATGTAAGTGGATAAGACCCCATTGACAAATGACCACTAGATTCTGTTCAAGTAAGTGGATAAGACCCCCTTGACAGATCTACAAGAACTCTTAGCCATAGGTCACTCCTCGCTGAGGCTCTTGAGACGAAGCAGACTACTAGCAATAGCTAGGGAAGTTCGACCCTTCGTCTAAACACATAGGAACCAAGGTTTTTATTTATTTATTACCTACAACGTATGTTTTGTTTACCTGTCTATTCAGTAAATAGCTGTCTTTTACCCTTCACCAATGGTGTGAATCAGCTATGTATATATCTGACAGGTAAGTTGAATGTATAAAAATGATATTGTTATGATACAATAAAGTTTTATACATACTTACTTGGCAGATATATACAATTAAATGGCCCTCCCAGCCTCCCCTCAGGAGACAGCTGGAAGAAAAATTATGAATTAGAAAACGGGTATGGTTCCTATTCCCGCCACCAGCGGCGGGGGTAGATCACCTGACCTACCTGCCGCGTGTGCCGCGAAATTCGAATTTCTGTCGGACGACGGAGTAATAGCTATGTATATATCTGCCAGGTAAGTATGTATAAAACTTTATTGTATCATAACAATATCATATCAGACATATTACTGTGGATTTACTTTTCCATTTTATTTTATTAACTCATGTGATTATGAGGTTTCTTTGAACAAACACTCTGTTCTTGATTAGTGCGATTCCTTGCCATGACATAGCACCCGTGTTGCAGTGAGTTTTCAAGGGGTCATTTTCTTTCGTCTTCGTCATCTGATGCTTCCTAACCTCTCCCTCTTCAAAGGTTTCCACGTCCTAAGAAGAGGAAGGTATTCTCTGCCTCTTAAGAAGTCTCGCTTCGAGACTACCCTTTCCATGAAGAGAATAATTGGCTGTCTCTTCGGCTCGCCTGCTCCTTCTGGAGTGGGAACCTGGATGCTATACACAAATATGGTGTCTCAAGAGCCCCAGGAGTTCGAACAAAAGTGGTGCAGGACACATTGGTGGCTCAGACCCACCTGTAAAAGCCAGGAATGGCTATTCTTCAGGTGCCAAGATTGATGTCTCTGTCCCTCGGGACGAGGCATCTGAAGGAGATAGGAGGAGGTCCTCTGTGTAGTCCTCTTCATGAGGTTCGATCATGGAGAAGATAGATGCGTAGCAAGACATGGCAGGTTCTTGCCAGCCTTTACTGTATTTAACTCCGGTCAACTTTCGTTCGTGCAAACGCAAACGAAACGGTTGTAGGAATGAATGCTTTGTTTAACAGAGTGATAACAGTGCAAGTTCAGGAAGAGCGGTCAAGAATAGTCAATCCTCCTCTCTTTTCTTTTCCCTCTACTTCCTGGTTAGACTGGAATGAACAAGGAAGTAAGAGGAATTCTGTGGAGTCTACTCCTCGGAATTCGAACCCCAGAGACACTGTTTTTGGTTACTCCTCGGAATTCGAACCCGAGAGACTATGTTTTTGGGTCAAACTTAGGATCTTACTGAACATATGTCAATCCATTCAGGATGGATAAATCAAGAGGTTCGAATGCCTCTCCAGTGCTACTGTTTTTGGAACAACCAGTTCGGCTTGAACTAGTCGTCTTCGGTATCCTGTTATCACTATAGAAGTCTCCCTTCCGGCTTTGCTCTCTTCATTAGAGAATGAAGGAGGTCTGCTTCAAGTCCTTATTCATTGTTCCTCGAATGAAGAAGAATAGGGCTGGAGTGTGATTTACAGGAACCTACTAATATACTAGTATATTTCTCATGCGAAATGCTTCCGCTATCAGTTGCATTGTCTGAGTTGTAGGCACATTAGGCACATACCTGTGAGTTAGCTCTTCTGGTATGTGATTGGGACAAACAGTACCTTCTCTTAATTAACCTGGAACTCAGGACAGCCTTTTGGGCCTCCCAAGAGTTACTGGTTTTGGTCTTGAGATAACTAGTGTTGTTTCCCAACAACTCCACAGCATTTGCGTTATCACTGCACAAGAGGGTTTTCTTCTCTCCCATTTCTGTTAGAATGTAGATGCTCGAGTGTATTTTTTTTTGCACTCGATGGTTCTAGCCGAATGCATTCTTTCATGGATTGCTCTACCAGACAACTCAGGATGATGATAAGTTGAGCGAGCGGTGTATGGCTCTGCCTCAGTACTGCTTGCTCTCCGAGATTCTTTTTGGTTTGGTATTGTTTCTCCTCTGTTGAGGATTGACTACCAATTCGAATCTCTGCCCGGCAATCACAGACTTAGGTCTCTGGTTGGCTGGAATTCTTGCATACGTGTATGCCCACATCTCTTGCGCCGCATTTGCCGTTGCGAGAATTTCCAGACAAAGATATATCATTAGACTTGTTATCATCTTTCTGTTTACCCCACGGTATAACAGAAGTCTGTAGCCTAGTCTTCCGCTTCATTGCACCTGCCCCATCGGCTGCTGCAATGAAGCAGAATGATATTCTTCAGACAATTTGAGTTTGTTTTCTAATATACATTTCCTAATTCATAAGGTGTTCAATTATTTTTTGTTCACCCCGAATTGTAAATGAATAACGAAAGACTTCACCTGTTCCCCGCCCTACTAGCTGTGCTTCCAAAGTAATAGAAAAGTCTTCCCTGATCCAACATGAGAAGCAGTTCTTCAGGCAGTACAATCCCTGTGTTTTCATTACTGAAAGATGCTCTGCTTTCATTGCAAACTCAGACTTTCTCGCTGAGCAGCAATGAAATAGCGGATTAGCTTTTTCAGTCTTCTGTAAAACAACAGGGATTAAAGCTGTTTTCACTGGTTGGTGTCATTGATGGGACTTTTTCTATGATCAGAATCTTGAGAGTTTACTTCTCTCGATTCAACTGTGAAGACATAGGTCCACTTTCACCTTAGTCATTCACTAGTAATATAGTATTATTTCTCCTTGGTGGAGATTCAACTACTGATGAGAAACTTCTTTCTTGCCATCACATAGACCTCAGTCTCTAGAAGGTAGTTGACTATTGTCTGATGTGCACATACCTTGCAAGAAACATCATCTTGTCTCTCAACATCGTCGGCGAACAAGATAGACTATTTGTATGGTTATTCTCAGTGTAACCCTTCAAAAAGGTGTGTCATGTGACTGTCTCGGATGCATGGCAGTGTAGTCAGTCAGTATCTGTTGAGGAGTCCGAGTCCTTCATGATCTGTGCTGTGGACTTTGTATTGGTTGATCCAGATCAGTCATTACTTTGTCCTATTGGTGTGTTGCTGTACCCATGAAGGATCGACACCCATCGTTGAGTGTCTGTGTCTTTATCCCAGTCTTACGAGATCGTGAGACTTCTCTGCAGTTGGATAGTCCAGTGGATGGGTACATTTCATCATTCCGAAGAATTTGTTGAACTGGAAGATAGAAGAGGTATCATTGCGACCATATTTATATCTTTCTTCCTTCGGGTCTGCCCATGAGTCTTTGGATGCTTGCAGGTTGTTTGCTTGCCCGGGTTCTTCAAGAGGACTAGTTGCATCTTGCCTTTGGTTTACGGTTCTAGAGGTAAGAAGGATGTGAGAGTTGCTGGCCTTTCCACCTTCCCCACCTCGTCCTTCTACTGGTCGGGCGATTGATACGGTAAGCTTGCACATCGAGCTTCCTTTCTATTTTCCTTATCAGAATCATAGAAGCATCCCACTCCTTCCTCTAGCAAGGGGAGGGAGGAGATTGGCAATAATTCAAACCTTTCCCAGATCTTTACATTAATGCCTCCAACTCTAAAATATTCTTCCCAGCCCTTTTTCGGATGAGTTACGATTCCTCACTCATTTTGAAAAGGCCCAGAAGTCTGACTCTTGATCATGCAGGTCTTATACTCCGATCAAGTTGTTAGAGGCAGGGCACTCCTTGCTCTTACAACAGGAGGAATAGCCCTGGTGTGCAGAACTCCAGTCAGTTTTAGAGGCTTACGCACATTCCTCCCACTAATCAGTGAGTTTTCCTTATGTAAAGGACAGATGGTTTGTATATTGTGTAGGTAGGGACAAATCACATAGTTTGAAAGTACATTGTATTTTTCCTAACTAACAAACCTGAGGTCCTTTACATTAATGCCCACCTCATGCCACCCCTCAATCTGAACCTGCGCCAAAAAGCAAAGTGGAGTGTTCATAGGGCAGGCTGGCCTACCCGCCTACCTGACGGTAGTTACTGCCAAACCACCTTGTTCAAGAATTTAATGGCCGTAATTCCAGCCTACACTTAATAGGTAGGAAAAATACATTTTTCTTTCAAAAATTTTTATGTTTCAGCTGTGAAAGGCTGTAGATCTATACTCGGTTTAGTCTGAGAGCTGGAAAGAGTAAATATCCCCTCCTCACTGGAGATTTCACTACTAATGAGAAGCTTGGAAAGGTCCTACCCTCCCATGGACCTCGGGCCCCAAGTAGAATGTGACTCTCATCTTGTGGAGCCTGACTTGTGCACCATACGAGCCCTTATGTGAGTTGTCAGATGGATCTGACCCTCAAAACCATTTTCCTGCTTACCCTGGCATTGGCGAAGAGATTAGGCAAACTTCATGGACTTTTCATCAAAGTTAAACGATTGAGGGGATGGGGATCAGTTACGTTCAACTTCATCCTGGATTTCGTAGTGAAAACTCAGAATCCATTGTTCCCTGAAGCAGGTTTGAGTCCTTCATGATCCCCTCGCAAGAGGACTTTGTTGGTAATGATCCAGACGAGATGCTACTTTGTCCCGTTAGAGTGCTGCGGCGCTATCACAAGAGGAATTGATATATCTGGCCTGAGTGTTGACGACTCTTCGTTAACACTGGCTCGTCCAAGAAAGAAATGTCCAAGAACACGATCTCGTTCTGGTTTTATGAGACAATCAGGAGAGCGTATTCTGCTGCTGGTGAAGATGACACTTGTATATTCTGCCCGAGAGCTCACAAAGTCAGTGGCATCGCTCCAACCCTCACATTCCGGAGAACCTGTTGGGATGTGGTCATGCTAGAGCACTTTCACCTTTTTCTACCTTTGGGAGAGATTACCAACAAGTCCTTGGACACTTTTTCCTGGGACCTGTGGTTGTGTAGCTTACCCGGCTCCTTTGACAGGACAGGATTGCATCTCGCCTGAAATGTTCGGTTGTGGATGTAAGTGAGAATGCCTGCGGGAGTAACTGGCTTCTCCTCCTTCCCTCTCATCCTCATCCAGAGAGTGGATTCAAGCCATTACATACCAGTTTCATACAATCAACTTACCTGTCAGATATATACATAGCTAAGACTCCGTCATCCCCGACAGAAATTCAAATTTCGCGGCACACGCTGCGGGTAGGTCAGGTGATCTACCGTCCTGCCCTGGTGGCAGGATTAGGAACCATTCCTGTTTTCTATCATATTTTCTCTATCGCTTGGAATGTAAACAACGTTTGCAGTTCCTCCTGACTGGATTTTTGGATTTCATCGCCATCGATCTTCTGGGCTATCTTTTGCAGGGAAGTACTGGATCTTTGGTTCGGCATACGCATATTAATTTGTTTTAATAACTTTGGCTTCGAAAATTTTGAAGAATTGTTTACGTGTAACTACCGAACTTTTCGGTTGACACTCACATAGTTTGCAAGAAGGGAAATTTTAATATTTATTCATAGTAACGTGTAGTAAATGTTAGAATTGATTGAGCTAACTTCCTTCTTGAGGAAGTCAGGAATAGAATTAGTTACGCTTCCTTTAGAAGTTTTTATAGCTCTCGTACTAACGAGCAGTTAGAGCATTAACAATACTAGTAGTGTTGTATCCTCACCTCCTTCTTACCTTCACAGAATCTTCAAATTCATATTGCAATTTGAAGACAAAGGAATGTAGCTCAAAATACGAGCTATTGAAAGGTAAGAAGTGATTTTAGTGTTCACAGTGCAGTGGAGGGTGCGTTCTGATCGGCTCTGTTTCGCTCCCAGGCCTAGACCTCTTCCAAGCTCACATACCCAGAGGAGAAGGAAAGTCGAAAGCCTTATGGAGATTATGGAGAATCCCCACCGATTAGGCGTCCCCTCGGCAGGATCTGTAGAACGTCCCAGACTGCCAAGTTCGCCATTGGAAAGGCGTCGTAAAATAGTAGAGGGTGCGTCCGATTGGCTCTGTCTCGCTCTCAGGCCTAGACCTCTTCCAAGCTCACAAGCCCAGAGGAGAAGGAAAGTCGAAAGCCTTACGGAGGTTATGGAGAATCCCCACCGATCGGGCGTTCCCTCGGCAGGATCTGTAGAACGTCCCAGACTGCCAGGGATAGCCATTGGAAAGGCATCCTTTAAAAAAGTGCGTCTCTTCTTCCGTTTCTTCATCTTACATCCGAAAAGACGAAGAATGTACATGTTTGGAGTTTGGACGATCGGCACGTTCTCTGAAAACTAAGAGAACACTGAGCGAGAGGCTGAGAGCCAGCCAGCAAGCTAGCGCGAGCCACGTTCCAACAGCCAGCAGCGAGCCGCGTTCCAACAGACTAGCGCGAGCTGCGTTCCAACAGACTAGCGCGAGCCTCGTTCATACAGTTAAACGCGAGCCGCGTTCCAGCAACTGAGCGCGAGCCGCGTTCCAGAACATTTTTCTTGGCGCAAGGCTCCTTCAAAGAGAAAACAGACGGCTAGACTGAGGAGCCTTATAGTAGACAGAAGGATGCTTCCATTGAACGTTTACTGGCAAGAGGCTCGTAAAAGAAGACTAGAGGCGCTCGGAACTATCAGGGCGCACGGGACCTTCCACGCAAGCGGAACGTTCCAGGAGCAAGTCTCCTTTCTAGTGTGCGGAACATTCCAGGTGCGCGGAACTATCCAGACGCCAGGCGCTAGGCGCAAGGATCCAGGCGCCAGAATATTCCAAATCTGCATTTGAGAGAGAGGTCAGTCGCGAGCCTCCTCTTTGAGTTTTTTAACTTGAGCAACTTTCCCCTGGCAAATGTGCAAGATGTCGCACAGGCGGCCGTTGCTTTTGTCAGAAGGATTCTGATACTAAGGAAGCCCCTTTTCATTATTCAGAAGACTCCTGTGTTAGGCAGTTCCTCTCGATGCGGACTCTCTCCTTCATCCATGCTCTTCCCTCGTTTTGAGGAGGCAAGAGTTTTGGGAGTTTTTCTTTTAAGAATCTCATCTACGTTTGGGTATGATGGCGGATAGGAAATATCTACTTCCTTCCGTAAACCCTAGTGATGAACAGGAATTCTGTCTCTTCCGCGATTTATGAGGAAATCACGAAGATTTAAAGAGTTCCTGGATTAACTTCCTTCCTTAATGGATATATATATACTCTTTCTATCGTTCTGTTAACGAAAAGAACGAAGATAGTAGAAGGTAGTAGAGTATCTGCTGTATGAGAATACGATACGGTCAAATCTTAAAAACATACCGTAGTTACTTCTTTGCTGTGCAACTCATTTACCAGTATCCTTCTACGACTTTCCTAGGAAGGACTACGCTTAAAGGGATTGTTAAGACAACACCTACTTAGCTTCTAGATTTATCGAAGTCTTGTTTCGCTTAAATATGCTTTAATAAGAACTTCCTGAAGTTCGATAATAATTTTATAAGATTCCTTTATTAAATGGAGTAGCTGGCAACTCTGGAAGAGTAAGGCCAGACGGCTAACGGAGACTGCTTTCGCTGAGAGCCTGAGACCAACGCAGTACCATGTAGGTGTCAGTCATGAGCGGTCGGGTTCATCTCTCTCTCCTGCGGGATGGAATAACTATCCGTATCTCTCCCCTACAATCGCGGTCTTAGCCTCGGATTGAGAGGATAGTTAAGCTAACATAAATAAAATATTGTATGCCTTTTGCTAAGAAGCTTTCAATAAGAGAGATAATACAACCTTTCAATGCTGTTTACCGTAGGTAACATTATTAAAGGATTCTATCGCAGCAGAACATTATATTATATAATGCTCTCAGGCTTACGAAAGCATGGCTTATTAGAGTACCTGCTCAGTAGAAGATGGATGAGTCGGATGGGAAACATTCTCTTTGTGGCAGAACTTGTCTCCCTGAATGGACTATACTACTTATATAAAGTTTTTTCCTACTAAGAACGAAATTAACATGTGAAAGGATGTCGGGTACCATAAAGGCACAGGTGTTCTGGCACATAACCTAAAAAGAATTAGAAGGAAGCGCCAGCCTGGCACAAAGCGCTAGAAGCCCCAACCTGGCGCAATGCGCCAGAAGCCCCGCCAACTGGCAATGCGCCTGCGCCAGAAGCGCCACCGCCTGGTGCCATGCCGCCTGGCGCAGGCCCAGCCGCGCCAGCCTGGCCAGTGACCAAGAGCACCATCCAAGATTTTCTCGTTTTAGCGATTTATTAACCTAAGAGTCTAGTAGCCTCTCGGACACCAGGCTCGGTAACGGCAAGATTCGTTCCTGATTTCGTTACCCATTTAATCACTTAGGTCAATTCCACGACTCTCTCATATCGCAAAGAGCATCGAGAATCTCTTTTTTTCGCTCCTGTTCGCGTTAACAAAGAGAACCTTCTCGATCGACGATAATATCTGTTAACATGTCTAACATTTTTGGATAGAGTTGTGAGAACCTGCAGAAAGTCTTCTTCATAGATCTCTTAGCAAGGTAGAAGACGAACAGGCTTCCTATAGACTGCTTCCTTTTCCTCGAACCAAGAGAAGTAGCAATATACGCCATCTTTATTTTTTTTAGAAAGGGGAATAAACTTTAGTCTTTTTTCCCCTAAATATAAATTCTTTGCAGAATTTAAGATAAAGGGCATCAAAGAAAAGAGAGAGGATAATACTTTATGCCTCATTTTGGCCTTAGAGAGGTTGGATTCACAGAGGTCCACGTTCTTCTCACAACATGTTTTTGGAAGTTTTTTCCAAGAGAGTCTGGATATTCTATCAGCATCTATTATAAATGGACCTGAACAACCTCTCCACTCTGAGTCTGTCTGCGTGCAGAGTGACCAGAAGTGGACATGAATGAGAGGATTTTTTAAGGTAAATGACAATTGTCATGGCCAAAACATAGAATTGCTGCAGATCGTGCTAGAGGGAATGAGGAAGCTGTCCTCTTCCGATACTCTGTGAACCACATAGCGGTTTTTTCTTCCCTTTCAGAGGGAAGAATCACCTTTGTATATGTCTGCTATCAAAGAATGCAGTAAAAGGTTATACTCTGTCTCTACAAAGGGAATTGGAGATAGCAGAGGATTAAGATCTTCGGGATCTTATATGATACCTCAATATGACAAGAGTAGGATATTATGTACTTCTAATGGGATCTTTTTTGTGGCCACAGATTCCATGTTCTGACAAGATGGAACTGCTCCTCATCAAACTTCTTTGAGAAATTTTTATGAGGGAATTCTTTGTTTCTCTTGGTCCTAAACGACCAAGAAGACAAGTAAAATTTTTTTTGAGCATTGGAATCTCGCATCAGATTCTATGAAGACTAGGCAATGGGTTCTTGCCAGCATAGTATGTCTGGCAAAAGAACTAAAACCCCCTATTCCTGATTCAATGTTTTCAGATAGAGGTTTCGTTGTCCAGGCAGGGTACTTAAGTTTTCATCTACAGTAGAATGGTTCAAACGTTTGCCTACAGAGTCTTTGGAATGCGATGACGGCTCGAAAGGCTTCCCAGAAGGTGTTCAGAGGGATACAATAAAGAGCTAGAAATCAGGAGTCCTCCCAATTTCAACTTGGAGTCTCCTTCGAATTCCAGGCTTCTTCCCTTCCTTCGGACAAGGATAGGGAAGATTCTGCAACGAGAAACCCCTTCAACAGGTAAGAAGAGATCTCGTGAGCAAGGGAAGTACTCAAGAAGGATCCTCCTCGGAGGAAGACTCTTATCTCTTGTACTGTTAGATATCCTATCGTATACTGGATGTAGCTGACTACAATCACCTCCTCTTGCCGGAGAGGCCAAAGCTCTAAGTGGAAGAATTTCTTCCACCCTTCTCCAGTCTTGTGATTTACTATTGTGGATGTTCAGGACTTTCGGACAATGTAGCGCCAACCAGGAGCCTTATGCCAAAACAGGCGTAAAAAACGCCAGAGGCAGACAGCCCCAAGAACACTGTCATTGTCTGATGAGGAGAAAGACCGAGCCTACAACCTGACATAGATGCGAACATATCGGACAGATAAGAGTGTCCGATGTGGACATTGCCAGACATCCTCGAGACTCTACCAAGCTCAAAGCTCGGCAAGTGGGGAGGAGCCAACCAGCGCAAGGCAGGAGGCCACAGGCGGCAGGGGCCAGGCAGCGCGAGCGGCCGCCAAGGCAGGAGCGAGGCGCCAGGCAGGCGCGAGGTACCAGCCAGCCGCGAAGGCGCCAGGCAGGCACAAAGCGCCAACCTGGCGCGAGGAGCCAGCCAGGCGCAAGCCAGGCTCTAGGCGCGAATCTCCAGCTAAGGCGCGAGGCGTCAACCAGATGCGAGGCGCCAGTCAAGCGAAAGGTACCTGACAAGCGCTAGGCTCCAACCAAGAGCGAAGCACCAGCCAGGCGCGAGGTTCCTGCCAGGCTTCAGGCTTCAGATGGGAGAGATCCATTTCAAGAAAGCCCTGGTCTTCTTTGAAACATGGAGATCTCCTAAGCACTTCATAAGTGACTTTGATTCCTTCTAACAGCTGAGAATTAAAAGCGCAGAAGTGCGCACTTTTTGCAATTCTTGTTCTTTACATAACAATATGTCATATAAGACATTTTTAGCTGTGTTGTACGGTAGAGGCAACTCTGTGTTGACTTCTCATTACACAAAGGATGTCAAGTTAACCTACGAGAGATCCTTCTCTTTTGGTTTATACGTTTCTGCGGATACGTTACTGGGATAAGGAGCCGACACTGATCCTTAACTTTGAGTTAAGTTATTTAACTTAGTGAAATTATTGGGTTTTTGAAAGGAGTGTGGGGATAACTCTTTTCAATTTGAGCGCGAAACCCTCGTGTTAGGATCAGGTGATCGGGGTCGGTGTTGCGCTCCTTCATAAGGTGTATTGTCATAGAAGTGGTCCAGTACCCATTGACAAAGTCCTTTCAGGCTCTGCCGAGTAAGCGGTTCATACCCCATCGGCAGACCCACAAGAACTCTTGGCCATAGATCACATATCTCGCTAAAGTCTTGAGGTGATGCAGACTCCTTGGCAACAGCCATATGAAGTCT
>NC_087201.1:33553906-33659274 GCF_015104395.2 Macrobrachium nipponense | reverse complement strand
CCTCGCTCTCCAAGAGTTCCAGGACCGCTTGATGGGACACTCAGTGGTGTTGATGTGCGACAACACCACGGTAGTGGCCTACGTCAACAAACAGGGGGGCCTAGTGTCTCTCCCTTTGTACCAGTTGAATCGGCAGGTGCACGAGTGGGCCGAGGCACACTCAATAGAGCTGTCGGCACGCTACATTCCAGGGAAGAGAATGTAGTAGCAGACACGCTCAGCCGTCGGGATCAGGGTGATAGGGACCGAGTGGTCTCTACACCAGGACGTGGCGGAAAGGCTCTCGACCTGTGGGGGCGACCAGTCGTGGATCTGTTCGCCACCCGGCACAACAGGAAGCTCCAGGTTGTTCTTCTCGGCCGTGCCGGACCCATGGGCAGCTGCAGAGGACGCTCTTCAACACCCGTGGGACAACCTCTTCGTCTATGACCTTTCCCCCGTTCAGCCTGATTCGCAAGGTGATCAGTCGAGCACTGGTCACCCACGAATCTCAGGATGATCCTGGTGGCTCCCAAATGGCCACAGGCCATTTGGTATCCGGACCTGCTGGCTCTTCTCGCAGGAGAACCGAGAGAGATTCCCCCCTTGGCACAACCTTCTCGCCCAGCCACACGTCGAGCGGTACCACCGAGCAGTCCAGTCCCTACGTCTTCACGGCTGGCTGTTATCCACCATCTCTTTGCGAACGAGAGGCTTTTCTCGTAGCGCAGCAACAGAGATGGCTGGAAACGTCCGTCAGTCCTCTGCAGCTGTGTACCAGTGGGAATGGGCCGTCTTCTGTGGTTGTGTCGTAGACGGGGTCTATCTCCTCTCAGAGCCACTCTTCAGCAGGTAGCGGATTTCCTCGTTTTTCTTCGCCGAGAGAAGCTCCTCTCAGTCCCCACAGTCAAAGGATACAGAGCCGCCCTGGCTCTCGTCCTGAAACTGAGGGGATTGGACATCTCGAACTCGTTCGAGATCTCCTTGCTTTATGAGGAACTTCGAAAGGTCTTGCCCACCATCCAGGGAACTCAGGCCCCCTGCGTGGGATGTGACTCTCGTCCTTAGGAGTTTGACTCGAACGCCGTTACGAGCCACTCCGAGAGTCGTCAGACAGGGATCTGACCCTCAAGACCCTCTTCTTGCTGGCCCTGGCATCGGCGAAGAGAGTAGGGGAACTTCATGGTCTTTCCTATGATGTACGACACTCCAGGGGATGGGGATCTGTGACGCTCGATTTCGTCCCGAACTTCGTTGCGAAAGACTCAGAAACCGTCGGTCCCTGACGACAGGTTCGAGTCCTTCACGATTCCCTCCCTAATGGACTTCACCGATAATGATGCGGATGAGATGCTGCTTTGTCCTGTGAGGGCGCTACGGCGCTATCTGAAGAAAACTCGACACCTCAGGCCTGAGTGTCGACGCCTCTTCGTTAGCACCGGGGTAACCAAGAAAGAAGTATCCAAGAACACTCTTTCATTCTGGCTGCGTGAGGTCATCAGGAGGGCGTATGAGGCTGATGGTAGTGACGACATCCGTACGTCCCGTCCAAGAGCTCACGAAGTCAGAAGTATTGGCCCCTCGTTGGCGTTCGTAAGACTTCTCCGTGGCGCAGGTCCTGAAGGCAGGGGTCTGGTCTAACCAGACTACTTTACGTCCTTCTACCTTCGGGATATTGCCCACAGGTCCTTGGATACCTTTCCTTGGGACCCGTGGTGGCTGCTCAACAAGTTGTGTAGCTAACCCAGACCCTCGCAGGCTGAAACAGCATCGAGTCCTGGTGTGACTGTGTGGATGGATGTGTGAGTGAGTGAGTGACTGGCTCCCTCTTCCCATCTTTTCCTCCTCCTCTACCTGTGGGCAGAGGGCCACGGTCGTCACTACGCTGGATGAGGACGAGATGCAGGTGAGCTATATGACAGAGCCCCATCCTATCCCTTTCACTAGGGGATAGGAGCAGAATATCCACCACATTCCTCCTATACAAGGGGGGGGAAGTGGATGCCTACAAGAGTCAAACCCATGACTTTATATTTGCTCCTGTACAGGACAACAAGTTCTTACATTGCTGGTACGAAGAGATACGCTTGCCTCTCTCTTAGTACTCGGTCCAGAGGTCTGACCATTGATCCTGCGGTGCACACCCCGATCAATCGGACAGAGGCTTGGATCCCTCCCTCGCTCTTACGACAGGGAGACTTCCAAGGTTGGGCGAACACCAGTCTGTTCACAAAAGACTCTGATTCCTCCCACCAAGAAGTGAGTCTTCCTATTGTAAAAAGGACCGAAGGTTTGTATGCCGTGTCGGAACAAATGACAATTTGTCCAAAATTGCATTTTTCCTAACTATACAAACCTGAGGTCCTTTTACACATAGCCCCACAACCTCATTGCCACCCTCACTCTGCATTTTTGTTTGCTGGGCCCAAAGCAGTGATTTGTTTTGCCTCTCTCTTAGTATCGCGTCCAGAGGTCTGTTTACCATTGATCCTGCGGTGCACACCCCGATCAATCGGACAGAGTCTTGGATCCCTCCCATCGCTCTTACGACCATGGGAGGACTTCCAAGGTTGGGCGAACACCATTGTTCTGTTCCACAAAAAAGACTCTGATTCCTCCCACCAAGAAGTGAGTCTTCCTATTTGTAAAAAGGACGTCGAAGGTTTGTATGCCGTGTCGAACAAATGACAATTTGTCCAAAATTGCATTTTTCCTAACTATACAAACCTGAGGTCCTTTTACACATAGCCCCACCTCATGCCACCCCTCACTCTGCAGTTTTTGCTTGGGCCAAAAGCAAAAAGTGATTTGTTTACCTCCCAGTCGCGCGCGCGCGCAGCTCGTCGGACAAGCAGTTAACTACCGAACCCTTGTTCGAAAGCTTACGACCTATCCAGCTGCCGCTAGTACCTTCCTATTGTAAAGACCTCAGGTTTGTATAGTTAGGAAAAATGCAATTTTGGACAAATTGTCATTTTTTAAAGAAATAAATTGTAATTTTTCTGACTATACAAAACAGGTTCTTTACATTTCATGCCCATCTCATGCCACCTGGGCCAAAAGGCAAATTGGAATGCTTACATCTGGGTAGGAGGGCCTACTGGATGGTTGTTAACTGCCTAATCACTGTTTGATAGTTCAACAGCCATTTCCAGCTTCACTGAAAGTAATTTCTAATGTAAAGGACTTCATGTTTTGTATAGTTTGGAAAAATGCATTTAACTTTTAAAAATTGTGATATTCAATGCTATCTTTATGATGAGCAGTTGGGGGAACATAGATATGCAATAACAAGGGGAGGTGTGAACAATGCTTTATTCATGCACCTATCATCAGCTAACCAATGTTGATTGGCAAAACAGTAAATAGTTATATAAAACAAACTATACATACAGGTACTATCCGACTTACAACCTACTCGACATACGACCACTCGTACTTACAACCTTACTTCAGACGGTTGACCATTGGGTTACTTGGCACGGGCATTTTTCATGAGAACTCTCATCACTCAGGCATGGAACTCTACACTCTGAGCTCAGTTTCGAGTTACCCTGCCCTATCTCCAGCATCATTTGGTATTAACTGTACTGTAGACTGAATTGCAAACCAATTTACGTAAGAATCGACTTCTGACATGCATGCAAGAACCTGACCCCATTGTAACTCAATGCCTGATTGTACGTAATATATACTATTACATAAATTATTAAAATGTATTAGTATTAGTACATTATGGTAAAAAGATTGAAATAATGATTGTACATTACATTACAGTACTAAGTAGGCACTTATATAGCAAAGGTTTGATAGTATACCCTACCCAGTATGTTGGCCACTTTCTAAGGTTCGACTTACATCCAATCCGACTTACAACCAGTGGGTCGGAACCAAACTTGGTTGTAAGTAGGATAGTACCTGTACACTGAAAAGGAAGAGTTGAGACTGCTCTTATTAGGGCAGTACCTAATTTTAACCTAACGATAGATACTAAAAGCTTGACAGTTTGTTGTCCTTTATTATGTCATTCAAGCAGCCAACCTTAATGTTATCAGGTCGTAGAACATTTAGCAGATTTTTTCACATAAGTGACTTACCAAACAATTACATTAGCTGTACGCTTTCTTACCTGGCAGTCGAAAATTCAAATTCCTGGTGGCGGTAGCAGCGCTGCCATTGTTTGTGTAGGTGATACAGATCCCGCCCACTTTCAGGAATACCTGGTACTGCTGAGCCTTAAGACTTCAATTCGTTTTCTGCCGGCCACGGGGTAACACTGGTGGTTTGTTGTTGCAGTTGAGTTTCGTTGCCAGTGTGGATTTTTTCTTTTTGGTGATGTACAATTTCTTGGTTGGCTTTTTTGCTTCATCAATTAGCTGCCTAGTTATTAACAAGTTATTACGAAGATGTCTGATGCTAGTTCTTCAGTTAGGTTTTGCAGCAGTGGCTGCAAAACTAGATTAGCTAAACTATGTTACGATCCGCACTCCAAATGTGTTAAATGTAGGGGTCAGTGCTGTAGCAAGAAATTAACTTGTGATGAGTGCCGTAGTTGAGATGAACAAGGTTGGAAGACTTTTCAAGCTCATTTGGATAAGATGGACAAAGATAGGAAAAGGAAAGCAGCTCTTAGAGCAGGTAGTAAAACTAGAGTAGAGACAACTCCCGTGCCTTTAGAGGCAAACAAACCGTCACTATATTCTCCACTTTTATCGAATATTTCACCTATTGATAGTCCTCCAACTTCAGTACCAATTACTCCAGACCAGGTATCCCATGTTTCCGATCCCAACACCATTTCCTTGTTGGAGTCTAAGATGGACAAGAAATTTGAGTTCCTGGCAAAATCCATTATGGATTTGGGTATGTCGTTTCATGCGTTCGTAGAGAAGTTCAAGTGAAAAGGCCAGTGTTAGGCCAAGTGTCAGAGTCGTGTCCGAGGAGGCGGCTGTCCGTTCCCCGTTTTCCTAGACGAAGGTCCCTGTCCCGCTCCCCAGCTCCTGGGAGAAGACAATACCGGGCCGGTCGAGTCGAAGGAGACTGGGGGAGTTTCGCCCTACGGACAGATCGCTGACTCCTTTCCGTCGACGTAGTCGACTCTGGCTAGTTGCCAAGGAAAACTCCGCTGGAAAAGGCGTAGATAAATAACAGTGACGCGCAGTTGTTGTCCGACTCGAAGTGCTGTCGCCTGTGTCGAGGCGAAAAGTGTGGAGTGATTTAGTGTCGCGTCCTTTGAAGAGACATGCCCAGAGTATGAGAGGGATGTCGTCGCCTGTTAAGAAATCCAAGGAGCACTGAAGTCCACCACAACCTTCCTGCAGTTTTGCGCCGGACCAGTTTTTCTGAGAAGATCGTCAGTCGCTCTTCAGATAGCATAACTTTGGACAGAGTCAGACGCTCACGTGCGTTACAGCGCTTGGGCGCTTGCGAGACTGACTCGCCTCATTGTGTATCGATAGGAGTTTCGACTCGTTTACCTCATTTGTCTCGAGCTGTTTCGACTTGTTCGCCTTATTCGCCTCGAGCTGCTTCGACTCGTTCGCCTTAAGCTGCTTCGACTCGTTCGCCTTAAGCTGCTTCGACTCGTTCGCCTTAAGCTGCTTCGACTCGTTCGCCTCATACGTCTCGTGTTGTTTCGACTCCCAGTCGTTCGTTTTCGAAGAAGAGCCACGACTTTGTCTTCGCCTAAGGATGATTCGAAGGCCAAACCCTTGCTAGAGGATCCTGCTTTGGGTCCCTTTAAACATCAACTTCAAGAATTGATGGTCTTTTTGAAGAAGACAACGAGCCAGGCGGAAGAGGAAGACAGGGTATCGGCCGTCCTGTTGGAAGAGGAAACTCAAGACCAGGATTCGAAGCCCTCTTCTGCTTATTCTAGTCTGTTAAGGTTTCTTTTACAGACTTCTCCGGACTTTTTTGAACCAGCTTCGCCTTCTTCACTTCCGTCGATGTTTGTGAAGGATAGGAGATCAGCGCCTTTGGGGTTACCGAAACCAGTTCTTTCTCAGTCCTCAAAGAAAGCACTGAAGGGAGTAGAAGAGTGGCTTGCTAAGAAGAGGGAGTCAGGCTAGGCTTCGTTCGCCTTCCCTCCGTTGAAGCTACAGAATAAAACAGGTTTTGCATATTCAACTTCCCTGTCAGATATATACTTAGCTTTAGACTCCGTCGTTCCCGACAGAAACTCAAATTTCGCGGCACAAGCTACAGGTAGGTCAGGTGATCTACCGCCCTGCCACTGGGTGGCAGGACTAGGAACCATTCCCGTTTTCTAATCAGATTTTCTCTGTTGCCGGTTCCGACAAGATCGTTGTTGGTTCCTCCTGACCTGCTTTTCGATTTTCATTGCCTTTGATCTTCTGGACTCCTTTTTGGTGACGTATTGGATCGTTGGTTTGGCATACGCTATTTGTGGACTGTTTATTGGATTTCGCTTTGGATTTTTCTCAGGATGTCTGACTCTAGTTATGTAATTAGGGTGTGTGTGAATAAGGGTTGTAACTTGAGACTACCGAAGGGTTCAGTATATCCTCACACAGTATGTAATCCTTGTAAGGAATGTGAAAATATGAGTGTGGAGGAATGGAAGACTCTAACTTCCTACTTAAGGAAGTTAGAAAAGGATAGGGTTAGAAAAGCTTCTTCTCGAAGCTTGAGTAGGTCTCGTTCTAACGAGCCAGTTAGTCTGATGATAGTACCTATCCAAGAAGTAGTTGTTGCATCCTCCCTCACAGTATCAGCTCCTTCACCCTTCACCGAACCTGCAGATTCGTCTATGGAATTAGCGGATTTGAAGGCTGCCCTCAAAAGGATGGAGCTCAAAATGCGAGCTCTTGAAGGTAAGCACAGTGCAGTGAATAGCGATTGCAGTGTACCCAGTGCAGTGGAGGGGGCACCTGATCGGCTCTGCAACGCTCCCAATCCTAGACCTCTTCCAAACTCCCAGGCCCAGAGGAGGAGGAATGTCGAAAGCCTTACGGAGGTTGTGGAGAATCCCCACCGATCAGGCGTCCCTTCGGCAGGTTCTGTGTCGTCCCAGACTGCCAGGGATCGCCGTTGCAAAGGCATCCTCAAAGAGTGCTTCTCGTCGTCCGATTCCGCTTTGCCCAGGCGCAGTTGGAGTTCGACAGAGCAGTCATGTCCTTTGAAGAGGAGTTAGAAAGCTCCCACCTTGAATTCAAGCCCTGAGCGCTTCCCAGAAGGTTCTCCTGTGGGTAGAAAGAGAGCCCTGTTTTCGCCAGCTTTCGGCTGGGAGTCTCCTTCGTACTCCAGACCACCTTCCCCTTCTTCAGACAAGGATTGGGAAGATTCTACGACGAAGATTCTCCGTACCATGCAGGAGCAAATTTCGTCTCTGGTGGGAGTACTTATGAAGGATCCTCCTTGCAGGAAGGACAATTCTCTCCCTGTTAAGAGATCCTCTCGTCCCATAGACGTACCAAGTTCCAGGCTCCTCTCCCCAGCTCCTCGTTCCCAGTGGAGATCTTATGATCCTCCCACTTCTTGCTCGTCTCCTCGGAAGCTCGAGGCTGGGGAACGCTTAGAGACCGAGCCCTCGTCTCCTTCCGATCAGGAAGCGCCACCCAGCTGTGAGGCACCAGCCAAGCGCGAGGCACCAGTCAAGCGCGAGGTTCTTCCCAGGCGCATGTCACCAGCCAGGCGCGAACCGCTTTCCAGCCGCAAGTCGCTTACCGGGTGCGAGCCTTCTACTAAACGCGAGGCGCCAGTCAGGCGTGAGGCGCCTTACGAGCGAGAACCTTCTTCCAGGCGCAAGCCTCCAACCAGGCATGAGGCGCCAGCCAAGAGCAAGTCGCTTCACAGCCGCGAAGCTGCTGCTAGGCACGAGGCGCCCTCCAAGCGCGAAGCTTCTGTCAGTCGCGAGGCGCCTTCCAAGCGAGAGACTTCTCGCAGACTTGAAACTCTCTCCTTCCTCGATGTTCCAGATGGACATGAGACGCCTTCCAGACGCTCTGAACCTGTGAGGCACGAAGCACGTCCTAGCAGCTTTGCTCCTTCTTGCAGCAAGACGTCTTGCAATAACTAGACTCCTACCAGATTAGAGGAACCTTCCAGGCGCCAGTTCGAAGATCGCCGCCCCTGGACCAATCTTATTCAGACAGAAGGCCCTCTTCTCTAGAGCGGAGACTTGTAGGACCAGACAAGAGCTCCTCTCCTCGTAGGCGCTCTCCTTTATGTGATCGCTCTTCCCTTAACAGGACGGCGAGGCAAGAGCTTGAGGAGATTTCTGACGAAGAATCTCCGAGGGTAGCGGCTCTGTCGGACTACAAAACCTTAGCGGCTTTGTTAGTTCAGGAGTTTGGCGACTCCCTCAGTCCATCCGCCCCTCCTTCTCCTCGTTCTTTGTTTTCAGGCACAAAGAGGACGAAAACCTCCTCCTTCCTGAGAATGCGCCCAACCATTTCCATGAAGAAAGCTCTCCAGTCCGTAGGGACTTGGTTTAGCTCTAAGGAGGAGGCAGGAAAGACTGTCTTTGCCTGTCCTCCCTCCAAGCTCTCAGGAAGAAGGGGTATTTGGTATGAGACTGGGGAATGCATGGGACTGGCTCTTCCTTTGTTTGCAGAAGCAGATTTCTCCACTTTAGTGGATGCTTCGAGGAGACATGCTCTGCCAACTGCTAAGACCACATGGGGTATGTCTGAGATGGACCATCTCCTCAAGGGATTATTCCATGTCCTGGAAGTCTTTAACTTTCTGGACTGGTCCCTTGGGGCGTTGGCCAAAAAGACACAGGACCCGGACTTCCTTAAACCAGAAGTGCTTCACAGCGTTTTGCCCTGTATGGACAAGGCTGTCCGTGACGGGTCAGGCGAAGTAGCCTCTCTCTTCGGCGCTGGGATTCTCAAAAAGAGAGCAGTGTTTAGCTCGTTTTTGACTAAATCTGTCTCCAGTTCAGAGGACGTCGTTATTATACGCACCTCTTTCTAGCCAACTCTTTCCTTCTCAGTTAGTGAGAGACATTTCTCGCTCGATAACTGAGAAAGCGACCGAGGATATTTAGTCCAGTCGGCTAAGAAATCAAGACCTGCTGTATCTTCCGTTAAGAAAGAGAGTCGCACTCCTCAAGTGCCCTTTCGAGGAGGTCCTTCTTCTCGATCCTCCTCTAGAAGGAAAGGACCAGAAAAGAGAGGGAGGTCATCTTTCAGACCTTTCAAGAAAGGTAAATGACTCCTTAGTCCTCCAGACGCCAGTAGGTGCCAGACTTCTGAAGTTCTCGGAAGCCAGGGCTCTGAGAGGGGCGGACAACTGGTCCCTCTCAATATACCCACCTTCTGGGTAATGTGGAGTCAGCTAATGTAATTGTTTGGTAAGTCACTTATGTGAAAATGATATTTTAATGATAAAATAAGGTTTCACATATACTTACCAAACAATTACATAATCAGAGCCCTCCCTCCTCCCCACAGATGGACGTTGCGGCTCAACGAATTGAAGTCTTAAGCTCAGCAGTACCAGGTATTCCCAAAAGTGGGCGGGATCTGTATCACCTATACAAACAATGGCAGCGCTGCTACCGCCGCCAGGAATTTGAATTTTTGACTGCCAGGTAAGAAAGCGTACAGCTAATGTAATTGTTTGGTAATAATTTTTTTTTTTTTTTTTTTTTTTTTTTTTTTTTTTTATAGTGGCAGTCCAGTCATGACCAAAAGTGGCTATTGATGTTTTCTCAATTAACGTTTGTAACTTTATTTTTTTATTTAATTTCTGTAATTACCTGAAGAAGAGACTAGTGTTGGTCATGAAACTAGTGAATTTTAATGTTATTAATATATTTATATATTTCCAAAATACGTCAAGATTTTGATTTAAGGATGTGATAATTTAATCCATCTGTATATCTGATAGCTTTAATGTAATCTTTACAGGTATAAGCAGCACCCATGTCTCTTGAATCTCTGAGGAATTAAATTTTCGTATTGGTCATCAGCCTTATGTTAGCTGGATTTTAGTACACATCATGGTGAGTCATTTGGATATTATTGAGCATGCATACATACTGTCTTTTACATTCTCAGAATAATGCATTTCTAAAAGAATGGAGATCTAAAACTGCAGAAAAAATTGGTCAAGCATATGAAAAATTTTCATTGAGTTCCTGTCATAATATATGATTAGTCCTTGAACACCGTTGAGGTATGATGTACAAGTTCCATTAGAAATGCATGAGGTGAGAAATTAGATATCATGTATGTAAAATGTAGTTGAAATGTTGATACCAGATGTGCAAGTTGCCAGAAATGTTTGTTTTAGGAAAACATTTGGTAATGAGAATAGCTGTCTTATATATTTTTATATCTAAAACAAGAATAGTTAGAACATTGAAATGAAAAGGAATAAGAGAAATACTCTAGTATAATACATATATAGCTGGCTTTCATATGTAGAAATAAGTCAATTAGAAGAATACATAGGGTAATGTATAAAGGGTTACATACTGTTTCATGAAGATGGTACAAGCACTGGGATGGCCAGAAGATTCCTCCTATCACATGATGATGTGGGTTTGTTTCAGTCAGAACAAGTGAGTTTTATATATACTTACCCAGTAATTATGAACAAAGCCTACCCTTCTCTTCTGTTATGGACTTTAGAGCAGATAACAAATTGGGCTCTTGGCTGAGTTGTTCCTCTTTTACACCTCACTTTTTTACACCCAAAGTGGGCGGGGTCTGTCACCTACAAGAACAATGGCAATTGCAAATTTCAAATTTCATGCATGACACTTACCTGGCAGGTATATATATAGCTATATTCTCTGTTCGCACTGGCAGAATTTTCAAAACTCGCGGCAACCGCTAGATCACTGGTAGTTCAGGTGATCGCCACCCCGTTCCCGTGGCGCTGGTGCTTGGAATCATTCCCATTTTCGTCAGATTTTTTCTGCCAGCCGAACCGGCAACATCGTTGTGGGTTCCCTGCTAGAATTTCGAACTCGTTAGCTGACTTTCGCTGTACTTTGATGGATTATTGGGTATCGTATTGGAAAGTTGGATTGGCAATCGCGTTTGGAATTTCTTATAATGTCTGATTCTGGTTTAGTATTTAGAGTGTGTGTGAAAGAAGGGTGCAAGGTGAGACTGCCGAAAGCCTCGGTAGACCCTCACACAGTATGTAAGAAGTGTAGAGAGGGTGTGTGTACTTGGGATAATAGATGTAATGAGTGTGAAAGTTTAAATGAGA
Source organism: Macrobrachium nipponense (assembly GCF_015104395.2). NCBI lineage: Eukaryota > Metazoa > Arthropoda > Malacostraca > Decapoda > Palaemonidae > Macrobrachium > Macrobrachium nipponense. Next base: position 33,648,099 of record NC_087201.1, on the reverse strand, counting down.
AGGAATGGAAGACTTTCACTAAATATGTTGAGAGACTAGAAAAGGATAGAGTAAGGAGATCGGTATCTCGGAGTGAGAGGTCAGGCTCTTCTAGTAAGGCCTTGAATTGCTTCTGTTATTTCTCCCCCTCCTCCTTCCCAAGTAGAAGTTGTAGATCCTTTCTCATCAGGTTTCTCCTGCGCCTGCTGCTGTTTCTGAGGATCCTAATTATGTGAAAGTGTTTGCCGCCCTTGCGTCAATGGGCAATCAGATTCAGCGTCTTACAGACAAAGTGGATACTTTTGAGAGTGTCAGTGTAGTGGAGGGGCGGCTGATCGTCTCTCTCGTGCTCCTAGACCTAGGCCTCTGCCAAGCTCCCAGACCCAAGGGAGAAGGCATGTCGACAGTCGAAGGGAGGCGAGAGGGGTTCCCTTACGATCAGTCGTCCCTTCAGGCAGTCCTGTTGCGTCCCAGGCTGCAGCAGTGCGCCATAGAAAAGGCAAAGCGACACTGGGAAGTGTTTTTCTTCTACCGATAGTTCTGCGTCAGGCAGGTATCGACGTTATGTGGAAGAATCGCGTCCGCTGAAGAGGACGCATAGACCTACGTCATTTCAGGATGAACTTGACGCTCAAGAGCGGTGGAGTAGCCCCGAGATTTTCTCATCTAGTGACGATGAAGACGTGGTTTCCGGTTAAAAGGAAGGAAAAGAACTTTTTCGTTCATCAGGACGCAAGACTTCATTTAGACGGCGGTTCGCCTGATAGGAGCCCTCCTTCTGCATCCTGGGCAGTTTCTCCTGTATCTTCTCCTTCTCGTAGACCTCAGGTTCGAGCTTCTCGTCTTCGTTCCCCGCATGCTCAGGCATCCTGTCAGGAAACAGAGACTAAGGACTTTCTTAAGAGATGCAAGGAAGGTTAGCCGATCTAGTTAAATCGTGGGAAACAACGAAACATCCTCCTACGAGACGTAAGGACGCGTCCCTCCCCGTCAAGTCCTCCAAAAGGACGCATGATTGTTTGCCTCCTCCTCATCGCACTTCGGATTCTCGTGTAGGACGCAAGTTACCGGGACAGGACGCAGGAAACGCAATCTCGGAGCGGATTCACGTTTTGTCGACGTTATCTCAGAAGGACGCAGGACGCAGGCGGCAGGAGCCTTCTTCTTCCCGAGAGGTTAGAGAAGATGTTCAGCAGCAAGACCTTGGATTACAAGATGTTTCTTCGGCAGAAGAGGAGATGGAAGACTTAGCGTCTGAAGAAGAGAAAGATGGTGAAAACACCTTTCTTCAGACTACAAGAAGTTAACTGATTGCCTTTTGTCAGTTTTGAAGGGGAATTTCAGCCTTCAGCTCCGATGTCACCCCTTTCTCAATTCTCCAAGAATAAAACACCGAAGAAGTCATCGTTTTTGAAGATGAAGCTTTCAATTACAGCTAAGAAGGCTCTTCAAAGGATCGATACGTGGTTGAAAGAAAAGAGGGAAGCGGGCAAGACTTCTTTCTCCTTCCCTCCAGCCAAATTGGCATCGAAGTCCGGAATCTGGTATGCGACGGGGAAAGTCTCGGCCTGGGAGTTCCTGCCTCCTCCCAGGGGGATTTTTCCAACATTGTTGACAGTTCCCGCAGACATGCTTTGAATTCAGCTAAAGTTTGGTGGACGTCATCAGAGTTAGATCATCTCTTGAAAGGTATTTTCCGGACATTCGAGGTTTTCAATTTTCTTGATTGGTCCTTGGGGGCTCTGGGACGAACCGTGGAAGATAAGGAATCAACTGCTTCGCAACTTCCAAGCAGTATTATGTCCTGCATGGACAAAGCCCTAAGGGATGGGGCGAATGAGTTAGCTTCGCTTTTCACCGCAGGAGTTTTAAAGAAGAGGTCACTCCTGTGCTCTTTTGCTGCAAAGGGCGTTTCTAACGCCCAGAAATCCGAATTGGTTTTTTCCCCACTCTCGGATCAGTTATTTCCTTCGGATCTTATCAAGGATATTTCGCTTTCCCTGACTCAGAAGGCGACGCAGGACCTTTTAACGTCTTCGGTAAGGAAATTTTTACCCACCAAAGTGGTTAAGAAGGCACCTAAGGAGTCAAGACAGGCTAGTCAGCCCTTTCGAGGCAAGTCCTTTTCTCGTCCTTCCTTCAGAGGAAGAAGAGCTCCTTCCAAGAGGGGTTCGAAACCCAGTAATAAACAATGAAGAACAAGTCCTTCAGACATCAGTTGGGGCCAGACTCCAGAAGTTTTGGGAGATTTGGCAAGAAAAGGGAGCAGATCCTTGGGTCGTCACGGTAGCCAAGGAAGGTTACAAGATCCCTTTTCTGAAGAAACCACTTCTTTCGACATCGCCAAGAGAGCTTGGAGCTCACTACAGCGATCCAGGGAAACAAGAAGCACTACAAGAGCAAGTACTTTCTATGCTCAGGAAAGGAGCAATAGAACCTGTTTCTGGATCACTGGTTATCCCCGGGGATTTTTACAACCGGCTTTTCTTAGTAGCGAAATCCTCGGGGGGATGGAGACCAGTACTGGACGTAAGTCAACTCAACTTATTTGTGGAGAAGACAAAATTTACTATGGAGACGACCGATTCAGTACTGGCAGCGGTACGTCCAGGGGACTGGATGGTTACCCTGGACCTTCAAGACGCATATTTTCATATCCCAATTCATGCAGGATCCAGGAAGTACTTAAGATTTGTGATCCACAGGGTCTTTCAGTCAAAGCCCTCTGCTTCGGACTGTGCACAGCCCCACAAGTTTTTACAAGAGTGATGTCAAGCGTGGCGAAGTGGCTACATATTCTAATGGGATAAGAGTGTCTCTATACCTAGACGATTGGCTCATAAGAGCCCAATCAAGAAGACAATGTCTGGAGGACTTAAGAATGACGTTGGCATTAATGAACGAATTAGGGCTGATGGTGAACTTAGAAAAGTCGAATCTGATCCCCAATCAGGAGCTAGTTTATTTGGGGATTCTGATTTCCTCAGCGACTTTTCGGGCTTTTCCATCTCCCGACAGGCAGGCTCAGTGCATCCGGAAAGTACAAGCCTTTCTAGAGAAAGAACAATGCTCTGCACGAGAGTGGATGAGCTTACTGGGGACTCTCTCGTCACTGGAACGGTTCGTTTCTCTAGGAAGGCTTCACATGAGACCCTTGCAAATATTTTTGAACCAAGTCTGGCCAAGAAAATCGCAACCGGATTCCTTCCTGTTTCGAATTCCTCGCAAGATCAAAGAGGAATTACTTTGGTGGCTAACTCCGGGGAAGTTAGCGGAGGGAGCGTCGCTCCAGCAGAAGAGCCCAGACCTTGTATTGTTTTCAGACGCGTCGGACGCAGGCTGGGGAGCGACTCTCGGCCCTCAAGAAGTGTCAGGTCGCTGGAGCAAGGAGGAAGCGTCTTGGCATATAAACAGGAAGGAACTGATGGCGATTTTCTTGGCTTTGAAAGAGTTCAACGCGGTGATCCGCAACAAGGCGGGTGCAGGTTCAACGTGGACAATACCACAGCTCTGGCGTACATCCGCAAAGCAACGGGGGAACGCATTCAGTCTCTCTTTGCAAGTTGGCGGAGGAGATCCTTCTATGGGCAGAGAAGGAAAACGTAACCCTTCTCACCAGGTTCATTCAAGGGGAGAAGAATGTGAGAGCGGACCTGTTGAGCAGGGAAGGTCAAACTCCTGTCAACAGAATGGACTCTTCATCTAGAAGTATGCCAGAGTCTGTGGAAATTATGGGTCGTCCAGGGGTGGACTTGTTTGCGACCGCAATGACAAAGAGATTGACGACTTATTGCTCTCCAGTCCCAGACCGTCAAGCAGTCGCAGTAGACGCCTTTCTTCTAGATTGGACGGGGCTAGATGTGTACGCCTTTCCCCCGTTCAAGATATTAGGAAAGGTTTGAGAAATTCAGGGAGAGTCAAGGGACGAGAAATGACTCTCATAGCTCCCTACTGGCCGGCCCGAGATTGGTTCACAGAGGTACTGGAATGGACAGTAGATGTACCAAGAACACTTCCAGCAAGAGTAGATCTACTCAAACAGCCTCACTTCAACAGGTACCACAAGAACACCCTCGCTCTGGGTCTGACTGCTTTCAGACTATCGAAAGACTTGTCAGAGCGAGGGGGTTTTCTAGAGAGGCGGCCAGAGCTGTGGCCGGAGCAAGAAGAGCCTCGACTATTAAGGTGTACCAGGCGAAGTGGAAAATCTTTCGTAAGTGGTGCAAGAGTCGGAAGATTTCTTCATCCAGTACCTCTGTGACCCAAATTGCCGACTTCCTTTTATATTTAAAGAAGGAAGTAGGGTTGTCAACTCAGACGATTAAAGGATATCGTAGTATGTTGGCCTCAGTATTTAGACACAGAGGTTTAGATATTACCAATAATCTTGATCTGAGAGACCTCATAAGGTCCTTTGGAACAAGGAAGGAACACCGATACAGAACTTCCTGGAATCTCGATGTGGTCCTGAAATTCTTAGGAACTAATAAGTTCGAACGGATGGATCAAGCTTCGTTTAGAGATATCTCGAAAAAGACCAATCTTTTTGGTGGCCTTGGCCACAGCTAAAAGGGTTAGTGAGCTGCAAGCAATTAGCAAACATGTTGGCTGGAAGCATGACAAGGCAGTTTGCTCGTTTCAGGAGGTTTCTTGGCCAAGAACGAGAATCCAGCTCATCCCTGGCCAAGGTCTTTTGAGATTATGGGTCTTTCAGATTTGGTAGGATAGGACAGGAACAAGAGAGAGTTCTCTGTCCAGTAAGGTCTTTGCGCTATTATATAGAAAAAAACCAATAATATTAGAGGAACTTCAGAATCACTGTGGTGCTCTGTGAAGGACCCTAGCAGAGCAATGACCAAAAATGCTATTGCCTTTTTGCCTCAGGGAACTGATTAAAGAATCACATATATTATGCCAAGAAGAAAATTTCGGCATCCTTAAGGTTGAAGGCCGCACGAAGTGAGAGCAGTAGCTACTTCCTTGGCATTTAAAAGAAATATGGCCCTCAAAGATATCATTGAAAACGGACTGTTTTGGAGGACTAATTCAGTTGTTTGTTGGGGTGTCATTACCTTAGAAACGTCAAAACAACATTTGACAACTGTCAAACGTTGGGCCCTTATGTATCCTCAGGAGCAGTATTGGGCAAGGGAGTTTCCACCCCACTTAACTTACTAACATGCTAGGTATTTTAATTAAGTGGTGTTGTTTTATGGTTGTCTGAGAGGGTTATTTCCTCTTCAGTCTGTGAAGTGTAGTGTGTTATGTTAGCTTTGTGTGTGGTTCAGGTGGTCTAACTTATCCTAGCATGAATGCCCGTGGTAAGAGAGGGCTAGGGTTTCCTGTCAACAAATTGGTCCCGTCCAGTTGTCAGACCCTTGTATTTAGCTTCATCAACTATTAGGTCATGTCCTAGTTGGGAGCTACTAAGGTTTAGCAGGCTAAGAGGCAGGATTTATGAAGTCAGCTACCTTAGCAGGTAAGGAATCTAAGAGTATTTGGGATTTATTTTAAATTTTAAAACTTACAATGTTGCTGTCTTTGACCCACCTCCAAATGTGTCAATCAGCTATATATATACCTGCCAGGTAAGTGTCATGCATGAAAATGATGTTATTATGATATAACAAAGTTTCATGTATACTTACCTGGCAGGTATATATAATTAAATTCCCACCCACCTCCCCTCAGGAGACAGGGTTTCAGAGAAAAATCTGACGAAAATGGGAATGATTTCCGAGCACCAGCGCCACGGGAAACGGGGTGGCGATCACCTGAACTACCAGTGATCTAGCGGTTGCCGCGAGTTTTGAAAATTTCTGCCAGTGCGAACAGAGAATATAGCTATATATATACCTGCCAGGTAAGTATACATGAAACTTTGTTATATCATAATAACATCATATTTAACCCCCCATACATGATCACATATAGCTTCGGGGCAGTGGACAGGTATCGTAGATATATGATCAAGATTTAACACAATATAGTTAACATCCTTTTGCAGGAAAAAGGTTCCTAGTTCCATATATCACTATTGGCAACTCTTCAGATCACCCTATAAGAGTGAGTGAGCTGAGAAGCCCTCAGTCTTCCCTGAGGTGGTAAGGAGGAATGTGGTCACAAATTCCCACCCAAGGATGTGTTGTAAATATTTTACAATAAATACACTGAGAATTTGTTCCCTGCTTTATTTCTCATCTTTTATGATACTGTTTGAGATGTAATTTCAATTTGACAAAGAAAAAAGAAATAATAAAAGGAATGGTTATAACTTTGTAAAATTATCAAATTTTTATGACTGTCACAGGGAAAAGAAGCCAGCAAGGGGTGGGAAATATTCACTTACAACTTTCTGTGGAAGGTACAGAAATTTTTTTAGAATTTTTTTTCTTATACCATGTGAATATACATATCTTCCACTTTCCATTGATTAGTTTTTTTTTCTAGTTTTTCTTTTAACCCTTAAACGCCGATTGGACGTATTAAACGTCTATATAAATTGTCTGTTGGGTGCTGATTGGATGTATGGTACGTTGATATAAAAAAAAAGTTTTAAAAAATTTGCGGAAAAATAGTTATAGGCCTACTAGGCAAAAACTTTTGAATCACGCGCCTTGGGGATGCTGGGGGCTCACGGTTAAGGCGTTGTTTTGTTTACAATCGTTACCCAGGTGCGCAAGCACAAATTTCTTTCTTCTCGCGCTAAAAAGCATCAGCGACACATCTCAGAAATTATTTTGTCACTTTTACATAATTTTTGCACCATTTTATATTAGCCGTTACATGGAGTATTATACAGTAGTATATGAAAATGTGCACAATTTCATGTAGAATACAACAAAAACAACTCAAGGTTGTAGCTTTTATCAGTTTTGAAATATTTCATATAAATAACGATAAGTGTCAACTTTAACTCTACCAAAATGGTAGAAAAATGCAATTGTAAGCTAAAACTCCTTTATTCTAGTAATATTCAATCATTTACCTTCATTTTGCAACAAATTGGAAGTTTCTAGCACAACATTTTGATTTATGGTGAATTTATGAAAAAAAACTTTCCTTACGTCTGCGCAGTAACTCTTCCGAAAAAATCAAATTTTTTTGTCCGGTTGTGGTAATGTTTCCACCATTTTAAATTAGCCGTTACATAAAGTTTTATATATGGAAATGTGCACAATTTCATGTAGAATATAACTAAAAACAACCCATGGTTGTAGCTTTTATCAGTTTTGAAATATTTTCATATAAATAACGACAAGTGCCAAAATATCAACCTTCGGTCAACTTTGACTCGACCGAAATGGTCAAAAAACGCAATTGTAAGCTAAAACTCTTACATTCTAGTAATATTCAATCATTTACCTTTATTTTGCAACAAATCTGAAGTCTCTAGCACAATATTTTGATTTATGGTGAGTTTATAAAAAAAAAAAAATTTTCCTTACGTCCGTGCGGTAACTCTTCCGAAAAAAATCAGAAATTTTTTCGTCCAATTGTCGTAATGTTTGCACCATTTTAAATTAGCCTTTACGTAGAGTTTTATATATGTAAGGAAAGCAGCAAGGAGGAAAATGCCACTTTCAAGGAAATATACCAAGCCAACTTTCTTTCCCTTGGCATGTGGTATCTTTCCCAACCAAAGATTTTACACCAGAGATGTCAAAATGCTTCAAGTGCCTGAAATATAGGCATAATGGCAAAGGAGAGAAATTTGTAGCAAACCACACCCCACAAAGAAATACTCTGATGCCTAAACAAGAGTCAGGAGCAGTTTACCCCAACTCTTTCCTTCACCACCATTCCTAGAACAAGTGTTACAGTGCCAGACTCAACAGTGGTAAAGATGATGAGCACTGCTCCACCTTCAAGATCTTCAGGCAACATACAAGAGTGATAAAGCAAGTGGACGCAAACAAGGATGGAACCACAGCCCCTCTTCCAGCTCGATGACAGTAATCTTTACCACCAAGACCAAGGAAACAGCAGCAGACAATGAAAAGAAGGGTGGACCAAATGCCAAATCAGGAGTAACCTCTTCCTTTCCTTTGCCCTTCCTCCCATTCCAAACTCCATCCCTCCCTCAAAACCTGCAGTTCCCACAATAGGCCTTAGACTTCCCCTTCTTCTTCCTCCTACATGAGGGAAGAGAAGCTGATGACTAGGACAACAAACATGAGCTCAAGAATGAAGAACATGGCCTTGGTCCTGAAGCTGCGAGGAGTGGAGATCTCCTCTTCTATGGAGATTTCCCTCCTTATGAGGAGCTTCGAGAGGCCTTGCCCACCCAGGGAACTCGGGCCTCCTGAGTGGGATGTGACTCTCGTCTTAAGGAGCTTGACTCGTGAACCCTATGAGCCTCTTCGAGAGTCGTCAGACAGGGATCTGACCCTCAAGACCATCTTTCTGCTGGTCATGGCATCGGTGAAGAGAGTAGGTGAACTTCATGGTCTCTTATGATGTGAAACACTCGAGGGGATGGGGATCTGTTTTACTCAATTTTGTCCCAGATCTCAGGAAAGACTCAGAATCCTTTGGTCCCTGACAATAGATTCAAGTCCTTTACAATCCCCTCCCTAAAGGACTTCAGTGGTAATGATGCAGTCAAGGTACTACTTTGTCCCATTAGAGTGCTATGGCGCTATCTAAAGAGAACTCATCATCTCCGGCCTAAGTGTCGATGCCTCTTCGTTAGCTCCAGGGTAACCAAGAAAGAGGTGTCCAAGAATACTATCTTTTTCTGGCTTCGTGAGGTGATCAGGAAAGCGTACTACTTCGAAGGGAGGTTCAACACTGGTACCTTTTGTCCGAGAGCCCATGAGGTGTGAGGCATTGGTCCTACCCTTGCATTCCACAAGAACCTGTCGGTTTCACAGGTGTTGAAGGCAAGGGTGTGGTCCAACCAGACCACTTTCACCTCCTCCTACCTTTGGGATATTACCCATAAGTCCTTGAAATACCTTTTCCTTGGGACCCATGGTGGCTTCTCAAAGTTGTGTAGCTTACCCAGCTCCTCATAACTGGACAGGGTTGCATCTCGCCTTTGTGTAACCGTATGAATGGGTGTGAATGAGAGTGTGACTGGCTTCTCTTCCTCCTTCATTCTACTCTCTTCCTACGGGCAGAGAGCTGCAGTCATCACATACTGGAAAGTGCGGTTGATGCAGGTAAACTATATTACTGAGCTCCATTCTTTCCCTTTCAGTAGGGTATAGAAGCATATATCTGTCACTTCCCTAACAAGGGGGGAAGTGGACACTAGCATGAGACAAACCCAATACTATATATTTGTCATCTTGCTTTCAACTATAAGTTCTTGTTTTGCTATTCATAAGAGGCTACGCTTGCCTCCCTCTTATGAATTGCTCCAGAAGTCTGACCATTGGTCTTGCAGTTCTTACACTGATCAATTGGACAGGCTAGATTCCCCCTTGCTCTTATGACCAGGGTGGGAGTCTTGGTTGGGCGAACACCAGTCTGTTCACAAGACTCGGATTCCTCCCACCAATCAGTGAATCTTCCTTATGTAAAGGACCGAGAGTTTGTATTATGTGTAGGAACTAATCACATTTTTTTTTAAAGCAAATTGTATGTTTCCTAACTATACAAACCTGAAGTCCTTTACATTTTGGCCCACCTCATGCCACCCTTCAATCTGTTCCTGGGCCTAAAGCAAAGTGGGATGGTTACGTCCAGTCGGGCAGGACTCCCCGACTATCGGACAAACAGTTACTGCCTAACTACCTTGTTATTCTCTTACGACCGATTTTCCAGCTACGCTGAAAGTAATTCCTTATGTTAAAGACCTCAGGTTTGTATATTTATGAAAAATACAATTTACTTTAAAATAAAAAATTGTGATTTTTCTTGGTATCTGGATGAAGAGTAAAGAGGTTGTATAGTAGCTTACCTCAGATCAGGATGCTGGAGACCGTATGTAAATCTTACCTCCCTCAAATTTTTTTGACTGACTTTGTTTTGGATGATGTCAGTATGTTTGGTGGGGAGATTGATTTGGAAGGGAGATTTTCTTGCTTTGGTGAACCTGAGGGATTCATATTGCTTCATTGTAGTCCTTCAATCCTCAAATTACCTTCAATTAGTATAAGAGAAGTTATTCCAATTTGAGGCCTTCAGCTTTGGCTTACAGCCTGGCCTCATTGTGTTGGTATTCATTTTCAGGGGTGACTGCCCTTGAGCCCGCTGGTCAACCTAAAAATGTCCAATGTGTCCCTTTCCACAAAAGTTTGTGTGGGGGATGTGAATTAACATCCTACTGGAGTATATGTGCTTGTCTAAGGACATAATCCATTGTCATGAGATAGCCATCAGATTTAAGTGTTGCCCTTGCCTGATGACCAAGTCCACTTCAGAATCCACTTTACTCAACTGCGGTTGGCAGGAAGTTGGAAAGACATTGTTAGTGTTGGTGAACCTGCTGGCTCTTATGAAAGTTTTGCTGGTATGGGGCCTTCTTTGTTGGCAGCAGGAAGATAATTTTCAATGATTTTATCATTTCTCCAGAACTTGAGGTCCCATTGTTCATGGATTCATTTATATGACTTGGGTAACTCATTTTTCGGATCTTTAAGTGAAGGTTCTCGTGACCTAAGAAGCATTGTAAGCATATAAATTTCATGGAGGTAAGAGCTGTTCTCTGCAAAGTTTTATAATAAACTTATGACCTACATAGCCTGAGGTTCATTTGCTTTGTTGGCTCCCAGTAAAGTTATTAATAATGGTGAAGTAAATACAGTATAATTTAGTAAATTTTTATTTGAAATAATGAGAGAGAGAGAGAGAGAGAGAGAGAGAGAGAGAGAGAGAGAGAGAGTTACTAGGAGTTACAAGGATTAGGATGTCTCAAAGACTTGTTAGTCCATCCGAGGAGACATCGAGTGCTCACTTATCTGTAGGAGCAGGTTTTACTGTGCATTCATAGTGTCCTAAGGATTTTGTCTAACTTTCTTTTAAACTCTTCCACACTGTTGCTGTTTACAACTACTGGTGGCAGTTTATTCCACGTCTCACATATCTTTTATGTAAAGAAGTTCCCGCAATGGGAGGTGTTGTATCTCTTCAGTTCTAGTTTCCATCCATTATTTCTTATTTGGTTTTCGTTTAATTTAAATAGGTTACTTTCTACTTTTGTTATGCCTATCAGTATTTTGAATGTTTCTATTAGTTGTCCTCACAATCGTCGTGTTTCTAAGCCATACATGTTCAGGCTTCTAGTCGTCTTCAGTAACCTATTTGCCTGATGGATGGAATTAACTATTGATGTGTAGAGCTACAGCACCTGCAGCACAGTTTCCTTGTTTCTGTATTTGAATGGCCTCTTTATGTATCCTACTAGTTTCTGTGCCTTCTTTTCTGCACTGTTTTGTGGATTTTAAGTTCTGGGTATTAATGACTTCAAGGTCCTCTTGTTCTACACTATTTATGTCATTCCCAAGCAGCATGTAGCTGGCATGAGGGTTGTTTATTCCTATTTGTAGCATTTTACACTTATTTACGTTAAAGCATTTGCCATTTTTTTTTACCACTCCTATTTTCATTAGATTATTTCTTATTTTCCACTGCATGTGGGTCTGCTGCATTTACGCCTAGTTTGGTGTCATCTGCAAATTTGGCTATCCTGCTAGTTAAGCCTACATCAATGTCATTAATGTAAATCAAAAACAAGAGAGGGCCAAGGGGAACTCCACTTGTTACATCTGCCCATTCTGATTCTTCACTATTTATTACTACTCTGTTTTCTATAAGTTAGCCAGTCTTCGACCCAGTCTGCTGTATCTCCTACAATTCCTAAAGCTCTAACTTTTGTCATCAGTTTCTTGTGTGGGACTTTGTCAAAGGCCTTTTGGAAATCTAAGTAAAGTTCAGTGATCCATCTGGTGAATAGTTAGAACCCGTGAATAGTTGGAACCCCTTTAAAAATGCTAAAAACAGCCTATTTTGTTAGTTAAAACTCAAGAAAAACCCACGAAAAATTTTTATACTTGGTTTTTTTAATAGTTTTATCACAAAAAGTGCATTTTATGATGAAATTGATAAAAAAAAAAAACTCAGGAATTTGTGGATATTTCTCATAGAAAAATACCGTGAATATGCAAATTTTCCGCGAATAACGCGGGGAAACGTTCCCGAGAGAAATCCGTGAATGTGTGAGTCCGTGAAGCCGGAGAACATGAATACGGGGGAGGGGGGGTCCACTGTATATCTATTGCTCTACTACTGTAGATACGTAGCATGTTATGAAGAAACTCTAAGAGGTTTGATAGGCAGGATCTGTTTTGTCTGAAATTGTGTTGACTGTTTAACAATAAGTTGTTTTTATCTATGTGATCCAGAATTTGATCTGCAATTATGGACTCGAAAATCTTGCAAACGACCGACGTTAGCAGATTGGTCTATAATTTCCCGGCTCTCCATTTGGACCTTTTTTGTAAACTGGAGGCACATTTCCTAGTTTCCATCCTTTTGGTGCCTTTCTTTGTTCAGCCCTTTTCCTGTAGAGTTTATGTAGGTGAGGAATTATCTCCTCTTTTAGCTCTCTTAATTTCGCTTGGATGAATCCCATCCGGGCCAGGAGATTTGAATTTCTTGAGTTTGTCTATTTTGTTTTTAATGTCCTCTTCTGTAAATATTATTTTGTCCAATGGATCTGCCCCTTCATATTTAATAGCAGGTTCCGGTATTGAGGTAGTGTCTTCAGTTGTGAATACACTAGTAAAAAGACTTATTCAATAACTCTGCTTTTTCCAAGTCCAAGTTCACCAGGTTACCTCTAATGTCCCATAGGGGACCTATGCTATTTTTGATTGGTTTCCTACTTTTAACATGGGCAAAGAATTCTTTTGGGTTTTCTTTACAAACTGATGCAACTCTCTTATCCATATTTAGGGTTTTCTTTACAAACTGATGCAACTCTCTTATCCTCATTTATCTTTGCATTTCTTACTAATTTGTCCACCAATCTACAGTTTTTTATGACCTGCTTGCTTCTTTTGGTGTTGGGTATGGGTTCATTGATTTGTGCAATCTGTCTCTTTCTCTTATCTTATTTTTAATTTCCCTGTTGAACCACTTTGGCTGAGGGTTGCTATTTGTTAGTACAGTAGTACCTCGAGATACGAAAGGCTCTACTTACGAAAAACTCGAGATACGAAAGCCAATGCGAAAAATTTGACTGCTCTACATACGAAAAGTTTTCAAGATACGAAAGGTTGTTGCTGTAAAGTCCCGAGATTTACCCGGACCACCGAGAACAATTTTAAAACTCCCGCGCCGCCAACTGAGTAAACTCGCCACCATCCTTCCGCTCTCCCATTGGTTCCTGATGCTAGTCACCCCATAAGGTCCTGCTCTCCTATTGGTCAGCATTTACCCCTTGTGCTTTAAGTATTCTATTGGTAAAAGGATGCTGTAAATTGAAAAACTTATTCATGCAATACATTTAATTAAAAAATAACATTAGGTAAAGATAGAATAAAGAATAGAAATGAATGGTTATTATACTGTTTGGTAGTTTCAGTAGTTGAAGAGAGATAATGAAAATTTATGGCTTACTGTGTAAAGTGATTGCTTGTCGATCGTTCGATACTCGTGAGTGCTGGATGTAAACAGACGTTTGGAAGCTTTTTTTTGTTTGTTTATTATAGTTAATGGTTACTTAATAATTATTTTAAATGAGTACATGCAATACATTTAATAAAAAAAATTGTGAATTAGATATCATAAAATATAAAATATATCAGACTGCCAACAAATACGGATTTTTTAGAATTCTTCTTCTGTTTTATTATTACGTTATGTATGCGTATGTTTCATTATAGCTGTCAGTAACTCGGTATCTCCATTAGGTAAAGATAGAATAAAGAATAGAAATGAATGGTTATTATACTGTTTGGTAGTTTCATTAGTTGAAGAGAGATACTAATGACAATTTATGGCTTACTGTGTGCTAGGAAAAATGATTGCTTGGCGCTCGTTCGATACTCGTAAGACGGGTAAGAGCTGAATGTAAACAATAGATTGGAAGGTTTGTTTTTTGTTTGTGTATTATAGTTAATGATTAATTAATAATTATTTGAAATGAGTACATACTGATTATTTATACATTTTATTGGCATATTCTAAGCTTTTAGCTCTTAGGTTTAGATGTCAGAATCATATTTATACATTTTATTGGCATATTCTAAGCTTTTAGCTCTTAGGTTTAAATGTCAGAATCATAGACTAGGCTACAGTAGCAACCGCTAACATAGGCTAGGCTTATTGCTAAGGGACATATGCCAAAGTCTTAATATATGCAGTAAAAATGGGGTTGAACATTTCATGCAGTTGAATATTACTCAAGTATGTACAGTATTTTGCCTTTTTGGAGTCATATTTCTTCCGTCGGATCGGCATTGTAACCCTAGAACATGTGTTTTAGGCCTGGAAATATAATTTACTGAGGTGTTTTTGGAGGGCTTGGAATGGATTAGCCATTTTACATGTAAAATGTGTTCCAAGGTACGAAAAACTCATGATACGAAGGCCGCCTCGGAACGGATTAATTTCGTATCTCAAGGTACCACTGTATTTGCTTTAATGGTATACATCTAGAGTGTTTTTCTTTGTATTCCTAATGAAAGGCTTCCCAGTGCTTATCTATGCCTGTGTTCTCATCGTACTCTAGATTTTTAATATTCTCCTTTAGCTTTTTTAGGTCTTGTAGATATTAGTCTAATCTCATTAATATTTGCTCTTTTTTATGTTGAACATTAATTTAAAATGAGATAATTTCATGGTCGCTTTTGCCTAGATTTGCACGTACTGAAAGGTCGGATACTATAGACTATCTCCCATTGAGGACGATGTCAGAGAGAGAGAGAGAGAGAGAGAGAGAGAGAGAGAGAGAGAGAGAGAGTTTTATGTTGAGGCGTCCTCAAACCTCCTCAAACCTGCTGAATTTTAAGATCTGTGTATAATTTTCTTTAATTTTTTTACATTGTGTCTTTAGAGATTATTTTGTGGTAGTATGGCAGTAAATTTATTTTGATAGAGTTTGGATTTATAATGTTACTTATCTTCTTAAATTGAACCATATGTTTATGTAATTTAAGGATATCCAATTGCTAATGATATACACCACAGTGTATGGGAAGGGAACTCGCATGGCAAGACACAAGTGTGGAAAGTTTTCAGTTTATATAGTGTCAGTTACAGGAAGGTGGAAATGTGTATTATCCATTATCATGTCAACGATAATGGATGTTAATTTTATAGAGTTTGAATGTTGCTAGTATCCATTACGTACACTGAACTTGGAAAGCCTTTGTTTTATTACTTGTGGGCTTATAAAAAGCATCTCTGTGTAGTACATTTAATGTGTTTATCTGTATAAGGGACAACTTAATGCTAGTTTATATTATTAGCTTACAGTCACTGCTATTTTGCACATTTTGCAAGTTAAAGTAATGTATATTGTAGTACCAGGAAGGTAATTGTACAAGTTCCATTTAGATCTGTGGTGTGTGGGTGTAATGAATGTTTTAGTCCTTAGTTGTTTCTCAGCTTAGTATTTTGTAGTATACGAATAAAACTGCTGGAATCACAAACTGTTGAATAATCATACATATAAACCTAATGCCAAGTCAACATATGGCTTGCCTATCCAGTGTAACATTTTTAGTACCCACACATTACATTATGAGTGACTTTTGTGGTTATAAAGTTAAAGAGGGAAATAGTACAGTGATATAATTCATTCCATTTGATTTTATAAGAACCCAAGTACGTAGAATAAATACCTCTTCAGTTTAATTATTTAGGTTGAATTTCTTCTGAATATAACATTTAATATGTGTAACTTGCCAAATAAATTGCATTGCTGTAAGTTTCAACTGCTTGGCAGCTAAGAATTTAGAAATTTGCGGGTCATGTTATTTTGCTTTGGCTAGGTGACTACCCCCATCCACATTCGGGCAGAGAGAGAAAGAACTAGCAAAAGAGCTTCAATTTGTTTCTGATGGCTGTACACCAGTTGTTAGCAGCAGCTTTGAATTTGGAATTCGTCTTTTTCTGATTGTTATTTCATCAGTTGGTGAAGTATTCTTGATTTGATTGCCTGGCATATTTAGATAGAGATAGGCTCTGTTTAATCATTATTTTGACAAATTGGTCAATTGATGTAGACTTTTGACTAAGGAATGTTACGATCCACATTCAATTTGCACAGACTGTAGAGGACAGGTTTGTTCAGTAGATTTAAGGTGTATTGAGAGTACTGACTGGGACAATAAAAAGTGGAAAACCTTAAAATCACACTTAATTAAACTGGCTAGGGATAAGAGAAAGGTGAATGCTAGTCACATTAGTGAGTCTTTAGCTAGCCAGGAATATCTTAATGATAATGATAATGTCGATGTTGATGTTCATGTGATTTTTGTTGATCCTGTTCCCCGTTCTCTATCTGTATCTGCTCCTTAACCCTCTCTTGCTTTCAAACCCAACCCCAGTGCCAGTCTTGAGTGTAAGATTAATAAGAGGTTTGAATTGATAGTTGAATTTAGCTTTGTTTGTGAAAGTCCTATATGGACAACAACTGTGAGCTCCCAGTAGCACTTAGTACCAGTTTAGCGTCTGTGGAGTGCCCGGTAGCACCTTAGTGTTAGTGGAGGAGGTGGCTGCCTGTCCCGCCAATTCTCCTAGGCAAAGGTCAATGACATAGAGTGGAACCTTGGTTTTTGTAGACTTTTTCTGAAGAAATTTTGTCTTGGATTTCGTACATTTCCTCGGATTTTATACACTCAAAAGCGCTCCATCTGGGGCCCAGTGTGACCAACCCCTGTACTGAGTGCCAAACAAAGCTTCTTTAATGACCCATTCTACCTTTGTTTCTCACTGAACAAGTATCACTGCAAGTGCTCGTTGTGTTTTGTGCTATTTTTGCTAGTGAAACAAGCCATCATGGGGCCAAAGAATGTTCCAAGTGCCAGCCCTCTGGTAAAAAAGGCCAGAAATACTATAGAATTCAAAAAAGTACTTGAAGCAAAGTATGAAAGTGGTGCACGTGTTAGTGATCTCGCTAGGATGTACGGCAAGTCAGTGTCAACCATCAGCTTTATCCTAGCAAAGAAAAATGAAATTAAGGCTGCTGATGTTGCAAAACAGAGATCACAACTAGTGGACGTAGAAAATCTTTTGTTAGTATGGATCAGTGAACAACAATTAGTGGGGAATAGTGTGTCTAAAGCGATCATTTGTGAAAAGGCTAGGGTGTTGCATGCTGATCTAGGTAAGAAAATGCCAACAACAAGTGCTGCTGTCAGTGATTTTAAGGCCAGCTGAGGCTGGTTTGAAAAATTCAAAAAGCCTATGGGCTTAAAATAGTGTCGTACAGCATGGGGAGGCTGAGAGTTCCGACAAACATGCTGCCGAAGAATTCATTGACGAATTCAAAGAATGTCTTGAAGCAGAAGTACTCTTCCCTAAACCGGTGTTCAGTTGTGGTGAAACAGGTCTGTTTTGGAAATAGATACCAAAGAGGACTTACGGCACAAGCCTATAAAGGACAAGCTGACTCGTATTCTGGGGATTTCAAAGTGAAACCCTACTGGTGTATCACTATGAAACTCCCTGAGTGTTTAAGAAAAACAATGTTATTAAGAATAAATTGCCTGTGATGTGGAAGGTAAAGAAAAAAGCATGAGTCAAGAGGCAAATTTTATTGAGTGGGATCAATGAAGTGTTTGGCCATATGGTAAAAAAAAATCCCTTCAGGATAATCAGTGGCCCCTCAAGTGCCTCCTGGTAATGGACAGTGCTCCTGCACATCCTCCTGGCTTGGAAGACCAGTTGTTAAAGGAATTTAATTTTGTCACTGAAGTTCTTGCTCCCTAACACCACTCCTCTCATCCAGCCCATGGACCAATAAATCATCTCGAATTTCAAGAATCTTTACACAAAGGCATTGTTTCTAAAGGTGCTTTGAAGTGACCTCAGACACTGAATTGACCCTAAGAGAGTTCTGGAAGGATCACTTCAATATCTTATCTTTAATTGCATAAGGCTTATACATAAGGCTTGACAGGTAGTGACTTCCAGGACAGTGAACTCGGCTATGAGAAAATTGTGACCTGTGTTTTACCTTGAGAAGGATTTTTAAGGATTTGAGGCTAACCTTGACGACCCTACACCTGTTGTGGCATCTACTGTGTTTCTGGGGAAGTCCATGGGCTTGGATGCAAGTAGGGAGGATGTGGAAGAGTTAGTGGATGCCCACACGGAAGAGCTAACCACTAAGGAGTAGCAAGACCATCAGCAGAAACAACAAGAGGACAGATGAGGAATCCAAGGAGGAAGAGGAAGAGACAGGGGATACTGTGCCTACTTCAGTGATTAAAGAAATATTTGCAAAGTGGAGTGATGTTAAAAATTTTGTTGAGGTATTTCATCCTTACAAAGACGTTGTAATCCTTAAATCCTTGTCTCTTAACATGTTTAATGACAATGCATTGTATCACTTGTGGCAAATTTTAAAGAGATGTCAGAAACAAATGTCTCTGAACAGTTTTGTTGTGTGACAGGGGTCCAGTGATTCTCTAGCTGGTCCTAGTGTCAGTAAAAATGGGGTGGGAAAGTAACCCGAGACAGTGCCACTAAAAAATGTAGGGAAGTAACCCCAGATAGATTCTTGATACCTGAATTCCTTCTGGAGGGGGATTCCTCTTCCAAACAATAACCTCTCCACCTCCCTCTCCCCTCTGCTCCGTCTTCCATACACTAACAAAAGTCATCCATAAAGCTAAGAGTGATGTTAAATGTTCATTATTTATTTCATTATTCATATATATTTATCATTGTTTTCTTTTTGTTAAACTGTTTATTCCCAATAAAATTCGTTTTTTGTTCATTTTTCTTAGAGGTCTTTAACATGTTAATTGTATTAACATTATTCCTTCTGGGAATTATTGTTTCAGTTTTCATATGTTTCGGACTTCATGGGAGGTTCCAGAATGGATTATGTACGAAAACTGAGGTTCCACTGTATTCCCCTACTTATACCTGGGAGGAACCAAACCGGTAGCCCTGTGGATGAATCACGTCCTGTGAAAAGACATGCAGATGATGTCTTGTGCTCCTCCAGTGCCGTTTAAAAGATTCAAGGATCTTCCTGTACATAAGTAGTCCTTGTCTGTTGTGCAGCCACTGGGATAGCCTGGAGCTTTTTTCTCCAGGGCCTTCCTTGGCAGAGAGTCACTGTGGCTTCCAAATACCCATCCTCTCACAAACGCTCCTCTTTGTACAGAGTGGCTTATGATGAGCGTCCTCCAGTGCCCACATTTACTGTAGTACCTGAGCTCCTTTAGTTTCTGAAGCTTCCCAAAGTGATGGATGCCCAGTATCATCCGAGAGCCTTAATATGTCTAAACACTCATTTGCGCCCATTCACCCTTCAGTGTCGGAGCACCCTTCTTCCCTGGAGCCCCCGAAAGATCAACTATTTACAGATTTACAACAGAGACAGAGCCCCCCTTGGTGCCTGAGCATCTATCTTCAACCACTCGTTTAGCTTCCGCTGATGACATTTCACTTAGCCTTCTTTTGGTGAAACTCAATTTCTTCTTCTTTACATTGCTCTCCCATGCTTCAGGCTGTTCCCACTGCATGTCTGCAAGTGCCTACTGCTGTGGATCCTATTCAAAGCAAACTAGACAGTATTTTGAGCCTACATAGGCTCCGTTGGCTCCTCATGTTCCTGACTTGGCCTTCTCTCCTGTTTCCTCAGACAAGGAGGATAATTTACTCATTCAGGACACTCGTCCGTTGGCATATGCGTCTGTTAACCCTTAGTAGATGGATAGCTTCTCAGGAGTAGTAATAACAGGTTTGGGGTGGTGGCTGGATTGATGCTGTTGAGAAACAATACAGGCAGTCCCTGTTTATTGGTGGGGTGTGATGAGTGAAAACTGCTATTAACTGGAACTCAGCAATTTATGGAACAAAGAATCGGTTTATGGCGCCTCTGCTAGCTATGTTATGGTGCCATAACATAGCTAGCTTATGGGGTCGATAACTGAAAGTTGGCCTGTTATGGTGCCATAAATCACCGATTTTATGCGGCTAAACAATCACAATAAAACTGGACAGCCATTAACCAAGTCTCCCGATAACCGGGAACTGCCTGTATTGAGCGCCATCGATTTAGAAAGAATCGGGCGGGAAAGAGGTGCCAATACTTCTATAGCCCATAAATTCACTAATGGCAACTTTTACACTGGCTAAAATCATGAGTCTGGCATCTTGGCCTTCAGTTCTGCTTCTGACTTCAATAGAGAATGTACTGCTGCGTCTCCATCTCACATGATGTCTTTTTGTAAATTTGCTCATAAATATACCAAGGGGTTGCTGTTGGTTTTTGTTCTTGTCTTTTATGATAGTATGTCAGTTGTGAATGTAATTCTGCAAAGAAATATTAAAAAAAAACATGCACAAATAAAAAAAAGTTACTGAATCTTCGTTCTCGGTAAATTTACGTAAATATTTTTCAACAAATATGCTAAGACTTTGTTACTGGTTTTATTTCTTATGTTTTGATATTGTGTGAGCTGTAATTATAATTTTACAAAATAAAATAAAATTATATATCAGAAAAAACATAAGTTGGTAAAATTTACAATCGTCTTGTAAAAGCAGCCTCACAAGGTATTGTGAAGTCATTTTCAACTTCTCGTGGAAGGTAGGGATAATTTTTAAGAATTTTTGTTCTTTAACCACGTGCATTTGCATATCTTCCTACATCCATTGATTTTTTTTTTTTTCCCCCTCTTAAATTGGCCGACCTCAAAGTTTACCCGACTTGGGGAGCTGCATATTGATTTTTTTACTCTTCCAGTAAGGGTTAAGGTATCAACTCATTACCATTACAGAATTCTTTTCACCTATTGTCCCTTTGCCCTCTTATTTATGGAGTCGCAGTCGTATGAATCTATGAAGTCTCCCCAATTTGGTGGTTTTTATCCTACACGATGGGTGAAAACCTGCTGTGGGGAGTTTCTGCCTCCTCCCAGGAGGGGTTGATTAACTCTCTATGAAGATCTGCATTTTCTTCGGCAAAGATTGTTTAATTCTTCGGAACTATCTTGCCTCCTAAAAAACTTTGTCAGCGTTTTTGAGGTCTTAAGCTTCCTTGATTGGACCATGGGTACTCTAGTGTGCAAGATTAAGGACTGCCCCTCTTTGCCAAAGATGTGCCTCCAGTTGGTTGAATGTTATTTCATGCATCGATGAAGGGATTATGGATGGCTCCTACATCTCAAAGGGAGTGATTCCCTCACAAGAATCAGCTCCTCTGTTTCTGCACTGGACTGTCACCATTCCCACAGGCCACAGTTCTGGGGATATTCGTCAGGTCTTATGAAAAAGAGCACTCAAGACCTACTATTTCAATTCTGTAGGCGACCTAGGGAGATGTCCGCTTATACCTCCAGGACAGTCTTTTCCCTGTAGATGCATCCCTTCCATAGTAGCAGGTTAATCTATAGACCACAATCTAGAGGCAAGTTCATCTCAAGAGCTTTTAAAAAATCTTCATCAAGATCTTCCTCTCGTAAGTGAGAACTACGTCCTCCGAACTCCAGTTAGGGCCAGACTCCTCTTCTGGGAGAAGTGGAGAGAAAAAGGTGCAGAACCTTGGATTGTCATTGTTTTGAGGGTGGGTTACACTACCCCCTTCAAAGAAAAGCTACTTTGGTCAGCACTCCAGTAGTATTGACAGCTTACTCTGAAGGCTCAAGGAAGTCTTCAGCCCCCTAAGAAGAAGTTTTGTCCCTCCCCAGGAATGGGGTGATGGAAGTAGTAGAGAACAAGAGCTCTCCATTGTTCTACAACTGTCTGTTTGTGTTGCCCAAGACGTCAGGAGGCTGGAGGCCCTTCTTGGATGTCAGTGCTCTGAATATCTTCATGCAGAAGACAAAATTCAGGATGGAGACAAACCAAACCATCCTATCAGCCGTTCATCTTGGATACTGGCTGGCATCCATAGATATGCATGATGCATATTTCCACGTCCCTATACACCCAGACTCAAGAAAATTTCTAAGGTTTGTCTATGGGAACAAAGTGCTCCAGTTCTGAATACAGGCAGCCCCCTATTAACATTGGTATCGGTTGTCTGGTTATTGGTGGCCTAGCCTAAATGCTGAGAACCGCCTCATAAAATGCAAACATAACGAATATGCATCTTTTCCTTGGCTGTTTTAAAAAGTTATCCTTTACTTTGCTCTATCCAATAATACTGTATGTAGACTTATATCACTATAGTATGTAGTATTATAAGATACAAGCAAACCAACCATGTTTTGGTTTGGAAAAATCAGCTTAGGGCAGAGGTAAGATTATTTCGCCATATTGAACTCTATTCATAGTGACAAGGTTATTTTTTGTTATATGAAGCATGTTTAAGTTGATAGATGACATAAGAAAGTCTTGTTGTGAACTAGACTTAGTTATTTTTTCGTTAATAGGAGATGATACTGTATTGAGTCTCATATTTCTTTTAGTATTATAAAATACAAACAAAGCAATCAATGTTTAGGTTGAAAAATCAGCTGAGAGCAGAGGCAGGTTTATTTCATCGTATTTTACTTGATTCAGAGGAATTTTCTTGCTTCTATTTAGTGTAAATAGATCTCTAGAAACTATTTAAATGGGACAAAGTTATATTTTTCATTATGTGAAGTTCTTTTAATTTGATAAACGACAAATATGCCATGTTATTAATTCAATTTTTATTTTTTTCATTGATAGATGTTTTGTTATTTTCATCCTATTTCATAATAATACCAGATTTATGTATTTATCTTTTATTTGCATGAAAACAAAGAGTATTTTTTAATGAAATACTTTTTTCTCCACTCCCAGTACTTGCGATGTCAAACACCCATGACAGTACAGCATTTGCTTGTTGAGTGCCCAAATTGGACCCAGCAAAAGATCTATTTATCTGCGGAGTTCAGAAATGAAAAATATTCTTTGCGGAAAGCAGGGATTTTTCAATTAATAAAATCATAAATTTTTTAAATAAGACGGGTTTTGTTTCTCAAATAAAGTCTAATTTTTTTTTTTTTTTTTTTTTTTTTTTTTTTTTTTTTTTTTTTTTTTTTTTTTTTTTTGTTTTATTATTCTCAGGATTGATCCCTGAGAACCAGCCCGAGAAGAGTCTACTTTGAGACTCAGAGGTCTGGAAAAACTAACACCTATTAATCATAATAACAGTACTTGCGGTAGATTTGCATCCATGTTGCTGATGCACAATAATTTATAGTCATTAGCAGTGTGAACATTTTTTTTCTCAGGTCCAGCTACAACTGCAGCTTAAATTTAGCAGTACAATACTATTTCCTTGCCAGTATTTTCTTCATAGCAAATGAAGGTATAACGCAAAAATATTAAAGTCCTGTTCTACTTAATTAAAGTCATATGTAACATAACTACAGTAATTTTGCACTATTGTACAATGGATTGCTGAAATGCAAATGCTCTCTCTCTTCTCTCTCTCTCTCTCTCTCTCTCTCTTGCTCTTCTCTCTCTCTCTCGTCTCGCTCTCTCTCTCTCTCTCTCTCTCTCTCTCTCTCTCTCTCAGTATACATATACGTAGTAGTAGTTTAAAGAGAAAACGCAGCAAAATATCTTTATTATTTCACTTACAGAATCCATTCATGTCTACTGTATTGATTTAATCACCTTAAAAATATTTAAAATCTATCTGAATTTCTTACGTAGGCAACTTAAAACCTCCAGGCTTCAGTATTTTAGCAAATTTCCTGTGACAACGGATAAATTATTTTCCTAAATAATTCTTTCAGTAATAAATGTCATCAGCTGATTGATTCTCAGAGTGTAGACAAAAGACAAAAATACGCTTTGATTACTGTATTTTGCTGTATTTATACATTAATATTGTAGTATGGTACTGTAATTAGTACAGTAAATAATTTGTTACCATAAATGTATTATTCATTCATAAAATATATATACTAGTTTTGTGCTGCAGCCATAACAGGAAAGATTCTCTCTCTCTCTCTCTCTTCTCTCTGCTGTATTTATACATTAATATTAAAGTATGGTACTGTAATTAGTACACTAAATGATATTTTACCATAATTGTATTATTCATTCACAAAATGTACAGTGGTCCCCCCTATTCGCGGGGGATGTGTTCACCAGACCCCCGTGAATAGTTAGAACCTGCGAATGTTTGGAACCCCTATAAAAATGCTAAAAACAGCCTTTTTGTTAGTTAAAACTCAAGGAAAACCCACTAAAAATGTTTATACTTGGTTTTTTTAATAGTTTTATCACAAAAAGTGCATTTTATGATGAAATTGATAAAAAAAAACAGGAATTTGTAGATATTTCTCATAGAAAAATACTGCGAATGTGCGAATTTTCCGCGAATAATGCGGGGAAACGTTCCTGAGAGAAATTCGCAAATGTGTGAGTCCGCACATCCGGAGAACACGAATACGTGGGGTCCACTTTATATATGTACTAGTTTTGTGCTGCAGCCATAACAGGAAAGATTCTCTCTCTCTCTCTCTCTCTCTCTCTCTCTCTCTCTCTCTCTCTCTCTCTCTCTCTCTCTCTCTCTCTCTCTTGTGTTAGTATTGTACTGTACATATCCTTTAAATGGAAATGATATAAATTATTGTACATACAATAAACATGAAAAAACACAAACTAAAACAAATCCAGCAAGTTCAAACAGATTATGGAGGATGGTTGCCATATTTTTTGCTTTAATTTATTTTACCGCATTTCATTACAAGTTTAGTTGACTATGGTTACCACACATGTTATAACAGTACACAAGTGAATATTTTATCATTGTTGGTGTTTCTCTAATCACCGTAAAACATATTCATTAATGGCAACTTTTAGACTGGCTAACAGGAGACTTCAGCTAGAATTTTTTTTAATAAAGGAAAAAATCATAGGAAATAAAATTGAGACTTATTAGGTTACAAAGCCTTTGTGAGTGCAGTTGCTGTAATAGAAAATTCAAATTTTCACAGATCTTTGAGGTTAGAGTAATTGCTATGCATCGTAGGGTCAATCATCAGATAGTTAGAGGAAATGTTATGATTACATGCTTACAGTATCCCTTACACCATGTGTGCTGAGGCTGGTATGGTTTATCAATGTATATTACTGTTTCCAGAACCAAATTGGTATTATACTGTGAGTCTAGATATATTTCTTGGGTCAGCGATGAAGTTCATGCCTTTGCATGAAACTTTTAAGTTTTCAAAAGTTGCAAGTTGCTCGAGTGCTTTTTCTCATTACTTTACATATTTTGTGGTAATTCACGCAAATGCACATAGACTGTTTTGCATAACAGGATCAACTTGATTTTAAGTGGCAGCTTTGTTGTATTTTCTTTGAAACTTGCTTAAGGTCTAAAATGATGTATATCTTCATCTCGGTTTCTGGTGCAGAGTACTGTATTGATGTTCTCCTACATCCAACAGGCTCTTCATGAGAGAAATGGATGGAGCCCTAAGTGAAGAAGTCAGCAAGGGAATTAAGAGAGCAGCTTTATCAACAAGAGTTAAAAAAGTGAAATTCTTCACCCACTTGAATTTGGTAGATACTTTGGTTGTGAAATTATAAAGTGCAGTAGGAATTGGTGAAACTTGACAATGATGCCTGATAGCAGTTTGGAACACTGATTGCTCACCAGCATACAGCATATTTATTTTTGAACTAGAAGGTTAGCAATAGTCACTCATGTGCTTCTGTTCCATTAAAGGTACTACTTAATGCATAAGTCATGATGCCATAACCCCAGAGTGTTGAGTAGTTGTCTGAAGGTGATGTCTATCTATCTCCCTTTTAATGCTATGACTTGTGCACATTTCAGTAAATGGCTCTAACAAAATCAGTGAGCCCTGTATCACAAAATGCTCATACTTGCATACAGTGTGGAAAGATTTTCAGAAACAGTGTTAAGTATATGATACATAAATCAAAACATACTAGTCACATTACTTTTATCAGTAATATTCGGAAAAAATATTTGTTAAATTTTAGGTACAGATTTTGTTGGAAAAAATATCATGTTTGCAATTTCTTTAGGAAGGCCTACTGTTGTGGAATGT
This sequence comes from Macrobrachium nipponense, assembly GCF_015104395.2. Classification (NCBI taxonomy): domain Eukaryota; kingdom Metazoa; phylum Arthropoda; class Malacostraca; order Decapoda; family Palaemonidae; genus Macrobrachium; species Macrobrachium nipponense. The sequence goes on along the minus strand of NC_087201.1, from coordinate 33,621,967 downwards.
GCCAAAAGTCATTTATAAGTGAGAGGACTGTTGTTAATCATTTAAAAAATTGTCCATGTAATACTAAGCACAAATGCCTTTTTTGTGATTACACGTCTAACTCCCAATCAGACATTATAAATCACACAAAACAGCATGCAGATGAGCAACCTTACCAGTGTACAAAGTGTGATAAGAAATTTGTATCTCTTGGTGAACTCACAGATCATGAGCTAGTGCATTTGCCCCCAAGATATTTATGCTTCACTTGTGGGAAGGTATTTGCTGAAAAAAATGTTTTAAAGAACCACCTGGAGGCTCATCGTGGAAAACAGTTGTGTATTCAGTGTGGTAAAGAATATTCTGGTGAGGATTATTTCTGTCATACAGAGGTAGTAAGTGCTCTTTGCAAGAAATGTGGTTCAAGATTTAAATATCTTTGTCTGTATGAGAAACACAAAAAAATGCATGGAGAAGTAGTGAAAAAAATGAAGCATCGTGGGAAGCATTTATGTATTCATTGTGGCAAAGAATACTTGGGTAAAGATCACATTTTTCATATGGAGTTTTTTGATGAATTGTCTCCTTGCAGAATATGTGGATTACATTTTGATTATATTTGTATGTATGAGAAACATAAAAAGGGGCATATAGAGGCACTGGAAAATATTAAAACTTGTAGAACTCGAGCCGATCTTTGCCAGTTTATTGAGTGTTCTGAAATGGTTGTATCTCAGGCCCCATTGATTTATGGTTACAATCATGTATGTATGATCTGTGGAAAGGGATTTAAAGATTTTCCATCTACTCTTGTTCACATAGAGGGGCATGTCAAAATTGAGTCTGGGATGACCGGAAATGTGGCTTCATCTGTATGTAAAGCTAGCAGAGAACCAGTGAATGATTTTCAGGGTTTTGATAAGCAATTGAATTCAAACAAGGGAAGTAGTTTGACATCCAAGCATGTAGATGTAGTTGTATTTTTTAATGCCACAAAAAGGAAAAAATCAAGTTTAGAATCTGATATGCAGCTTTCCCTTAAACCTCGGGAAGAAGTTTTAAAATATAATTCAGAGGAAAATATTGGTTTGAAGGTGAATAGAAATTATTGTTCAGTTAATCTTAGCACCAGAAGTCTTCCTCATTCTAGCTATGACTCTCAAGTTGATGAAAATTTACCTGGTCCATCTAAAAGCATTAAAAAGAAGGTAATGTCTTCAGGGTACTCATTCTCCTCAAGTGAAGATGGTTCTTTGACAATAGTAGATCATGGTCTAACTTTTTCAAAATATAAAGCAGTGATGGCTGAAGTTTCGCAAAAAATCTCAGAGACTGGAGAATCCAAGATGAAACAATCATTAGTTGAGCCATGCAGTTTGGAGAAAGTTTGTCCCTCAGTCTCTTCTACCCTCGGAGGTGATGCTACTTCCAAAAGTAACAGAGCGGGGAAGTCACCAATTGCTAGTCCGGGGAAGTGTGTTTCAGATGATCTAAGTCGAAGTAGGCTAATTTTAAGTGAAGAAAACCCTTCATCAAATAATGAAGGAAGAGTGAACATTCCCAAAGATAGGATTGCCTTATATAGAACAGAAACAAAAGCTTTAAATAAGAAGGAAAAAGATGTGCAGGAGGACATTTGTGGAGAGGTTGTCAAGGATGAGAATAATAGTGTTCCAAGTTTTGACAGTGTTCCCAGGGATACCTCAAAACACAGAGAAGATTCCAAGTCATTTGGGCCATTTGTGAATAACCTAATGGTTAGAGACTCGAGCCTAGAATACTTTCATTCTTGCAATAATGATAGTCAAACAGACACAGAGAATAAGATTGTAAACCAGGTTACAAATGTGAAAAAAGTTATCAGCTTACCTTGCAATGATGGAAAAGTTGAGGGAATGCACAAAACCCAGACAGCATTAAGTGATATTATTATTGTTGATGTTGCTTCATTAGAGAAGTCTTTTTCAGGTACTGTCAGTCAAGGTGTCTCAAACGAGGATTCATCTTCAGTCGAAAATATGAGTATTGAGGACTCGAGAACACTCGGAGTGAATTTGGAAAGGAATCACTATTCAAAAACAAGGGACAAGTATAATGTAGAAAATAAGCAACAATTAGCAGGACAGAGCTATGTGTCATCATTAGCCAAGTCTTTAGAGGCTATTAATTGTACAGACAGCGATGTTGTTAAAGACTTGTCGCCAAATAAGAAAACAATTCAGAATTCAGAAAATCCTCAAGTAAAGATAGAAAGGTCGTGTTTACCAAGAAAACGGAAGTTTGGAAGGATGTGGGGTCGTAATGCTCACAAAAAATGTCCTAGTTGTGGAATTATGGTTCTTTGTAAGCTAAGTACACATGCTAAAACCTGTTTTAAACAGCAGGAAGAAGACTGTTTACAGCAAAGTGATATGTCCTTAGAAAATTCCAGAAGTATTTTGCCATTATCAGTTAAATTAGAGAACTGTAACAGTAGTGTTAATGATGTTAAGAATCAACACTCTGAAAATGTAGGGGATAATTGTGGTCAAAATGGGACAATAGCTGATAATGGTTATGATTTAAAGAACATGAATAATTCAAAAGGAATTCTGAAAAGGACCTTTAAAAATGCTCGAGAATCAGACAAGTTGCAATATGTTTGTAAAGAGATATCGAGTAAGTCGTATGTGAAAGATAGCCCTTATTGTACATTGTGTGGTAAAGTGTTTGCTTTCAAATCTTCCTTTGAGGCTCATAAGCAGTTGCATGAAAAGGCCGGTTGGTATCTATGCTACAAGTGTGGAATTGCGTACAGGAATGAAAGGAATCTTGTGCGACATTGTGAAATCGCTCATTTTGGAGAATATGTCTTTGAATTTGAACAAGAAAAATTCGTTCCTGTCAGAAAAACAGGTCGTTTTTCAAATAGATTAGTAATCAGAAAGAATGTATCTAAACGATATGGTGACAGTCAGACTGGTGTGTTTGATAAATCAGGCCATTTTGAATGTCGGCATTGTAGAGGAATGTTCAGATGTAAAAGTGTGCTTAAAATCCATTTGGAAAGCCATAAAAATATTTGTTTGGATAAAGAATTCAAACTGATTAAGATACAATGTTCAGTTTGTAATATGAAGTTTAAAGATAGAGGGAAGTTGAAAATACATTGGCAGTCTCACAAGAATTCTCAGTTGTTTACATGTATTGTTTGTGGGAAGGCATTTAGTTCAGAAGATAAATTTCTTTATCACAAATGTATGCAGGTTAAACATGGAAATATCTTGGAGGAGAAATATGTCAATCATGAAAATCAGAATGTTACAGTTGATGCAGGTGGTGAGATGGATGAGGAAAGTACATCAAGTAATAAAAGCTCTAAAAAGAAATCGGTTGTAAAAGTGGAAGGTGGTTTATCTTGTCAAGCAGAAATTAAGAACAAAAATCAATTATACAAGTGCCCAGCTTGTCGAAGGAGATTTGAAAATAGAGAAGTCTTTGCTGCTCATGTTGTTAAACATGAAAAGGCCAAGTGGTATATATGTGTTGATTGCAGTCTTTGCTTTTGGCTTAAAGAAGGCTTGAAAGAGCATTCTATGTATGCACACAGTGAACATTGGGTCACAGATAAAAATACTTCGGAAGAAACTACCAGTTCCCAGGTCGAAAGTGAAGTAACTAGTTCCCAGGTTGAAAGTGAAGTAGTATCTAGCTCCCAGGTCGAAAGTGAAGTAACTAGCTCCCAGGTCGAAAGTGAAGTAACTAGTTCCCAGGTCGAAAGTGAAGTAAAGCAGTTTCTTTGCAGTGTGTGTGGTGATAAATATCATTGTCAAGAAACCTTTAAACAGCATATACTTCAGCATGAAAATGAAAACTGGTGTATTTGTGGAGATTGTGGTAATTGCTATAGGGATAGGGGTAACTTATTTAGACATGAGAAGCAATATCATGGAAAGATACATGATGATATTCTTACCACTGAGAAAGAAAAGAATAATTATAAAACCAGTAGGACTGTGAAAGTAATTGTTGAACGTATGTCACCATGTAATGTTTGTGGAATGTATTATGGTACATCTAAGACAGACTTGGAGAAGCATCTTACAACCCATGCAGTGCCGAAGAAAAAGAGAATATTTAAATGTACACTTTGTTTAAGGACTTTCAAAAATAGAAAACTTTTTTTATCTCATAAGATTATGCATTCATCTCAGAAACAAAGATCCTCAGTAAGTTTAAGGGAAAAGAATATTGTGAATCTAAAGAAATCTTCATCATTTAAGTTACAAGGTGCCCACTTGCAGAAACGTTATGTGTATAAGAAAGGTATTTGTATTTTAAAGTCATCCGCAGGGCCCCTCTGCAGTAAAAAGCCGCGTTCCCACAGAAACTTGTTGCTACAAAAAAAAGTGGAAGAGACTAATTTATTGTACCATCGTAAGAAGTTATTGGGTTCGAGTGCACGAAAATTTGTGTGCCTCAGTTGTGATTCAAAGTTTTTTTTCAAAGTTTCTCTTGATAACCACAACAAGAAATATCATCGACATGGAGCAATTTTGGGCAGTGTTTCCAAAGACATTTATGAAAATGTACCTGATTGATATCTTTAAAGGGAGCTAATTTTGTGTGCCTTTTTTTGTCAAGATCTAGTAAAATGTGAATAAGCAAAGAGGGTTTTACTAGGAAAGCAATGCTTGACCTTGTACTAGTCAAATGTTTGGGTCTTCATAAAGTTCTTTTTGAACACAGAGGGTAAGGATTTGCAGTGTGGTTATATTACATAGCACATATGACAATATGTTGACCATTTGTTTGAGGCCCTCTCCTCAAGGTAACAGTTTTGTCTTAAGCATTGAAAATTTTGGTTACAATTCATTAAGGCTTCATTTGAGTCTTAGTATTTGAAATTGTCTAGTGAATATTTTTGTTTATGAAAAAATATGACCATATAATTGGTTGAAAATATATGCAGCTTGAAACTCAGTTCTTGAAATATGGTAGAAATAGTTTTTGGAAACTGAATCCATTGTAAAGAGAGCAAGGGTGCTAATAACATGTTGCCCATTGACATTTTGTGAATGACTTCAGACACTGTTAATTTCAATCATCAGTGAACAGTTTTGAGTTGAAGATCTAACAATCTTATTTTGTGAAATTTTAAAAATTAAAGCACTGTACTATTCATTTTATTTGAACAGTCAAGTCTTATTTGGAATATAAACAGTTTTGAATTGAGAACAGAAATCCCACGAGCATCAAAATTATGTAAACCCTGTTATCACAGTCTTTTGCATACAATTTATGTTTATATACCAATGATTTCAATAATACTGTATGTTTTGAACAGATATTAGTGAAAAGTCATTTCAATACAGTTTTGGATCAAAGCACCATTTATGATGACAAGTTTTAAGTAGAAGCTTTTGTTCTCATTACTTCTCATGAATAGCTTTTGAGGTGAAATGTGTATAAGTAAATTGTCTGTGAAAACAAATTCATAGTTTCATGAAGAGGCTTGAGTGTGGAACAGTTAACGAAGGCTTTGCTGGATCAGATTAAGACGAAAACTTGATAATTTTTTAAGATGAAGCAGTATTTTCATGGATACCGGACAGTAGTAGCTACTTGAAATTTAGGCAGATAGACTTTGTGTATGGTTGGAGGTGAAGTGGAATGGTTACTTTGGAGGTTATTGGCTTAATTATTATAATATCTCTGATGAAAAGAGCAGCAGTGTTATTGGAACCATCGAGCATTTGATCAAGGGATTATGAACATCTTAAATGGCTTTTTTTTTCATTCAAATATAATGTTGAAATTCCTCATCCAAATGGGAGTGTATTGTGAAAATGAATGTAATGAAAGGATTTTATATGAAATAAAAATCATTGCCTACCAGAGTCCATTCCTCAACTGTTTGAATGAAGAAATTGGTTCAGATCAGAAAATGCTTTATATTTCTGTAATATAAGTTTGGTCATGAAAGGTGGTTAGTTTTTTGTGTGGTACTATTTTGTTTCTTATTGTAAAGAGAAGATTGTTTTCTGTGTCCGAGTTGTCGTGTAGAAGTCTGTCTTTTTTGATAAGTAGTTCGTTGATTATGCCACTGTGTTAAAAATCTTTACTTTAGGTTGGCCGCTAGTGTAAAGTTGCCATAGAATGCCTGTTTGTCTACAGAATGGAAGCTATGAAAAATGTTACCTTGGATCTCCTGTTGATATTGAAGGAAACATGTAGTAAAGAAGTAAAGGGAATTACTAATTTTCTACATATAATTATCTGCAAGATTTTCTACATAAAATTAAAAGCTTAAATGTTAAAGAAACTGTGCCTTTAGATCTCATTATACTGAACAACTGTTGTCTATATCTAATGCAGAACACACTTCTATTTTTATGGTATTTATGTTCTATGATGACAGGCTTTGATATAACAAGAAATAACCATTGCTATCAAGTTCCTACAGTGAGATGAACCAAGTGAAATACTTTATTTACATGTGATGCAGTTTTGTTGTGAAAACTATGTGAAAGAACAGTAACTATGTATTTGTCAATTTCCATCATGAAATCCTCAAGTAACGAGATTAGTGTAATTTTTAATTTGAGGTAGACATTTGACATATTTCTTATCATTATGAGAGGGGAAAGTAGAAACGGGTTCATGTTCTCATGTTATTTAGACTTGTAACGTAATAAAATTGTATTTAGGAGTGAAAATGTACAAAAACCTAACAGCAAATTTCTGTTGTCATTAGGGAATAGTAGTAAGTTATGAAGAGATGTATAAATGTCAATGGTTGCAGTTCTCTGTTGCAGTATTAAAGATTTTGTGATATTTGGCTATCTTAACTTATGTTTTTGTTCAGGCTTTTTCAAAATTGTGGAAGTTCCCATAAATTTGAGAAGGAAGTGTGACAAGAACTTATTCTTGACTTAAGAATGCTGTAAGTCAGCATTTTGTAGTGTTTATGGTGCATTTGATTTTCTACAAGGATGAGCCTGTAGATTTTGAAGTCATCCTCAATGCATATGCTGTATTCTTGACAAATTTTCAGATGAAAATTATTCTGTTGACAAACTGTGTGTATAAAATTTATTTGAATAAATATTGTAAGTTTTCCTGGCAGCATAGATTTATTTTACAGATTCCTAGCACCATAGTATGTGTTTGTCATAGGGGGAGGTAAAAATAGTAGTAAATATTTAATCTATGTTATGTTACTGTTTGTTTGATACTACACAAAATTAGTTTCAGGATCTTTCTCAAAAGCATTAGAAGGAAAAATGTGCATATGTTTTTAATATGAGTTCTTATTCATAGTACTCAATGAATTGGGGATCATGATTATCGGAAATATGTGTGGTGCAATAGCATTTCTATTTTTCAGCTGAATCCCATTATGCAAGGCAAGTGAAGGGCAATGAGTGAGGTAGAATTCTAAAGGTATTAATAGAGCTTAGGAATATCTTGACATTTAAGAAAATCCCGGCTAGTCATGTTTCTATCATTGGTTATTTTAGACCAGGATTGTGTTTAGTATGTTTACATACATAACATTTTGTTCATGAATCTTACCTGCCAGATATATATATAGCTGTATTCTCCGAAGTCCGACAGAATTTCAAAACTCCCGGCACACGCAGTGGTCGGCCAGGTGGTAGTACCCATTCCCGCCGCTGGGGAGGCGGGCGTAAGGAACCATTCCCATTTTCTGTCAGATATTTTCTGTCGCCGGTGCAGACAACAAGTGTTTTCTGCACCTCCGTCATTGGATTTTGGAACTCTTTTGGTCACTTGAGTATCCCGATTGATTTTTGGTTATTTGATTAGGATCGGTGGTTAGGCATACGCTAATTGTGGATTGTTTTTATTTTTGGCTTGATTTTTCCTTAAACTTACGATGTCTGGATCTAGTTCGACTAGGCCAGAGTATGTTGTGTGGAAGAATGCAAGGTTAGGCTACCGAAAACTTCGGTAGACCCTCATACAGTGTCGCGAATTGTAGGAAACATGTTTGTATGTTTGATGAGCGCTGCAACGAGTGTGAAAATATGTCTGATTCTGCGTGGAAGGCTTATGAATCATAGGTACGTAAACTAGAACGTGATAGTGTAAGGAGGTCTTCCTCCAGGCGTGTAACACAAGTTACCCGTCCAGTAGAATTTATCCCTCCAAAGACCTGTGATGCCTTCGGGCCCTACAATAGTGTCTTTGGAGGGTAATACCCTATCTGTGATTCTTAAATCTCTGCGTAGCCTGGAATCATGTTTGCATTGGAAAGTTATAGTAGTGTAGTGAAGAATAGTGATAATGCCATGAGTGTTCATTCTATCGCGTAAGCGTATAATTTCTCATTGACAAAACACTACCGCGTGATGGCTCTCCCTACCTCGGTGAGGCAGAATGTAGTAGGGAGGTAGCTGTCCAAGTGTCTAAAATACTCTACGTTTGTTGTTCATAAAACAACTTACCAGTCAGATATATGTATATATATATCTGCCAGGGTAAAGGTGAACAGCGATGTTGTATCATAGTAATATTATTTTTGCCCTTACGTCATATTACTATCAAACTGTTGTATGGTTCAAGTTATATACTCACACCATAGTTACTCCTACGGAGGACAACCGAGAGTACGATTATTCTTATTACATTTAATCGGTTCTCCCTGCAACTATTCAGGGGTTGCCGGTTTCCCTATTTTTAAACATTTAAGGTATTGTTATGACAATACCAAGTTAGCCTTTTATATTTAGCAATTCAGTTTCGCTTAAATATACTAGTTTGATGGATTTTGGTTTCTGCTCTATAATGATAGTAAACCTATTCATTCGTAGGTGGCAACTCAGGCAGAGCAGTGCGAGAACGACGAACGTTCTCAGAGTCGCTGTCACTAATGCGTAATGCCAGTCTCAGTTCCATCTGATTGTCTGCTATGCGCAGTAGGTTACGGTCTCTCTCTCTCCTGCGGGATTGACGGACTAACCGTATTTCTACCCTACAATCACGGCCTTAGCCTCGGGTTGAAGGGAATTCTAGCATACATGGCTGAACATCTTCACTTTGCGAGAATTTTTTCATAAAAAAAAAAAAAAAAAAAAAAAAAAAAAAAAAAAAAATTATATATATTTGTGTATGTAGTATGTGTATATATATATATGTGTATCTGTATATATATATATATATATATATATAGATATATATATCATGTGTATATCATTATGTATGGTTATATATGTATAAATGTATGTATGTATATATATATATGTATTAGACCTTTTTCGGTTCTGTTTACCGCATGGTAACAGAATTCTGTCCGAGTCTACGGCGGCATAACACACATGATTTCCCTCGAAACAAGAATGATGTGCAAGAGATGCAGTCAATTAGTTCGCCGAGACGTTCCTTGCTCGATTATGAAGGGGACTCCTTCCGCTGCCAAATACGACAGCGCCGAGCGCGACGCTCGGCAGGACGCTTGGATGGACGCACAACGTAATGCTTCTTCAGACATTCGCCGAGAATCAGAGAATAGTAATGGATCTCAGGAAGGAGACTTTTAGGAAGAAACAAATGAACAATCTTCTACAGTGTCTTCAAATTACTCCTGTTTAAGTGAAACGCAGCCTTATTAGGGAAGGAAACATGCTCGGTGAGGGAATGAATGAATTGCAGGGGACCATTTCCTCGCTGGAGAAGTTTGTTTTCCCTGAATAGACTGAAATTCACACCTCTCCAGTTTTTCCTGCAGAAAAAACTGGAATAGCATAGATGATCTAGAAATGATTCTGAACATCTCTCATAGTCAAGATTCGTCTATAGGTGATGTCATGGCTCATAATCTCATAGAATTTGAATCTTGAAAGATTACTTTAGTCTTCAGAGACGTCCTCCCCGCGCAGGAGTTGGAACTCTCGGAGGGTCTCGCTCCCTCTGAGGAGAACGAAGACGATATAGGTCGCACAGGCGGCCGTCGTCTTTGGTTCCTCGGAGGGGGACGCTTCTCGTCCGTTAGCTCCTTCTGCTTTGCAGTCGTCTCCTGGGCAATTGGAAGACTATCTGCAGTAAAAGAGAGATGGGATGTATGATGTAGGGTCTCAGGGAGGGGGGACGCTTCACGTCCTCTCTCTTTTCTACTGTGTTGCGATCTTCACCGGAGAGGACGTCTTCCGATGAGTATGCTTTTGAGCGCTTCGGTCGCTCCTAAGATATATCCTTGGCGGTCCATGTGAGAAGGAGGGGGGGGGGGGGAAGGGGACTTTCCCCCTCCCCTAGCCATCGTCTTCTCAAAGGATCAGCCTTTTGGCCTGAGAAGGAATGTTCTCCATCGAAAAGGATGATTGTGTCTTTGCAACAACAACTTGTTTTGTTGATTGCAGTGAGAAAGGCAAAGCCACATCGTGAGAGGAAGGATGATAGGCTGCCAATCAAGAGTACAGGCAGTCCCTTCTCCTTCTCCTCGTTCCGCTCTTTCGCCAGTTGCCTTGCTCTCTAGTTTTCATGCAGCTCTCCAGAGGTTGTCTAGAGAGCACGTTACCATCTTCCCGAAGTGTGTCAGTTGAGAAGAAGAAGAGGTCTTGGTTCGATGGCTTTGAGCCTCTTTTGAAGAATAGTTTCAGCCTGCGGCCCCTCAGTCTCCTCCTTCGCAATTGTTATCTTCGAAGGACGACTGGCTCATTCATGCCTCCACTCAAACGCGGTGTCTGAAGGATTTTCAAACAACTTAATCGTTGGTGAAGTCCCTGGAACTACTGGTGAATTTCGAAAAGCACATCTGATCCCAACCCATCCATCGTGTATCTGGGGATTCAGATGGATTCAGTGGCTTTTCGAGCTTTTCCGTCCAGGGACGTCAGCAGCAAGGCTTAGACAAAGTGTTAGCCTTCCTAAGGAAAGATTCGTGCTCGGTGAGGGAATGGATGAGTCTAACTGGGGACCATTTCCTCGCGTGGAGAAGTTTGTTTCCTTGGGGAGACTGCACCTCAGGACCGTTACATTTTTTTCTCAAGTACAATTGGAAAAAAAACCAAAAGAATCTACACATGATCTTGGAAATTTCAGGAGAGGTAAAACATCACTTGAAATGTTGGCTAGATCCAGTGTAGCTGTCGGAGGGCGTGTCTCTCAAGCTTCAGAGCCCCGACCTAGTGTTGTTCTCCGACGCGTCCACCACGGGATGGGAAGCATCATTAGGGGGAAAGAAGTGGCAGGCACCTGGAGAGGGGAACAGGTGTCCTGGCACATAAACCTAAAGGAAATGGCAGCCATCTTTTTAGCTCTCCAGTTTTTTTCCAAGAAAAAGTCTCTCGTCGAATAGTCCAAGTCAACTCAGACAACACCACAGCTCTGGCGTACTTGAAGAAGTAGGGAGGAACACAGTCTCAGTCCCTTTTTGCTCTGGCAAAGGAGATCTGCTGTGGGCAAGGGCACTGGACGTCATGATCCTTACGAAGTTTGTAGCATGAGTAGAGAATGTCTGGGCAGATCTCCTCAGCAGACGAGGTCAACTTCTGCCAACCGAGTAGACTCTGCTTTGGAGGTATGCCAAGAGCTGTGGGGGTTATGGGGACGTCCGCTCGTGGATATCTTTGCGACGTCCAGAACGAAGAGGCTTCCACTGTACTGCCTCCCCAGTACTCGACCCAGCTGCAGTGACGATAGACACACTTCTCTGGGACTGGACGGGGATGGACCTGTACGCCTTTCCCCGTTCAAGATCTTAGGGGAAGTCATGAGAAAGTTTGCGGTGTCGGAAGGGACGAGAATGACTTTGTTCGCGTTCTGGCCTGCGAGAGAGTGGTTCACAGAGGTCATGGGCCTTTGCAGTAGACTTCCCGAGGACGCTTCCAGTAAGGACAGATCTACTCAGACAGCCCCACTTCGAGAGGTACCACAGAAGCCTCTTCGCTCTGAGTCTGACTGCATTCAGACTATCCAAAAGTTGGCCAGAGCGAGAGGCTTCTATACGTCAATGGCGAAAGCTATCGCCAGTGCAAGAAGAGCGTTTTCCAACGCAGTGTACAATCGAAGTGGATAGTCTTCAGGAGTTGGTGCAAGAAGAACGGCATTTTCCTCCACCACGACCTGTGAGCCAGATTGCTGACTTCCTTTTCTGAGAAGGATCTAAAACTTGCAGTCTCTACAATCAAGGGTTATAAGAGTGTGCTTTTAGTTGTCTTTAGGCACAGAGCCTGGACTTGGCGGACAACAGAGACCTTCACGATCTCTTGAGATCTTTCGAAACGATGAAGGTTCAACAACCCAAGTTGCCGTCTTGGAACTTGGGTGTAGTTCTGAAGTTCCTCATGTCCAGTCCGTTTGAACCTATGCATGAAGTGCGAGCTTTTATGAATTCTTCTTGGTTCCATAACAATATTGTCATAAAGGACATATGAGCTGTCACTTACGGGAGATGCAATTCTGTGTTGACCTCCCGTTACACGAAGGATGTCAATTCAACCTACAAGAGATCCTTTTCTCTTGGTTGTTCGTTGTCTGCGGATACGTTGCTGGGATAGGGAGCCGACACTGATCCTTAACTAGTGAGTTAATTTTTAGTTTAACTCTTTTTAAAATTAAGCGCTAACCCTCGTGTTAGGATCAGGTGATCGGGATCGGTGTTGTGCTCCTTAATTATGCTAATAGGCATAGGTATATGGTCATATGAGTGGATTAGCAAACCCATTGACAAATGCCAGTTAGGCTTTGCCGAGTAAGTGGATAAGGGACCCCATCGGCAAACCCACAAGAACTCTTACCCATAGGTCACATCCTCGCTGAGGCTCTTGAGACGAAGCAGACTCCTAAGCAATAGCTAGGAAGTCAACCCTCCGTCTGAGAAGATAGGAACCAAGGTTTATAAGAGGTCCTTCTGATAACTTGTGGTGTGGTTTGGTCAGGAAGCCAAGGTTACCAGTGTCAAAGAATGCTTTGGCTTTTTTTTCTTGAGGGGCACCATCAAGGAAGTGCATTCATCCTGTCAAGACAGTGATATGAAAGTGTTGAAGTGAATGCGCATGGACTGAGGGCTATTTCTACGTCGGTAGCCTTCCAAAAGAACATGGCACTCAATGACATCTTGAATGCCACATTTTGGCGTAGTAAATTCAGTGTTTGCCTCTCACTACCTTCGGGAGGTGAGGATTATATACGAGAACTGCTACTCTTTGGGCCCATATGTCGCAGCAGACAATATATTGGGGACAGAGATAGCACTCTTCCTATCTTTTAGAAAATAATATGTTAGTTTGGACTTTTTAATTTTATTTCTTTTTATTTTTTATTTTTATTATGTTTATGTAGGTGTTTAGTTTTTTGTGGTCTTGGGTAGGCCGCCTAGGCGGCCTTCCCTCCATTAGCCTTGGTTTTACGAAGTTTAACCAGATAGGCTAGGTCAGGTGGTAATGTTTTTGCTTCGCCCTCATAGTAGGGTAAAATGTTTTGTCACAGTGTGGTCACGCCCCCATTGACAAATCATCTGGAGCGCACCAGCTACATAGGTCACGTCCTTGCTGGGCACCTCCAGTGAAGCATTAACAGCATTCGGTGTCTAAACAACACCTATATGATCTGTCACATTGTGGTCACGCTCCCCGTGACAGTTCATTAGAGCGCACCAGCTACACAGGTCACGTCCTTGATGGCACCTCTAGGAATGCAGTACCGAAATTGGAGGTCTATAATATAGGATCTAGTTGCATTGTGGTCACGCCCCCGTTGACAGATCCTCTAGAACTCAACAGCTTCACAGGTCACTACCTAGCTGGAGTCTCTAGTAAAGCAGATGCAGACTTGGGTGACGGTACTCACGAAGTCAGCTATGCTAACAGTTAAGGAACCAAAATATCAATCATATATATGAAATTGTTTCCCAAAATCGAATCTGTCTCCCCCTTCCTCCAAAGGTGGGATTCAGCTATATATATATCTGGCAGGTAAGATTCATGAACAAAATGATATTGTTATGATACAATAAAGTTTGTTCATACTTACCTGGCAGATATATATAATCAAAGTGCCCACCCACCTCCCCTCAGGAGACAGTGGCACTAGAAAAATCTGACAGAAAATGGGAATGGTTCCTTACGCCCGCCTCCCAGCGGCGGGAATGGGTACTACCACCTGGCCGACCACTGCGTGTGCCGGGAGTTTTGAAATTCTGTCGGACTTCGGAGAATACAGCTATATATATATCTGCCAGGTAAGTATGAAAAAACAAACTTTATTGTATCATAACAATAGTCATTTTTTCTCAGGGGAAATGATAAACATATACTGTACATACATATTATGAAAATATATTCTGGCAATAGATAGGATATATATTTTTGTACATTCAACTTCCCTGTCAGATATATGCTTAGCTTTAGACTCCGTCGTTCCCGACAGAAATTCAAATTTCGCGGCACACGCTACAGGTAGGTCAGGTGATCTACTGCCCTGCCGCTGGGTGGCAGGACTAGGAACCATTCCCGTTTTCTAATCAGATTTTCTCTGTTGCCGGCTCCGACAACATCGTTGTTGGTTCCTCCTGACCTGATTTTTCCTTTTTACGTATGCAACTTACCTGGTAGTTACATATAGCTGTAGTCTCCGACGTCACGGCAGAATTTCGAATTTCGCGGCAGCGCTAATTGACTGGTTAGGTGATTCCCGTACCCCCTCCCTCTACCGGGGAATGTAGAACTACCACAACTAAACCTCAGAATTTTTCTGCCGTCGCAACCGGAACACCGGTTTTGTTTGGTGGAATTTCTTTGTTTTTTCACGATGGATACTCATCGATTTGGTGACGTAATCTTTGTGATTTGGCTTTCGGCAGTTGCTATTTATCTTTATTTAGCCAGATAGGCAACAATTATGTGATTTTCATCAAGGTTAAAATTTAAAATGTCAGATTCAGGATCTCACTTTAGGGTTTGCAGCAAGGGTTGCAAAACCAGGTTACTTAAAGCTAGGTTAGACCCGCACACTTTGTGCATTAATTGCAGAGGTCAGAACTGTAGCAAAAGTGTAACATGTGATGAATGTAAGGATTTGACTGATAAAGGCTGGAAGGAGTTGGAGAGTTATATGAGAAAGCTAGAAAAAGATAAATTAAGGAAAGCTTCATCTAGGACTTCTTCCTTAGCTTCTCAGGAATTAGAGAGTCAGGATTTTCCTTGTTCTATGTCTAACCCAGATCCGCCTAACATATTACCTGACCATGACACCGTTATTCCCGAACCCGACACCGTTGCCAGCTTACGGGAACAGATGGATTTAAGATTTAGCGTGCTTATGGCAGCAATGGATAAATTAGGAGAATCTGTGCATTCTTTGATGCTAGATAAGAATAAGAAAAGTGTTGTGTTAAGTGATAGTGCAGTGGAGGAGGCGGCTGTTCGGTCCTCTCGTTCTCCAAGGCCTGGGCCCCTGCCAAACTCCCCGGACATTGGGAGGAGGCATGCCGAAAGCCGAAGGGAGATGAGCGGAGTTGACATCCGAGCAGTCGTCCCCTCAGGTGATTCTGCCGCAAGTTCGGCTGAGGCAGAAGAGCAATGCTATAAAGGTGTTCGAGGAGTATCGCAGAAGTGTCTTTCGTCTTCTTCGAGCGCAAATGATTCGCCTTGCAGAGGTTGGAGGTTTAAGGACGAATCTCGTCCACTAAAGAGAACGAGACAAGTTTCGCCAGCCGCAATCCCCAAGAAGAAGATCGCGGCTTCTGTGGAAGAGCCGTCATGTAGTTTTTGGGAGGCGCCGGAAGCGTTCTCTTTGACTTCTGAGGAAGTAGAGAGACCGATGTTGAAGAAGAGGAGGAAGCATAAGTCTTCCAGTCGCGAGGTGACTGATAAGCGCCAGTCTGATGTACCTAGACGAGAGAAGGAGCTTACGCCAGTAGAGAAGCGCCAGCCTGATGACACGACAACCGCGTTACACCGGACGCCAAAGCGCCTGGCTTCTCAAGAAGCAGCCGCTAAACGCCAAGCTACTAGACGCACGGATTCGGACTCGGCCAAGCGCTTTGATACGGTAGTATCAGACGCCAGGCGCCATATGCCTGACTTGATTGACTTGGAACAGAGAGAGTTTACGAAACCAAGTCAAGTTTTGGGTGCTTCAGGGCATTCTAATAAATTCTTAGTAGAGATAAATAAAAAATTAGAGAATATTTTGGGGGTAGTTGGTAAGAAGCAGCAACCACTTCTTACTTCTACGCCTTCTTTAATTAGAACTTTACCAGAGGAGTCTCAAGAGCCACTGCAGTTGGTGGAGCAGGAGTTAGACTGTCCAGTGGATCAAGAACAAGCGGAGGACAATTTATCAGCAGGAGCGTCAGAAGGAGAAGCAGTAGAAGGTGAGAAGGAGACTCGGTCGTCGGCATACAAACAATTACTCAACTTTTTCCTAGATAACTTTCCAGAATCTTTTTCGCCAGCCACTCCCGCCTCACCTGAATCCCAGTATGCTAGGGATACTAAACCAGATTCTTCGACTTTCATTAAGCTGGTTTTGTCGATTTCAGCTAAAAAGGCGTTGAAAAAGGATGGATGAGTGGTTGCGAGAAAAGAGGGAGCAAGGTAGGACCGTGTTTTGTTTCCCTCCTTCGAGACTTTTAACTAAAGAGCAGAGTTTTGTACAAAAACTGGGGAAGCCTTCTCCCTGGGAGGCGCTGCCTCCTCCCATGGAGACTTCTCCAGCCTAGTGGACTCATCCAGACGTTCTGCTTTGAATTCAGCGAAGATTTTCTTTACGAGTTGCGAATTAGATCATTTGCTGAAGGTGGTTTTCAGTCTTATGGAAGTAATAAGCTTCTTGGATTGGTCGATTGGCGCCTTGGGAAGAAAGGCAAAGTCTTTTAACCTGTCAGAAGAACATTTTAGTAACTTCTCCAATTTGATGTCCTGTATTGATAAAGGAATAAGGGATGGAGCGACTGAAATCACCTCCTTATTAACTGTGGGGATCCTCAAGAAACGTCAGCTTTTGTGTGCATTTACATCTAAGGGAGTAACAAGAACCCAGAAGTCGGCGCTTATGTTCGCTCCACTTGATAAGTATAACCTTTTTCCTAAGGATTTAGTGTCTGAAATTTCTGCCTCTTTGGTCCAGCAAGCAACTCTAGACCTTTTAGCTCAGTCGGCCAAGAAGCCGAAAGGCACGACGACTTCGAGTGTACGCCCAGCACCAGTTGCCGAGCAGGAGAAGCCCTTTCGGGGCAGAGCACCAACAAGAGGATTGCAGAGATCGAGGCCTGAGTTAGGTTCGGTCCTAAGCCCAATAAGACAACAACTTCTAAGAAATGAGCAGGGAATCCTTCACACACCAGTTGGAGCCAGACTCCAGGAGTTCTGGCAAGTTTGGGAACGAAGAGGAGCAGATCCATGGACAGTATCGGTACTGAAGGAAGGATATTCGATTCCGTTTGTAAAACATCCTCCTCTGTCAAAGGTACCGATAGTTTTGACAGCTTACTCGTCAAACTTAGAGAAATGTTGCGCGTTGAGAAAGGAACTGTCGGCTCTATTAGAAAAAAGAGCGATAGAGCTGGTAAAAGATCAGAACACCCCAGGCTTTTACAATCGCCTATTCATTGTCCCGAAAACTTCGGGAGGGTGGAGACCAGTTTTGGATGTCAGTGCCCTGAACAAATTTGTGAGCAAGACAAAATTTTCGATGGAGACCACCCAGTCGGTTTTGTCAGCACTTCGTCAAGGAGATTGGATGGCTTCCATAGACCTACAGGACGCGTACTTCCACATTCCAATTCACATAGACTCGAGGAAGTACCTAAGATTCCTCGAGTCTATGTGAATTGGAATGTGGAAGTACGCGTCCTGTAGGTCTATGGAAGCCATCCAATCTCCTTGACGAAGTGCTGACAAAACCGACTGGGTGGTCTCCAGGGAAGGACATACCAGTTCAGGGCCCTATGCTTTGGGCTATCCACAGCGCCACAAGTATTCACAAGAGTCCTCTCATCAGTAGAAGAAATAAGAGTAGCGCTCTATTTAGACGACTGGCTGGTCCGTTCACAGTCGAAAGAAGGGTGTGTGAAGGATTTGCAGAAGACAATTCAACTGACAGAAGAGCTGGGTCTTCTAGTGAATTTCAAAAAATCTCAACTGATTCCGAACCAAATTTTAACTTACCTTGGAGTGACGATGAACTCAGTAGCTTTTCGGGCTTTTCCGTCAGAACAGAGAGTGAGTTCATGCCTGAGAAAAGTCAATCAATTTTTAGCAAAAAAGACATGCTCAGCCAACGAGTGGATGAGTCCTTTGGGGACCTTAGCGTCAATAGAACAGTTTGTAACTCTGGGAAGACTCTACATGAGACCGCTTCAGTACTTCCTCAGAGCAAGTTGGGAAAGAAAGAGAGTCCCAGACACTTTTGTTTTTCCAATAACGGAGGAAATAAAGCAAGATCTCCTTTGGTGGAGGTTAGAAAAAAGACTCAAGGAGGGTCTGTCTCTTTGGCCACTGAACCCCAACCTTGCATTCTTCTCAGATGCCTCAGATCAAGGATGGGGAGCGGTGCTGGGAAAGAAGGAAGTGTCAGGCTTGTGGACAATCAGTCAAAGACAGTGGCATATAAATCTAAAAGAACTAAAGGCAATACATTTGAGATTGAAGGCCTTTGCCAAGGAAGTACAGAGAAAAGTGGTCGTCATCAATTGCGACAACACCACAGCTCTCTCATACATCAAGAAACAAGGGGGGACTCACTCCTTCTCTCTGTGCGAAGCGACGAGGGAGTTACTCATCTGGGCGAAAGAAAATCGGACAAGAATGCTCACCAGGTTTGTACAGGGGAGATACAATGTAAGAGCGGACGAGTTGAGCAGGCGAAATCAGGTACTACCTACAGAGTGGACTCTGCACTTACAGGTATGCCAGCAGTTGTGGAATCTGTGGGGAAGACCTCTAGTGGACTTGTTTGCCACGGAAAAGACAACAAGATTGCCAATACAGTAAGTCCTCGGGTTACGCTGGTCTCGACTTACGATGTTTCGTGGTTACGAACGCGCCCCCATAAAAATATAAAAAATAATATTTTGCGTCGTTCCGTCTTACGCGGTTTAGCGTCGTAAGCAACGTAAACAAACGCGAACTAGTTCCAGGCGCACGGCGGAAGAATACGCTTTGTGGGGGAGAGGACGGCGTCGCTTCGCTACGCTCATTCCTCGCCCATACGCCATTTTGGTTGTTTACACTGCCTCTCTCTCCCTCGTGTTGTATCGTTTTTGTAACTTTTTGCTCTTTGTTATGGCTCCCAAGCGCAAGGCGGACTCTTCTGATGGTAGTGCATCGAAGAAAAGAAAGGCCATCACCATGGAAATTAAAGTGGACATTATAAAGCGATCTGAGAAGGGAGAAACGCCAACAAACATTGGCCGCTCGCTTGGCCTTAGCCGTTCGACCGTTGCTACCATTATCAAAGATAAAGAGCGCATCGTTGAACATGTGAAAGGATCTGCTCCTATGAAAGCGACAGTGATAACTAAGCAGCGTAGTGGTCTAATAATTGAAATGGAAAGGTTATTGGTGCTTTGGTTGGAAGACCAAAATCAACGGCGTATCCCAGTCAGCCTTATGGTGATTCAGGAGAAGGCGAAAAGATTGTTTGAAGCGTTGAAAAAAGAAAAGGGGGAGGGAAGGTTCACTAGGGTTTCCAGAGGCGTCATGGATTTGATGCAGTGTTACAAGGAGATCTTGGATGAAAAGAGGTCGCTCTCTGTTCAGACTAACCTGGAGCAGTATTTTAAGAAGGTAGAGAGGCCTGCAGGAGATCCTGTACCCTCTACCTCAGCTGCCTCTGCTAATCCAGACTCGCCTGCCCCACAATCTCCAGCACCTTCTGAATGTTCTGCTAACCCAGACTCACCTGCCCCAGTATCTCCAGCACCTTCTGTAGGTTCTGCCTCACCTAAAGACTCACCTGCCCCAACATCTCCAGTAGTATGTTCTGCCTCACCTCAAGAATCACCTGCCTCAGCATCTCCAGTACTAGTATGTTCTGCCTCACCTCAAGAATCATCTGCCTCAGCATCTCCAGCAACTTCTGGAGGTTCTTTTTTCTCTTCACTAACTCCCCCACAGTCTCTCAGCACCGCAGCTTACCTCTCCAGTGTGCAAGCCAATCAAACTAATAAAGGTAAGGAATTGTTCTCTCGTTGTTATTGATAGGTATTTACATTAAATCATGTGGTATTTTTCAATGTTCCGACTTACGCTGAAAATCGTGTTACGATGCATCGTAAGAACGGATCAACGTCGTAACTCGAGGACCCCCTGTATATTGCTCCCCCGTACCCGACAAGAAAGCGTTCGCTTTAGATGCAATGCTGCTAGATTGGTCGGACTTGGACCTCTATGCCTTTCCTCCAATGAAAATGATCAGGGCAGTATTGACAAAGTTCAGGCAACACGCAAATGTCAGAATGACGTTAATAGCTCCATTCTGGCCAGCAAGAGAATGGTTCCCGGAGATCCTGGACCTTCTAATAGACTACCCGAGGAAACTTCCAGAGCGAGTAGATTTACTCAAACAACCTCATTTCAGGAGATTCCACGAGAATATCCACACTCTACGTCTGACCGCATTCAGACTGTCGAGCGTACCCTCAGACAGAAGGGGTTTTCGAGACGAGCTTCACGGGCTATTGCCAGGCCAAGGAGAGAATCTTCAGCAGCGGTCTACCAGGCAAAATGGTCAATTTTTAGGGCCTGGTGTAGACAGCATGGAGTCTCGTCTACTAAAACCTCTATAATTCAAATGGCAGACTTCCTTATTTTCCTTAAAACAGAAAGGAAACTCTCGACTCCTACTATCAAAGGATACAGGGCCATGCTATCCTCAGTATTCAAGCATAGGGGAATGGATGTCTTGAACAATCAGGAACTGTCAGATTTATTAAAATCCTTTGATACAAAGAAACAGGAAGGAAATAAGGTGATCTCTTGGAATCTAGATATAGTGCTCAAATGGCTTCTATCTACGAGGTTTGAACCGTTAAGTGAGATAGCTTTCAGAGATCTCACTAGGAAAACATTATTCTTAGTGGCTCTAGCGTCGGCCAAAAGGATAAGTGAAATTCACGCCATCGATAAAAGAGTGGCATTTGCACAAGACAAAGCAATATGCACATCGACGATTGGCTTTTTAGCAAAGAACGAGTCACCCTCACAACCATGGCCTCGTTCGTTTGAAATAAAGGGCCTCTCAGAGTTAGTAGGAGAGGGAGAACCAGAGAGATCATTATGTCCAGTAAGAGCCCTGAAGTATTATATACACAGGACTCAACAAATAAGAGGAGGGTCAGACAATCTTTGGTGTTCAGTAAGAAATCCTTCGAGGATATTATCTAAGAATGCAATATCCTTTTTTTTGAGGGATTTAATAGTTGAAGCTCACTCTCAGTTGGGAGAACCAGAGGTTGATCTGGCTAGAGTGAAGGCCCATGAAGTCAGAGCTGTTGCAACTTCTATGGCGTAGAAACGCAATTTATCTTTAGACGCCATTATCAATGTGACGTATTGGAAATGTAAGTCAGTGTTTGCAACAATTATTTAACAGAGATTCAAGCAGTGTACGAAAACTGTTCCACATTGGGACCTTTTGTAGTAACTGGCACAGTGTTGGGTAAGGGAAGAAAGGAAGTCAATCCTTCCTAATCATTTTTAACTTGATCTTTGTTGTTTTTTAAGGGTGTCTGAGGGTACGGAAGTGTACTAGTGGTACCCTACAGTCCATTTAGGTAAAGGGTAAAAATATTTAGGTGAAGGTGATTCCCATGTTGTTGTTGTCCTTATTGTTTATTGTGTACGGCTCCATGAGCAGACGTATAATTATTGCATGTCAGTCCACGGTTAGTCCTAGACTACATGTAAGTGTCTATAGCTTGGATCCATATATCACGCCAACGCTGGTACACTTCTTTAGCTTGGTGCGTGGCTCCATATACCCCGCCAATGCTGGTACGTATATATAGCTTGGCGCACGGTTCCATATACCTCGCCAATGCTGGGTACATGTCTATAGCTTGACGCAAGGCTCCATGTACTTCGTCAAGGCTTTCAAGATCAGCAGACTTAAGAGGCAGTAACCTTCAAGTCAGCTATCTTAAAAGGTAAGGACTAAAAGAGAACTACTAAATTTCAATAGAAATTCCTCATTAAATATGGTTAGCTGCCATGGTCCCACCTCCAAAATGTGCCAATCAGCTGTATGTAACTACCAGGTAAGTTGCATACGTAAAAATGATATTTTTATGATAAAATAATGTTTTACGTATACTTACCTGGTAGTTACATATAACTGTAGTCTCCGACGTCACGGCAGAATTTCGAATTTCGCGGCAGCGCTAATTGACTGGTTAGGTGATTCCCGTACCCCCTCCCTCTACCGGGGAATGTAGAACTACCACAACTAAACCTCAGAATTTTGATGCCTACCTGTCCATGTGAGGGGAGGTGGGTGGGCTCTAATGATGTAACTACCAGGTAAGTATACGTAAAACATTATTTTATCATAAAAATATCATTTTCGTTCGCCTTTGATCATCTGGACTGTCTTTTTGGTGACGTATTGGATCTTTGGTGTGGCATACGCTTTTGTGGACTCTTTTTTTTATTACGCTTTTGATTTTTCTTAGGATGTCGGACTCTAGTTATGTAATTAGAGTGTGTATGAATGAGGGGTGTAATGTGAGACTACCAAAGGGTTCGGTAGATCCTCACACAGTATGTAAGCATTGTAGGGAGAATGAATGTTCCTTCACTAATCCTTGTAATGAGTGCGAGAATTTGAGTGAGGAAGGATGGAATGCTCTAACCTCCTACTTGAGGAAGTTAGAAAAGGATAGGCTTAGAAAGGCTTCTTCTCGAAGCTCTAGTAGGTCTCGGTCTAACGAGCCAGTTAGGGATTCAATAGTTCCTATCCATGACGCCGTTGTAGCATCCTCTCCTTCAGTATCAGCTCCTTCACCGAACCTGCGGATTCGTCTGTGGAGTTGGCGAACATGAAGGCCGCCCTCAAAAGGATGGAGCTCCAAATTCGAGCAATCGAAGGTAAGGGAAGTGCAGTGCTCAGTGATTGCAGTGTACCCAGTGCAGTGGAGGGGGCGTCTGATCGGCTCTGCAACGCTCCCAGGCCTAGACCTCTTCCAAACTCCCAGGCCCAGAGGAGGAGGAATGTCGAAAGCCTTACGGAGGTTGTGGAGAATCCCCACCGGTCAGGCGTCCCTTCGGCAGGATCTGTAGTATCGTCCCAGACTGCCAGGGATCGCCGTTGCAAAGGCATCCTTAAAGAGTGCTTCGCCCAGGCGCGGTTGGAGTTCGGCTGAGCAGTCGCGCCCCTTGAAGAGGAGTTGGAAGGCTCCCACCTCGTTGGATTCGAGCCCCGAGCGTTTCCCTGAGAATTCTCCTGTGGACAGGAAGAGAGCCAGGAGAGCCCTGTTTAGCCCAGTGCCTTGTTTGGAGTCTCCTTCGTCTTCCAGACCTCCATCTCCTCCGTCGGAAATGGATCAGGAGGATTCTACTAAGAAGATTCTCCTTAATCTGCTGGAGCAGATTTCGTCGCTGGTGGGAGCCCTTACGAAGGATCCTCCTCACATGAAGGACGTTTCCCTTCCTGTCAAGAGATCCTCGTGTCCTCCGGACATGTCAAGCTCCAGGCTCCTCTCTCCGGTTCGACGCTCTCAGCGGGGGTTTTACGATCCTCCCGCTTCTCGCTCATCTCGTAAGCGCTTGGCTCGGGAACGCGTAGCGACCGAGCGCTCGGCTCCTTCCAACCGCGAAGCACCACCCAGCCGCGAGGCGCCAGCCAGATGTGAGGCTCTTTCCAGACGCGAGGCGCCAGCCAGGCGTGAATCGCCAGCCAGGCACGAGCCGCCAACCAGGCGCGAGCCGCCAGCCAGGCGCGAACTGCTTTCCAGCCGCGAACCGCCAGCCAGGCGCGAGGCGCCAACCAAGAGAGAGGCGTCAAGCAAGCGCAAAGCGCTTTCCTTCCTCGATGTCCCGGTCGGACACAAGGCGCCTTTCAGGCGCAAAGCGCCAGTTAGGCGCGATGCACTTCCCAGCAGCACTGCTCCTTCCGTCCCTGAGGCTTCGTGCAGGCACGAGGCGCCACCCAGCCTTGAAGGACCTTCCAGGCGCTCGGCGCCAGACCGAAGATAGCCGTCTTTCGACCGCTCTGCCTTGGACAGAAGCCCCTCTCCTCACGAACACAAACCTGCGTCTCCAGTCAGGCGCGCCTCCCCTCGTAGGCGCTCTCCTTCTTGTGACCGCACTTCTTTTGCCAGGTCATCTTTGCAAGACCTAGATGAGGTTTCGGAGGAGGATTCTCCGAAAGTAGCGGCTTTGCTTGTTCAGGAGTTCGGAGACTCCCTCAGCTCAGCCGCTCCTCCCTCGCCTCGATCTTTGTTCTCGAGTACGAGAACGGCTAAGAGCTCCTCCTTCCTGAGAATGCGTCCTACCATCTCGATGAGAAAAGCCCTACAGTCTGTAGGGGCGTGGTTTAGCTCCAAGGAGGATGCAGGGAAGACTGTCTTTTCCTGTCCTCCCTCCAAGCTCTCAGGGAGAAGGGGTATCTGGTATGAAACAGGAGAACCCTTGGGACTGGCTCTTCCTTCTTCTGCTGAAGCTGAATTTTTTACCTTGGTAGATTCGTCAAGGAGACATGCTCTTCCCACTGCCAAGATCACATGGGGTATGTCCGAGATGGACCATCTCCTCAAGGGACTCTTCCATGTCCTGGAAGTCTTCAACTTTCTGGACTGGTCCCTTGGGGCATTGGCAAAGAAAACCTTGGACCCGGAGTTTCTTGGTCCCGAAGTCCTCCATAGCATTCTGTCCTGTATGGACAAAGCTGTCTGAGACGGGTCGGAGGAGTTAACCTCCCTCTTCGGTGCAGGGGTGCTTAATAAAAGAGCTGTATATAGCTCTTTTCTCACGAAATCAGTTTCGCCAGTTCAGAGGGCTTCGTTGCTCTACGCACCTCTTTCTAGCCAGCTGTTGCCATCTCAGTTAGTGAGGGACATCTCGCACTCATTAACTGAAAAAGCAACGCAAGACCTGTTGGTCCTGTCCGCTGAGAAGGCGAGACCTGCTGCCCCTTCCGTAAGGAAAGAGAGTCGTCCTCCGTAAGTGCCCTTTCGAGGAGGTCCTTCTTTTCGATCCTCCACCAGAAGGAAAGGACCCGAAAAGAGAGGGACGTCCTCTTTCAGGCCCTTCAAGAAAGGGAAATAACAGTCAAGTCCTCTAGACGCCAGTGGGTGCCAGGCTTCTAAAATTCTCAGAAGCCTGGGCTCGGAGAGGGGTGGACAACTGGTCCCTCTCAATTC
Organism: Macrobrachium nipponense; assembly: GCF_015104395.2. Taxonomy (NCBI): domain Eukaryota; kingdom Metazoa; phylum Arthropoda; class Malacostraca; order Decapoda; family Palaemonidae; genus Macrobrachium; species Macrobrachium nipponense. The sequence continues at coordinate 33,596,682 of NC_087201.1, read as the reverse complement.
TAAGCAAGGGATACCTCATCCCCTTCAAAGAAAGACCGCCCTTGACCTCGACTCCAAGGGAGCTTTCGGCGAAGTACAAAGACCCTGTTCTACGAAGAACATTCCTTCTCTTAGTGGATCAGATGTTGGAGAAGGAGGCCATCGAAGTAGTACAGGATCCCCACTCCCAAGGCTTCTACAATCGCCTGTTCCTTGTACCAAAAACCTCGGGGGGGTGGAGACCTGTTCTGGGCGCGAGCGCATCGAATCGGTTTGTGGAGAAAAGGAAGTTCTCCATGGAGACAACTTCCTCGGTTCTTGCGCCTCTACGTCCAGGGGATTGGATGGTCTCCCTGGACCTTCAGGATGCATACTTTCATGTTCCTCTGCATCCGGCATCAAGGAAGTATCTCCAATTTATGATCAAGGGGAGGATATTCCAGTTCAGGGCTTTGTGCTTCGGCCTGTCAACAGCCCCGCAAGTTTTCATGGGTTTGATGAGAAACGTAGCCCGATGGCTGCATTTGAAGGGGGTGAGGATATCGCTATATCTGGACGACTGGCTTATCAGAGCCAAGTTGGAACAGCAATGTCTGGAGGAAATGTCCACGACGCTGAACTTGGCGAGATCTCTTGGACTGCTTGTAAACCTCGAGAAGTCCCAGATGATCCCCAGCCAGAACCTTGTCTATCTGGGGATTCAGATGGATTCTCGGGGTTTTCGAGTTTTTCCGTCCTGGGAAAGGACCTCAAGGACGTGTGGAATCGGAAGTCAGGAGACTTGTGAGACTCCTTCCCGATCCTTCAAGAGGTAAAAGAACACCTCAGTTGGTGGCTGGCTCCTCTCAAAAGGAACACAGGTCTATCCCTTTTGAAACCGAGCCCGCACCTAGTGTTGTTCTCAGATGCGTCAGAGTCAGGCTGGGGAGCAACACTAGGGGCAAAGGAAGTGTCAGGCTCCTGGAAAGGGGAACAGGTGTCCTGGCACATCAATGCAAAAGAACTTTCGGCGGTTCATCGAATCGGAAGTCAGAGGCATGGTGGTCCAAGTCAGTTCAGACAACACCACGGCTCTGGCGTACATTCGGAAGCAAGGAGGAACACACTCCTTCTCCCTTTGCGCAATAGCGAGGGCTCTTCTTGTCTGGACGGAGGAGAGGAGTCACTCTCCTTACCAGATTCATACAAGGAGAAAAGAATGTGAGGGTGGACCTGTTGAGCAGGAGGAACCAAGTCCTTCCTACAGAGTGGACCCTCCATCTCGAAGTGTGCCGAAGACTTTGGGCCCTGTGGGGCAGACCACAAGTAGACCTGTTCGCTACTTTCCGCAACAGGAGGATAGAGAACTTTTGCTCCTCGATAGAGGATCCAAGAGCCATAGCAGTCGATGCCCCCCTCCTAAATTGGTCAGGCATCGATGCTTACGCCTTTCCCCCATTCAAACTGGTGGGGGAAGTGATGAGAAAATTTGTGGCCTCGACGGGAACGAGACTCACCCTAATCGCTCCCTTTTGGCCCGCTCAAGATTGGTTCATAGAGGTACTGGAATGGACGGTGGACTTCCTCAGATTTCTTCCACTAAGGAGAGATCTGCTCAGACAACCCCACTTCGAGAGATTTCACAAAAACCTCCCCGGTCTCTGCCTGACTGCCTTTCGACTATCGAAAGACTCGTCAGAGCGAGAGGCTTTTCGCGAAAGGTTGCTAGCGCGATCGCCAGAGCCCGCAGGTCTTCAATCTTACGGGTGTACCAATCGAAGTGGGAAGTCTTTCGACGATGGTGCAGGTCGAAGATGTCCTCTTCCAATACCTCTGTGACCAACATTGCTGACTTTCTTCTCTTTCTGAGAGAAGAATGTCACCTGGCTGTCTCCACGATAAAAGGATATAGGAGCATGCTCTCCGCTGTCTTTAGAAACAGGGGCCTAAAGAAAGCGGAAGACAAAGATCTACATGATCTCATCCGGTCCTTCGAGACCACCAAGAAGAAGTCCTCACTTCCACCTAGTTGGAATTTGGACTTTGTTTTGAAATTCTTGACCTCTAGTACTAAAGTTCGAGCCTCCCCATCAGGCTTCGTTTAGGGACCTGACGAGGAAATGTATTGGTTCCAACTGCTAAGAGGACGAGTGAGCTCCAAGCCCTGGACTCGAGAGTTGGGTTTAAAGGAGACTCTGCGATTCGTTCTTTTAAGCCATTATTCCTGGCAAAGAATGAAAATCCCTCGAAACCCTGGCCTAGAAGCTTCGAGGTTAAGGGACTCTCCCCCTTGGTAGGGAAGGAGATAGAAAGGCCTCTGTGCCCGGTAAGAACCCTTAAGTTTTATTTACAAAGGAAAAAGCAGCTTAAGGGTAACCTAGAGAGTCTCTGGTGTGCGGTGAGAGACCCGCGAAGACCCATGTCAAAGAACGCCCTTGCTTTCTTTTTAAGAAGTGTCATCTCTGAAGCACATGAGACGTGCGATGTCAACTCCTTGCGGCAGCTTCATGTAAAAGTGCATGAGGTAAGAGCCATTGCGACTTCTTTATCGTTCCATAGAAATATGTCTATGAAGGATATTCTGGCTGCCACGTACTGGAGATGCAACTCTGTATTTGTATCACACTACCTGAAGGATGTAAGAGTCACTTACGAGAAATGCTTCTTTCTGGGGCCGTACGTATCTGCGGATTTGGTGCTGGGGCAGGGAGCTGATGCTAATCCTTAATAGTTTAGTTAGTTTTAATATATGGTGTTGTGTTTGTATGGTTGTTTGAAAGAAAGTTCGGGGTAACTTCTTTCAATCTTAGTGCTAACCCAGGTTATAGGGTCAGGTGGTCGGGATTAGTGTGTTGCTCCTTGATATTGCCAGAGGCAGGAGGTTTTGTCATATAAGTGGAACAGCACCCATTGACAAAGATCCCTAAGGTTCTGTCGAGTAAGTGGATAAGACCCCATTGACAGATCCCCAAGAACTTTCAGCATAGGTCACTACCTCACTGAGGCTCTTGAGGCGAAGCAGGCTCTTAGACAGTAGCCATGAAGTCTTCTGCCTAACCAGGTAAGAACCAAGGTTTTTAACCTACAACATATGTTGTTTTCCTGTTGTTTTCAGTAGTTAACTGTCTCTTACCCTCCACCAAGGGTGCCAATCAGCTAAGTATATATCTGACAGGGAAGTTGAATGTACAAAAATGATATTGTTATAATACAATAAAGTTTTGTACATACTTACCTGGCAGATATATAAAATTAAATGGCCCACCCAGCCTCCCCTCAGGAGACAGGTGGAAGAGAAAATCTGATTAGAACACGGGAATGGTTCCTAGTCCTGCCACCCAGCAGCAGGGCGGTAGATCACCTGACCTACCTGTAGCGTGTGCCGCGAAATTTGAATTTCTGTCGGGAACGACGGAGTCTAAAGCCAAGTATATATCTGCCAGGTAAGTATGTACAAAACTTTATTGTATCATAACAATATCATTTCTAATTACAAATAAGTGTTTATGCAATACATTATTATAATAATAAAATTTTAAGCATACTTTTTTGGCTAGGAGTAATGGGTCAGGGAACAATAATAAATGATGGTTAGCTGTATGTATGAGTGATGTAGTGTTGTCCCCATCTAAGAGAGAGCCCAGTTGTAGTTGTACTATTGAGCCCACTGAATTGAGGGGTTGACACAAGTCTAAGCACCTTATTCAGGGCCCAGGTAATGGGAAGCCTTGCAGGAGCAGGTCTTTGCAATGCAAAAGACCAGAGAAGGGCAATAACAATTTCTATGTTAGAGTCTGCTCCAAATCCATAAAGCAGGGGTTCTGACAATGCTGCTGCCTTTTATTCAGAGATCACAACTTGGCTCTCAGCATGGATATAAGCTAACCAAATTTTCCATACAGACTGGTATTGTGGAAGAGATGCTGTCCATAGTTCCTGCATTATAGTATGTTCAACACTAAGATTGCTAGGGTGGGGCCAGGAAAAGAATGCAATGGTGTCAAACGTCTCGATATGAATAAAAATTTTGTCCTGTTAGAGCTTGCTCAGGTGAAATTAAAAAAAGTTATTCGATTTAAAGGTAACATTGAAACATTTAGCTTCATAAATATTTTCAGTACATATCTAATTTTTCTTCATAAAAACAGACATTGCATAATTTTTAGCGTCAACAAGGCATTTACGTACATGGCCAGCTTGATCTAAAACAATAACGGTGGTCACCTCAAGCAGCCAGTCAGTGGACAGTAGTGATAGCCCAAGGAATAGCCAAAGCAAATCAAATCTCCCCACCACCAACATCTTTACTCCCAGGTCAAGTAAACTGTTTGTAGTGTTTTAAAATATTTCATATTAAAGAAACAACAAGGGAACCCCTTGTGCCTCAGTGGTGTGATTGGTATGGTCTTGGCCTGCTAACTTGGCTGCAATTTTGATTCTTGGGCATTCCATTGAGGTTTGAGAGATGTGCATTTCTGGAAGTCACGTAAAGCCATTGGTCCCATTGCTGAATAACCACTGGTTCCAGGCAACGTAAAAACACCATACAAACAAACAAACAAGGGAACCCTGTAATTATTGGTATCATTAATTTTTCTCTCTTAAATGATAAGTAGTTCATTCATCCAGTTAATACATTAAACACATTACAGTATTATTATAAGAACTATGGTTATTCTTTCCAAAAAGCATAATTAAGAAAGGAATTATTAAGAACAACCAAAATTTACTCATCTCTTTAGAAAACTAAGTACAGTAAGTGACAGATCTTGTGTAGACATAAACAAGGGATTAACCTTGAGGGTGAGATTTAAAAAGTATAAGTAGATCTGGCAGAGCTGAGAGCTGTGTTCTTTTCCTTGCCCCACCTCAGCAAGCTTAGAATGTTGAACAGACTATTAGACCAATGGTACCTAGCAATGTTGGGGGAATAATTTTCACGAGACAAAACGTAAAAAATCCACACTTGTAGGTCTCAACTCTCAAAGGATGATTTTCCGTTCTTGTCTGGGATAGAACAGCAGACAGTACATGTTGGAATTGAATTTTTCGCCGTTGTTGAAGCAACAGGAACCAATGTCAAATTGGGACAATTAAGTGGATGGGATCTTTAGTGAACCAAGATTTATTGTATCTGAAGCTTCACAGGGCAGTGTCCTCGGTCCATTGTATACAAGTGACAGTTATTAGCCTGGAAAACAAGATTGTTCAGTATGCTGGTGATGCAACATTTGTGTGTATATTAAAGTCTATACTTTTGAGAAATGAAGCTGTCCTCAGCCTCAATCGGGATATGGACTGGATCAGGGATTGGTGTAGTCATGGGGTTTGAGGCTGAACTCCAGTAAAATGAAAACACTATTGTTTCGCAGATCTCGTACAGATTTCTCACTCCATCCTCCCCTTCAGGTGGGTGGAACTTTGCTGAATGAATCTAAAACTTTAACTCTTCTTGGTGTAACCTTTGACTCATATCTAAGTTTCAAGAAACACCTCAGTGGCCTGGTCGGTGTGGTGTTGGCGTAACACCTCGGTGGCCGCAAGTCCGATTCTCGGGCATTCCTTTGACGTGAGAGATGTGTATTTCTGGTGATAGAAGTTCACCCTCAATGTGGTTTAGAAATCATGTAAAGCCGTTGGTCCCATTGCTGAATAACCACTGGTTCCATGCAACATAAAAACACCATACAAACAAACAAACCTAATGAAAGTTTCAGAAAATGCTGCATGAAAGTTATTGTTCGTAAGGTCTCATACACGTATTTAAAACATTGATAAAATCAGTGCAACCTGTTGTAGGTCATTCGTACTCCCTTTACTAGAATACTGTTCTCTGGTGTAGATATTTGCTTCTGCCAGAGATTTATCCCATAGATAGAGTGGCTCGTAGTGGTAGGCATCTATATCGTAATAGTAGTGGTCTCATTTGTCACTTTTTCACAAATTTTATTTCAACAGAGATCTTTCACATTCACAATTGATCCCTGATCCCCTTTATTCCTTTATTTGCCAAGAACAACCAGATTCACTGAACAGCAGCACCAATATTCAGTAAATGTGCCTCACTGTGGAGCTTCTCATTCCAGAGGTCCTTTATTTCTCACACCATTGGACTGGGGAACAACCTTCCAGAGGAAGTCTTGCAGTTGGAACTGCAGAAGTCCAGTCAAAGGTGTAATACATTACTACCCTAATGCTATGCTCCTGGCATTTTAATAAATTTTAATCTTTGCTAATTTATTAATTTATTTTTTTATATACAAAACTTCCTAAGTAATTACACAGCTATAGTTTCAACTCGCATGGCAGCTAACAAATTGAAAATCATGTTAGTGCTTCTTTTGTTTCTGTGCAAGAGACAGCCTCGCCCCCAATCAGGAAGGATAGGTACAACACAGCTGAACAGCTCAATTTGTTTCTGCCGGTCAATGAGTGAACATCAGCCGTTCTTAGCTGGTAAAATTTTAATTTTGTTCACCGCATGGTTACTTGGTGTCGTTGTTTGGAGACGTACATTTTTTTTTTTTTTTTATCTTCCAGTTGTTATTTAGTTTTAATTGTGCTTTGGTCTTCAATTTTGTTTAGATTTAGAATGTCTGACACTAATAATGCTAGTACAGTGTTCCCCCCGTATTCGTGGGGGGATTCGTACCAGGACCCCCCACCCCCCCGTGAATAGTTGAAACCTCTATAAAAATGCTTAAAACTGCATATATTGTTTGTTAAAAATCAAGGAAAACCAACTAAAAATGCTTTTACTTGGTTTTTTAATAGTTTTATCACAAAAAAGTACATTTTATGATGAAATTTATAAAAAAAAAAAGCAGGAATTTAGCTGAACTTACTGCAAATAATGGGTACATGTTCCAGGGGGAAATCTGCGAATACATGAGTCAGCGAATCTAGAGTCCGCCGTAAAACTATGATGACCAAAACGTCTTACACTCCTACAATTTGTTCTAATTGTAGGGACCAGACTTGCCCTATCAATTTAACATGTCACCTGTGCAAGGATTGGGATCAGGGGAAGTGGAAGGCTATTAAGGCTCATTTGGATAAATTAGACTGTGATAGAAAGAGGGAGGCAGCTCACAGAGCTGAAGCTAGGAATGAAGTTAGTTTGCAGGCTTCTCCTTAATCGGATGTACCCAATGTACCTGTTGCACCATCTAACTTTTCTGACTTTTCTCCCCTTCCCAACCCTTCCAACTATTACAACCCCTCCCTTACCAGACCCACTTGTTTCCAACCCTAATACCATTTCTAGTCTTGAAGCCTGCGTAGATCATAAGTTTGGGCTCATAGTCAGTACTACGGAGCATGTGAGTGCCTCAGTTAAAGTCCTAATGGACAAAAGTGTTCATATTAGTGAAAGCAGTAGTTCAGTGTGTTTAGAGGAGGTGTCTATCCAACCTGCTGATGCTCCTAGACCTAGGTCCCTATCAGACTCCCATGCACCAGGGAGGAGGCATACCGACAGTCCATGGGAGGTTGGTGAGGTTATCCCACCCGGGTAGGCACCCCCTCAGCTGATCCTCTTGTAAAGTCCCAGGATGCTGCAGACAGCCGTTGGAAAGGTGTCCAAAAGTCAGTGCATGACCTTTCCTTTGGGTCATATAGTTCCGATGTAGAAGTGAGGCTCTGTGGGCACTGACATGGAAGTTCACGTCCTTTGAAAAGACAAGCTGAAGATCATCAGAGGAATGATTTTCCTCCTCTCTATAGACGAGGTAAAGAGGTGGAATGCATCCCGGTTCCTTCATGTAGTTTTTTGGGGGAAGCCCAGAGCAAACTTCTCCTGAATGACAGTTTTTTATCTCACAAGCAATAGTCCACTGCTAAAAGGCAGCCTCTTTCAGGTGTCAAGTGTTCCATTGACTTCGAGTGCTCTCTTTCTCCTCATGCATATGCTGCTGATGAACGTGCAGCGCACCATAAGCACCCAGTGCCCATCCCCAAGCGCACAGTACTTGCTCAGGAGCGCCCGTCTACAGCCAAGTCTATTTGGCGTCAGAAGGTGATTGTGTGTGGTGCCTGGCATGCGGATTTGACTGCAAGGTTACCGACAACAGAGACTCACTTCCTCAAGACTCATCCGTGGACCCCATTAGTCGTCGTTTTGGTGAGATTGGTAGTTTATCGAAGAAGAATTCCTTTTCTTCACCAGAACCTCAGAATTTAGCTCTTTCTAACATTTCTTTGGATGAAGAGATCTTAGAGGCTTCATTTAAGGGTGTTACAGTTCTTCCTGAAGGCAAACTGGAGCAAGAAAACACAACTGGATTCTTTTGTTTCCGATCATGCAGGAGATCAAGGCAGACTTAAGTCGGTGGCTGTCAGAAAGAAGGCTTTCAGAAGACATATATCTTTTCCCACGGAACCCGAACCTATTCTTGTATTCAGATGCTTCGGATGCAGGCTGGGGAGCTCTCCTGAGAGACAAGAAATTCTCAAGGATCTGGGCTCAAGAAGAAAGAAACCTTCACATGAATGTTAAGGATCTGAGAGCTGTTCGCCTGGGCCTTCTTCATTCTGCGGAGTTAACCTATGACAAGACAGTAGCGGTGTTCTCCGACAACACCACAGCTCTGGCTTATATCAGGAAGAAGGGAGGAACACACTCCTCCTCCCTTTACGAGGCAGCAGAGTCTACTACTATGGGTGAAGGAGACTCGAACAACAATTGTGAGGAGGTTTATTCAAGGGAAGATGAAGATGTTTGCGGACAAGCTCAGCTGTCACGGACAAGTAGTACTCCCCACGGAGTGGACACTGGAAGCACAGGTGTGCAAGGGTCTATGGAAATATGGGGAACACCGTTCATAGATCTGTTTTCGATGATGAAAAACCATCATCTTCTGTTGTTCTGCTACTTGATTTGGGAACCTCAAGCATGGGCCACAGATGCCATGCTTCTAGATTGGACAAATCTAGATGCTTCTAGATTGGACAAATCTAGATTTCTACGCCTTCCCTCCTTTCATCGTGGTCAGGGAAGTGTTGAAAAAATTCATATCCCATCAGAACTCTAGGATAACTAGTTGCTCTGTTTTGGTCAAGAAGAGAATGGTTCCCAAACCTCCTGTCTCTCCTGATAAACTTCCCAAGACTCCTTCCACAAAGGCTAAAGTTCTCAAACAACTGCATTTCCACAGGTTTCATCACAACCTATCCGTTGTTGCATTGACAGGGTTCAGAATGTCAAATGTCTTATATGAGCAAAAGGGTTTTCAAAGCCAGTTGCGGAAGCTATTGCAAAGTGTAGACAACAGTCTTCTACCCAGGTCTACTAGGCAAAGTGAGCAAACTGCAGCAACTGATCAAACCTCTGTGACGAAAATTGTGGATTGTTCCGACGCCGTATACTTACCCTGAACCACTTTATTAGGAGAATCCTGGATGTCAATCCAGTACCGACCAGAAAAAACTGGTTATTCCCTCCTGACCCCCAGCCAGGTATGCCCCAGGGTCGAAGATCATCTCTGACCTGCAGTCCTTTCCTGGTCGCTGTAGCGTTCACACGCTTCAGCTTGTCGTCCGTTTCCGGCCCGTTACCCTGTGTGTGGGTGTTGACCGCGCGTGTGTTGGTGTCAGTTTTAAGTTGGAGGCTTTTCTACGGCATTGCCCTGGTCCTGAGGGCAGGGCTTGTGGGGCTTTTCCCCTAGCCAGTGAAGATTGACCCCCACACACTTTTAACAGGTGTTGGGGCTGCCCTTTTACGTCATGGGATCTGGCATCGACAAGGAGGAAGACAAAGCCTCGTTCCCCCTCCAAGAAGTCTTCCTCAGAAGTTCCGAGGAGTAGAAGCACGAGCCGGGGGCCAGGAGGCCCTACACCATCCCCAGTTCCGCTTCAGGACTCCCCAGTGGAGTGTCGGATTCTTTTCCCCGTCCCCTCCCAGCCAGGGGACCTAGGTGAGTCTGTTGGGCGGGCCCGAGGAGTCCTTTTCTTTGCCCCCACAGAATGTGCCGTCGGACGATACTGCCTTTCTTCATGAGTGATGAACGTGGGGTGGTATGTGGGGTGCCCCCGTCATTGGACGCGCTGGTAACAGCACTGAGCACCGCCAAGTTCCTGCCTCTCAATGCTGAGTGTCCCGATGCGGAGTGTTCCGCTTTGAGAGGAGCGCTCTGCTCGTCCAGCCAAGGCTTCCGTCAGAGTTTTTCTATTAGTCATCGGAGCCCCCTGTTCACATCCCTTGTGGGGGAGGGGGGGGGGTGGAACTGACGTCCCTCGGAGGCAGAGGGAGTTGACGGGTCCCTCAATGGGCCAGACCTGGTCTTGCACCGGTGCCCCTCATACTCCGTTCAGGCTTCCCCATGGAAGTGCTTCGGGGGTATGTCTGGGATGGGGGGGGGGGGGGGGGGGTGCAACGCAGCACGGACCGCTCCCCCCCTCCATGATGCCCTCGCAGTCGACCCCTTCCCCAGACAGACGTGGTTCCCTCGGATGAAGTTCCCCCTAGGAGGGGGTACAAGGCATAGAGGCGACGGCTTATGTGTGGTCGGACAGGTTGACCCCCTCCCCCCCACCTCACGCAACGCTCCTCTCTCCCTATCTTAGCCCACCGACGAAGAGGTTCGGGTAGGTACAGGGACCACCGTGATGGGACGGTCGACCCCACTCCCCAGACTTACAGTCCGCACCGTGTTCACCCGTGCTCGTGGTTCCCATGACGGTCCCACGAGCGGGTTGTGCCGCTGCCCCGTCGACCTCTTCCTCTGTTGGAGTCCCCCATAATGAGGGGTGCAGGGTGGAGAAGAGGAGTCGTGCTCCATGGAGTTGAGCGAGTACGGTTCCGTCTTTGCCAGGCACGGAGAGGTTGGGATAGATGTGGTAGCTGACATGACGGGGCTCGCAGTCGATGACAGTACGTTCCGCTCACCCATAGGATGGTCCACCCCACTCCCCCGATCGATCGGTCCGCTCCGCTCACCTGGTCGTACGTTCCGCTCCTGGTTGGCCCATCTGCTCCTTCTCCCGGTCGGGCCAGCACGCTATGCTCCCAGTCAGGCAGCATGGAACGCTCCCAGTCGGGCAGCATGGAACGCTCCCAGTCGGGCAGTACACTACGCTATCCCTGTCTGACGGAATGCTCCGCTCTCCCTGTCGGACAGAAAGCTCCGCTCTCCCTGTCGGATGGCCTGTTCCACTCCCCGTCGGACGGACCGCTCCGCTCTCCCTGTCAGTCGGCTCACTCCGCTCTCCCTGTCGGACGGCCCGCTCCGCTTCCCGTCAAATGGACCATTCCGCTCTCCCAGTCGGATGGCCCACTCCCGATTCCCTGTCGGATGGCTTGCTCTGCTCCTCGTCGGACGGACCGCTCCGCTCGCCCTGTCGGTCGGCCCGCTCCTCTCTTCCTGTCGCTCTCCCTGTCGGACGGCCCGCTCCACTCTCCCTGTTGGATGGCCCGCTCAGCTCTCCCTGTCGGACGGCCCGCTCCGATCTCCCTGTCGCTCTCCCTGTCAGACGTTCCTCTCCGCTCTCCCTGTCAGACAGCCCACTCCACTCTCCCTGTCGGACAGCCTGCTCCGCGCCCCTTGTCTAACAGCCCGCTCCGCTCCCCTAGTCGGACGGGATGGTCCGTTCCGGTTTCACAGTTGGAAAGTGCTCCGCTCCCCCAGTCGTACAGTACGCTCCTCTCTCACAGTTGGAAAGTCTGCTCCTCTCTCACAGTTGGAAATCTGCTCCGCTCCCCCAGTCGGGCGGTCTGCTTTGCGTTCACCTGTGCTTGTGGTTCTATGACAGTCACATTTAAAGGGTGGTGCCACTGCCCCGTTGGCCTTTCTCCTGCACGCTCTGCCTGCGAGTGGGACTCCTGATGGCTCCGCTTGTACGGCCTCTGACTCCGCTTCCAGCGAGGCTCCCGCTTCCGCTGGTAGCCTCCGGAGTGAGGCAGCCAGCCACTCCAGAGTACACCCCATCCCCGTGGTGGGACCTGCTCGGTCTTGAAGGGCAGCAATGATGAGTCATTCCTGACCACCCAACTGCTGACCCGATGGACGGGCTGGGCCCGGATGTGGGGAGACGCAGTTCTCACTCGCCTCCTGAGGGGATTCCTGGACTGGGAGGCCAAGGCCCTCCGGAACGCTCCAAATCCCTTTCCTCGGATTGAGTGTTAGAAGTAGCCATCGAACGGGGGATGGAGGCAAACCAGGACTCCGTCATCTTCAGGGCGTCATCCTCGGGTAGGTGACAGTGCCAAGACGAAGTAATGGGTCACAGAAACCGAGACAAGGGCACAGACGGGGGTGTAGGGGCCCCCTCAGGTATGTCAGAATCATCTGTAGGGGACTGGGACCATCAGGGAATGCAGCCCTCCTCCAGGACCACTAAAGCCTTCCACTCTTCTTTTAGAGCCAGGTCCGCACCCTATCGCAGAGGTAAAGGCGACCAGGAATGAGTAGGAACCAAGGCCTTCTACCCAACTTGATGCCTCGGGTCAGGGGGTGCCTCTCCAATCATTGGTGGGTCTGGGAGGATCTCTGGCTGATCCCTGGACTGTTCAGGTCCTCAGTGACGGTTACCGGATCCATTTCAGAGACATAAACCTTCCCTGACGGGGGAGCCGGACAGCGGGGCATTTAGCCCCCAGACCCCTTGCTCTGTGCTGGGGGACTTGAGGGAAGGGAACCTCAAGGATGTATACTTCCAGATCCCAGTACACCCCTCCAGCAGGAAATACCTCCGTGTAAAGTGGGAGGGATTGACGTAGCAGTTCAGGACCCTCTGATTCGGCCTGTCCACGGCTCCACAGGTACTCACAAGGTTATTCTCCCTCGTGTCCGCCTGGGCCCATAAGAAGGGCATGCGTCTCCTGCGGTACCTGGATGATTGGCTACCCCCTTTCCTCCTCAAAGGATCTCTTGAGGGAGCATAGGGATGAACTCCTGAACATCTGCGCTCATCTAGGTATCGTCCTGAACTGGGAGAAGTCGTACCTGGAGACCACAAACAGGATGGTGTACTTGGGAATGGATCTAGATACAGTAAGTGCCCGGGCGTTCCCGTCGGAGGAACAAATTTCCAACCTCAAGGGCGGAATGGTCCCTACACCTGGCAGTAGTGGGCGAGTTGATTGGTGGGTGGAGCACCCCCTCCACGGACTTGTTTGCTCCTCGGTCCCGGACCCGGCAGTGGTGTGGGAAGATGTGTTCCAGCACCCCTGGGACGCGCTAGAGCTCTGTGCATTTCCCCCCTTCGGAGGCCTCAGGCAGGTCCTCAATCAACTCTGGACCTCCAAAGTGGAAGCACTTTGGGACCTGATGCAAGGGACAGAACTTGGACCCCCTACAAACCAAGATTACCCAGGTTGCGGAATTCCTAGTCCATCGTAGGGAGGACAAAGGGCTCTCCATTGCGACTATCAAAGGGGTCAGGGCGGCTTTGAGCCAGGTCTTTTATCAAAGAGGGATAGACCTGGGGAATTCCAAGGACATCTCTCTACTCAATAGGGGATCCAAACAGACCTGGCCCCCCAGGTCCCTGTCAGTACCTCGCTGAGACCTGGCCAGGATCCTGGCTGCGCTGAAAAAGCCCCCCTGCGAACCGCTCAAGGATTTCACAGACCGAGATCTCACCCTCAAGATGGTCTTCCTCTTGGCTTTAGCGTCCTCCAAGAGGGTTGGGGAGATTCATGGTCTCTCCTTCCGGGTATCCCACTCAAGGGGTTGGAGAGAATTAACCTTCAGATTCATGCCGTCCTTTGTAACCAAGACACAGAACCGGTCTGTGGTAGACAAGCGGTTCGTGGAGTTCTCCAGCCCTTCCGAAGTCTGAGGATCCCAAGGGCCTGCTCCGTGGCAAAGTCAGGGCGGTGGGGAAGTATCTCAGCAGAACAGAAGGACTCCGCCCTAGTGTTCAAAACCTCTTTGTCTCTTCCGGACACGTGAAGAGGACGGTCGCAAAGAACACCATCTCCTTCTGGTTGAGGGAGACCAACAGGAGGGTCTACAAAGGAGCAGGGCTGGTCCACCCATAAGGTGCAAAGCCCCATGGCTTAAGGGGTATAAGAACCTCCTTGTCTTTCTCCAAGAATCTGGCCGTCGGTCAGATCCTACAGGCATGGGTGTGGACAGTCAGTCCACCTTTACGACCCATTACCTCAAGGATGGCGCGAGGAGGTCCCTTGACGCCTTTGAGATAGGGCCGATGATGGCAGGCCAGCAGAGGTGCTAGCCTAGCCTAGGGGTGTATGCGTCATATGAATGCGAGTGTGTGTATGGTGTGTGTCCATCCTCCATATCCTACCCTACTCCTCTCCCTCCTTTCCCTACTGGGCCTTCGACGTAATTGCCAAAATTCCTCAGTCCTTTTCCCCCTTCTCCTTCCTTCCTGAAGGAGGCTGACCTCTTCATTGTAGGGACTCATCCTTCCCTAGATACTCCCGCCTCCTAAGGATTAAGTCTCCTAATAAAGTAGCTCGGGGTAAGTATATGGCATCGGAACAAATCACGAATTTTAAGTAATTTGTATTTTTCCTAGCTATACTTACCCCGAACTACGAAATTTTTCTGCCCACCCTTCCGTCCCCGCGTATCTGAGGGCAGGAGCTCTAGGGGCGGGGAAAGGGCTGCAGGTCAGAGGTCATGATCTTCGACCCTGGGGCATACCTGGCTGGTGGTCAGGAGGGAATGACCAGTTTTTTCTGGTCAGTACCAGTTGACATCCAGGATTCTCCTAATAAAGTAGTTTGGGGTAAGTATAGCTAGGAAAAATACAAATTACTCAAAATTTGTGATTTTTCTTCTTTTCCTTGTCAGAAAGAGGCTTATCTACATTGACAATTAAAGTACTATATAGGTTCATGTTAGGGTCAGTTTTTCATCACAGAGGCATAGATTTCAGAGTGAAGCAAGACAGTTCTGACCTGATTAAATCCTTTGAGACTACGAAAGATCATAGAACTTCCTTAGTGTCCTGGAATTTGGACTTTAAGTAGTCCTAAAATGGTTATCAAGCACTGTATGAACCAGTGAAGAATTTGTCTCTCAGAGAATTAACTAAGAAGACACTTTTTGGTCATGTTAGCGACAGCAAAGAGAATTAGAGAATTACACGCCATTCATATAACGTCTGTTTTTTCCAATAGAGATGCAGTGTGTTCTTTTACCTTAGGCTTTCTAGCCAAAAATGAGAAGCCTTTTAATCCTTGGTCTCATTCCTTTGTCATCAGGAATTTGATGGAGTTATTTGGACCAGATGAAGAGAGATCCCTGTGCCCTGAAAGAGCTTTAGGATATTACCTGCATAAGATAGAACATCAGAGGTCTGTCAAGTAATTTCTGGTGCTCCATTAAAAACCCTTTGAAACCGCTTTCCTAGAATGCAATTTCTTTCTTTTTGAGGGAGGTCTGTATGGAATCACACTAAAATAAGTGAGGACTTGCTTCCTGTATGTAAAGTGAAAGCCCTTGAAATTAGGGCAGTGGCCACATTGTTGGCATTCAGGCATAATATATCTTTATCAGTGCTTATGCAAACTACTTTTTGGAAATGCAAATTGGTGTTTGCAACAACTTATTTGAAAGAAGTGGAAACTATTTTTGATAGTTGCAGTTCACTTGGTCCTCTTTTGGTGGCTGGCATTGGTATTGGGGGCAGAAACATAGGAGTTCTTCTCCTATTCAGTCTTTTTTGCCTTGATTAGGTTGCTGAAGTTGGGGATGCTGGATGTTCCTATCAGTCTAGTTTGTAACTGTCAGATGGGTATTAGTTTTTAGTTGGTGTAGGAGGCAAAATTGTCTGGTTGTTGATTTTGTATTGTAGTGTGCTGAGGGAAAGGGCAATTATTTTTTATGGTTTTCAGGGCCAACGGATAACTCCTTGGAACTCATGACCTTTGTACACTTTGTAGCATTCGGTACTCCTTTGCTACACAGCTCCCATCGTGTAGAGGCGCCTAACGATTATACAGCCACGTCACTACAGTCAAGATGAGTGCCAGCCAGAGGCAGTATCTATCTGCGCAGCTATCTTAGCAGGTAAGGGTACAACAAAACATTATTATATTCAGAAGATGAAACCTTTTTATACAAAATAAGCCACAAGGGCCATTGACTTGAAATTTATGCTTCCAAATAATATGGTGTTCATTAGGATGATGTAAAATGAGGTGAAGGGAAATAAATACAGAGACCCCATTACCAAAAAAGAAAAAAATTACATTTCTATAATATAATAAAGTTTTATAAACATACATACCAAGTATTTACACAGCAATAATTTCAACTTGCGCGGCAGCTAAAAAATTGAAAATCATGTTAGCTCTTCTTTTTTTTTTTGTGTAGGAGACATGGTCCCGCCCACCATTGGGAAGGATAAGTACAACACAACTGAACAGTTCAATTTGTTCATGCCAATGCCCATCAGCAGGGAGGAGGGAGGTCTTTGACTGTAATTACTTGGTAAGTATGTTTATAAAACTTCATTTTATTATAAATTCATTTTTGCATACTACTAAACTTGTCAAGTAATTACACAGCTGAATCCCAAATTAAGAGGAGTATGGATTCATGGGCATAACTCCACTACTCAGTAAAAATCAAGAACAGTAAGAATAACTAGTACTAAAATTAATAGAAGTTTGTTCAAAACCTTCAGATTCTGGGAAAATTGAGGAAAAAGGTATATGTACTGTCTTCCATTTGCTCCATTCTTGTAGGAATGTTTCTTCATTTGCAGAACAAACCCTCAGTCTTAACAATAGGATAATCTTCTGCCAGATGGAAACCGATTAAAACAATCAAAGATTGTAAAGCAAGGAATCTGTGGTATCTGGCAACTCATGCATACACGAGGTGGAAGTTGGTCATCGACCAAGCACAGTATCTTGTGACACGTCAATCATATCTCTTGCTATTGCTTGGTTGTCCAGGTTCGAAGACACATACGCTGGAAGTTGTTGGTTCTCACGTGGCAAACAGGTCCACTTCTGGATGTGAAAGCATCTTGGCAATTATTTGGTCAATGCTGTTGTATGCATTGACAGAAAGTTTATATTACATTCAGACCCTGTGAGAAGAATTGCAGACAAGTGCCACTTTGTTGTTTATGCCATTTGAAAGATGGGTAGTATTACTGCATTGAGAGGAAATGAACATGAGCCCAACCTCTTGATGCAGGACATTGCAGTTATATTGTCCAGGATCAACAAATAGTGGGTCCCTTCTGGAGGTTTCAGTTTTCTGAGGGACAAATAAATAGTCATCAGCTTCAGGTAGCTCCTCAGAACAGGGGACCACCTCCCAGCTACCTTATGAACCCCCAATGACTTCCCCAACCAATCAAGGAGGCATCTGTGTGTATTATTACTCATGCAGACAGAGGAGTCAGAATGACCTGTTTTGCCAGGGACCCTTGCATGTCTATGGCCGGGGTATCTTCTCAACTCTTCGACTCCTCTGATGAAGTTGATTGTGAATCTTTTTTCTTGCATACGATAATGAGAATTTGCTTACATTTTTTAGTTGCAACTGTAACAGGCCCACCATATTCTCCAACTGATGTCTGGAAACACTCGGCTGTGCAAGAAAACCTTTTCTGGTCCTTCCTTATTCTGTTTTAAGTACTATTGGTGGGAAGAGACAGCTGGCCATGAAGAGTATCCCAACAAAGTCTCAGTCACTGCAAGCATCTGCAGGGTGTAAGGCAGGATTTGTTCCAATTTATTTGGACATTTTGTGACTGGAGCCTGTTGACTGCCACTCTCAGGCTTTGTAAGCATTCTTCTCTGGTGTTCTCCCAGATCAGCCAATCGTCTCTGTAGGTTACCAGTTGAACACCTTCTTTCCTGAGTTCTCAGACAACTACTGCTGCTAATTTTGTAAAAATTCTTGGCGCAATGTCTAACTCCAAGGGCATGACTTTGCATCTCTGTTTCCATCCCTATCCAGAGCCCTAGGAAGGGGTGGAAGGGAACGGTGATAGGGACACGCCAGCATGCCTGTCATATCTATAGAAACAGTCCAGATCCCTTGCAGAATGATTGAACTTTGGCAAACAATGTTTTTGTTCAAGCTGGATAGGTTAAGGATCACTGTCAGTTTGAAGGAATCCTTGGGGACACTGAAGAGACGTTCTTGGTGGCTAATATACACGTTTCTCTGTGGCTTCCTTTAAAAGGGTCTTTTGCACATAATCTTCCTCGGAGGGGTCTGGTTTAAGAAAAAAAAATCCTCCTTAACCCTTAATGGACAGACCCTCATGCATAGCAATACTAATAGGTTTTGGGTGGTGGACAGACCTGCTCATGGTGAGCATCAATATTACGCACCAGTGATCTTGGAGAATCAGACAGGAAAGAGGTGCCGTTACTTCTGTAGCCCATAAATTCACTAATGGCAACTTGTAGACTAGCCAAGATCAAGGAAACAGGCAGCTCAGGGGTTATTTGAGATCTTGACTTTAAGGGAGCAAGTACAGTAGTCCCTGGTTATAGGCAGCTTGTCTAGTGTTGAAAATCAGAGATTTTTGGTGCCAAAATACACCAATTTCCAGTTATTGGTGCCAATACATACTTAACATAGGTGCCATTAACCAGTTATCGGTTCCAAAATATGGTTATTGGGGACAATAAGCACCGAAAATCAGAGGATTTTCGGTTATGGGCGATTTTCACTTATCATCAAGCGTTCGGAATGGAACCCCCGCTGATAACTGGGGACTCTGCCTACTGCCTCTCTCTCACATGACATCTTTTTAATAATTTGCTCTTAAATATACCAAGGGGTTGCTGTTGGTTTTAGTTCTTATCTTTTATGATAGCCTGTTGGTTTTAATTGTAATTTTGTAAAGAAAAGTGCAAAGAAATTATTAGAAAAGATGTTTAATCCCAAAAAGTTACTACATCTTCAATCTTTGTAAATTTATGTAAATATTTTGCAACAAATATACTCCTCAGAATTTGTTACTGATTTTAGTTCTTATCTGTTATGATAGTGTATGAGCTGTAATTATAATTTTACAAAAAATAAATTTATTTATTAGAAGAAAATATGTATAACTTGGTAAAATTTGTATTGTCTTGTAAAAGAGACCCCACAAAGGTTATAAATGGTAATTTTCAACTTCTCGTAGGAGGTAGGGAAAATTGTAAAAAAAAAAAAAAAAAAAAAAAATTCTTACACCTTGTACAGTACTCAACATGATATTAGGCAGCATAGCATCAAGCTGCCTAATATTTTGTCGAATTTTGCAGGAACAGAAAAGTTGGGACGTCACAGTGGCGTGATTGGTATGGTCTTGGCCTGCCCCCTCATTGACCGTGAGTTCGATTCTCGGGCATTCCACTTAGGGGTTAGAGATGTGTATTTCTGGTGATAGAACTTCACTCTTGACATGGTTTGGAAGTCACGTAAAGCCGTTGGTCCTGTTGCTGAATAACCACTGGTTCCATGCAACATAAAAACACCATACAAACAAACAAACACATAGAGAAAGGGGTGGAGCTTAGACACTGACAAGGAGAGAGCGCTAAGTCACTTGCTTGGATGTTTAATAAGTGGCAGTATATAGTGGTCCCCCCATATTTGTGGGGGATGTGTACCAGACACCCTGCGAATAGTTGGAACCCCTTTCAAAACGCTGAAAACGGCCTATTTTGGTACGTAAAACTCAAGAACAACCCACTAAAAATTTGTATATCTGGTTTTTTAGGAGTTTTATCACAAAAAGTGCATTTTATGACAAAATTGATAAAAAAAACCCCAGGAATTTCCAGATATTTCTTATAGGAAAATACCACAAATAGGCAAATTTCCCGCGAACAATGGGTAGATATGGTCCAGAGAGAAATCCGCGAATGTGAGTCTGCAAATACGGGTGGCCCGCTGTATATTTTTTGATCAGCGCTACCACCAAAATTTTTGCTTACTATGTATATGGTGATTTGAGTCGACAGATAATGGCAGAGATATGTCGTTGAAGCAATCTGACCTTAAAACATAGCAGATATCAGATCAGCTGGTTGTGAGGAGGCATTCAGTTCGACGCTGGGTTGCCAGATTTAATGAAGGTGGTAACCATGAGATTCTGTCTTAGAAAAAGCTCTCTAGTATGCTTAAGAAGACTTCTGATCAAAGTTTGACTGTTCTCAAGCGTCAATTACTTTCTAATTGTAAACAGTCAAACTTCAATCAAAGGTCTTCTTAAGCCTACCAGGGTGCTTTTTCTGAGACGGAATCTCATGGTTGCCACCTTTGTTAAATCTGCCAACCCAGCGTCGAACTGAATGCCTCCTCACACCCAGCTGATCCGATATCTGCTTTGTTTTAAGGCCAGTTACTTCAATCCACATATCTCAGCTATTATCTGTTGACTCAAATCACCGTCTTGGCCTATATTAAGGTCACATGGAAATAAAGTGATACGTAGTAAGCAAAAATTGTGGTGGGAGAGCTGACCAAAAAATATATACAGCCTCTTATTAAACCTCCAAGCAAGTGGCTGAGTGCTCTTTCCTTGTCAGTGTCCAAGCTCCACCTCTTTCTCTACATGTTGTAGGCAGCCTAATACACTGATGAAATTTCTTCCCAACTTTACTGTTCCTTCAGAATTTGACGATATTAGGCCGCTTGATGCTAAGCGGCCTAATATCTTGTCGAGTACCGTACATTTTCATATGTTCCTCTTTCCATTAATGTCTCCCTGGCCTGGGGTGCTGCATATTGATTTCTTAGCCCAGCTTGTAAGGAAATTAAAGCGGGCAAAAATAAGACCATTTCCACCCTAGCCTTTTGGAGATTATACTGTCTCCAAAGGGAGGACTTCCCTTGACTTTAATAGGCATTCCAGGAGCTGCTTATCCTTTTCCTCAGTACTACGTGTGTTTTTTAACACTTCAGTAGGGTTACTTTTGCTGCTGTTGTCCTTTTTTCTGTTGTTGAGAGGATCCTTTAGTGTTTACTTGGGCTTGTATGACTCCGATAGTCATCACGAATTTTCTTTGGTTTAGGAGGAGGAAACTGTTAATTCTGTTGCATCATGGATTCCCCTTCTCCTAGGAAAGTATATATTGTACAGTTCTGTTGCCAGGCTTGTTCATTGACTTGAACCACAACAGACCTCTCAAAAAGGACCTTATGGCAGAGGGTAGAATGTAATAAAGAAGTTACATATTGGAGCTCGCCAATGTTTCCATTCGAACCTTAATGCGATACTCCAGAAAATCATAAGAGTATCATAGAATGCTTCCCATGGATTCATGTAGAAGTTTTAGCTACTGCAGCAAACATTGTTTTAGAAGATACTGTAAGCCTTCTAATGGAAACTTCCAGCATAGTAGTGGAAGTTATGATATTAAGTTACCCTGTCCCCCCTGAGATTTTTCTGATAGGGATCCCAAACCTCTGAGATGCCACATCCAGTGGGAGCTTTTTCCTTTCAAAAGGAAGGACAAGTATTGCCCATTCCTTAGTAAGATTATCAGACACTGGGATGACAGACACAAATTGCTTTAATTCTGCCATTAGCTCTCGTTTCCCAGTTGCCACAAAATTCGGAAAATTTGTATTCACATGATTAATTGTTTTAAAGGTGAAGGGACGGAAGGCTGGGACTACCCGATGAGCATGTTGGTTCTCTAAAATAGTTGTAGAATTCCATCTTCCATTAATCTGGAAATAGGTCTCCTCTATAGTTTTCAGTGCTATATTCGTAAGTAGGATAACAGTCTTCTTTGGCAGTTTCTCTGTGCCTACTGAAGGAGGGACTAAGTGCCATTCCATATTAGGAAATGCTGCTCTATCCTGAAATTCTACATGTTCAGCTTCAATCATAGTTTTCCTTTCATTTACCATCAAGAGAAATGATACACATTGTGGTGTCAGGCAGTTATTGGAGCCCCTACTATCCTTTGGTTTGAAGTTTTGTGGTCCAAAATGTACATATTAGTATTTTACATATTTCAGCATACCCATCGGGTTTAGCAGTTCTTTGAGGATGAACAGTGGCTACCTAAAAAGGGGGTTTTCTATGTCAAAACCTGTTTCATGTGCTCTTTAGATAGAAGTTAGATTTGCTATGGTACTAGTGATGATTATGGACTAATGGTGATTTATATTGAGGTGTGATTGCACTGCCGCACTTCCTTTTGTGTTCATGGCAAGGTCCTCACTGCCAGCACGTCTCGTCCAGACTGCGGCCACAAGGTAACTGTTACCATAGCCACCTTGAAAAAAGTTAACAGCCTGATTTCCAGCAAGCTGAATCCCCTATAAGGACTAAGGGTTTGTATGTTAGGAAAATAGAGAACTGTTTATAAATTAAGACATATTTTTGGAAGTTCTGGAAGCTCATTAAGCTGTCTGAAATTAATGTTAAATGGTTCCCTTGTTCAGCAGTTCAAGCGCTTTCTTACAATTTAAGGGAAGCTCTTGTATGGGTTGAACTGTACAGGACCTGTACTAAAGGAGGTATTAAAGGGACCGGTCAGTTGAAAAGGGATGGAATTTGAAAATTGTTCAAAATTAGAACATTTCTTATTTATAGCTGTGAATAGGGTTTGACTACATATGAAATTGGATTTTCATAAAGATTTGCCTTCAATTTCCCATCCCTATCCATGCAAAGACTATGTGATAGGAGCTGGCCAGTATTGTACAATAAAACTTAAAACATCTGGATTTTTGGAAGGTTTTGAAAATGATTTGGTGTTTATTTAGAAAAAAATATATATACTTATAGCTATTAAGAACATATGACTAACAAAAATTTCATTTGAAACATTTGATGTTTTTACAGTTGAAAAATGTAAGTATGTACTAATGCTATAACACAACAAATATAAGTTGGAAAGACTTAAGTAATACATAGGTAGAAATGGTTAGCTAGTGAATGATGGAGAATTTACAATTAAGTGCTTGTTCAGGGAAAACTATTGGAGAATGAGGAAGACAAAAATCTTTAGAAAATGAGTCTGTTGAAATGCTGCAAAGGAAACAGATTCTCTCTCTCTCTCTCTCTCTCTCTCTCTCTCTCTCTCTCTCTCTCTCTCTCTCTCTCTCTCTCTCTCTCTCTCTCTCTCTCTCTCTCTCTCTCAAATTTAATATACATATTGGTGGAGATTCTCAGACTTGTTCTGTTCCCAAAGGCTATCTGAATGCTGATCTGTTAATATACTGAACAAATGTTTTCATAAGGAATAGTGTGAATTAGGTTAATTTGCTCTGGACCTTAAAGAATAATGAGGAAAATAAACGCATTTTAGCTTCAGTTATAACCCCCACAGTCTGGGCTAATATACGCTAATGCATACATACACCCGTGACTGGGCTGAATTTAAGGATGGCCAATTTAAAAGAAAAACTGAAAAACTCATAAATGTTAAGAGAGACAGATGTATATTCACATGGTATAAAAATAAAGATTCTACAAAAAATTTTCTACCTTCCACGGGAAGTTGTAAGTGAAGAATATTTCCCAAGCCTTGTGGGCCTCTTTTTCCCTATGACAGGCGTAAAAAATATGCTAGTTTTACAAAGTTATGTGTCCTTTCTAATATATTTTTAAATTTTATTTTGTCAGATTGAAATTTCAGCTCAAACAATATCATAAAAGATAAGAAATAAAACTAGGAACAAATTCTTAGCATATTTATCATAAAATATTTACAACACATCCTTGGATGGGAATTTGTAACAGCATTCCACTTTACTACCTCAAGCAAGACTGAGGGCTTCTTAGCTCACTCACACTTTTATAGGGTGACCTGGAGAGTTGCCATAAGTGATATGTATATGGAACTAGGAACATTTTTCCCACAAAATTCGTTCAAACTGTTTGGCGCCAGATCTTGATCGTGTATCTACGATAACCATTTGCTGCCCGAAAGCTATATGTGATAGTATATATATGATACTGAGCTGTGGGGGTTAACAATCTAGTATGCAGACCTTGTACAAGAAACTTAAACAAAATAGACAGTTGAAAATAAGTGCAAATTTATTCTCACTTTGCCTGAACTTAGGTGTATTCGGAAGGTGAAGAGGAGAGATGTTTTCATTTAGGAGAGTCCCTTTCCATAATGGAAGGCAACTATTCTGCTGGGGTTGAATGTTTTTAACAGCTTTCTGTGGCTTTCATCTTGATATGCAGTGTGTTTATCCTGCTAATAATCTGTCCAGTGATAGTACTTGTTTTTGCCAGCATTTTAGAATGTCCCGAAAGTGCGACAGTATTTTTATTCAGGCGGTTTACCCAGTTTGGTACACTCCTCCTCCTCCAAATTAGCAGCATTTCTCAAACTCTTCAATTGCCTGAAACCTTTCTTCTTCTTTACCACCATTATCCCTACATTAAAGGGTCGGTCGCCTGATGTACCTTCTCCACTACCTTCTATCGAAGGCATCATCCTCCACCAAACCTCTTCTCTCCATATCTTACTTCACATTATCTCACCATCTAATTCTCTGTCTCCTTCTTGATCTTCTTCCGCTAACAGGTTCCTTCTAAGCCCTCATCCCTCCCTCCTTGTCATCCATCCTCAACACCATACCCTTATCAT
Source organism: Macrobrachium nipponense (assembly GCF_015104395.2). Lineage (NCBI taxonomy): Eukaryota > Metazoa > Arthropoda > Malacostraca > Decapoda > Palaemonidae > Macrobrachium > Macrobrachium nipponense. Next base: position 33,572,222 of record NC_087201.1, on the reverse strand, counting down.
TTAATCATGACTTCTTATCACCTCTGTAATCTTTACTAAGCCTGCCCTTATTTCATCATTTTCCATTCTCTCAAGCAATGATATTCCCATAATCCACCTCAGCATTCTCATCTTTGGTCTCTCAAGCTTTACTTCCTCTTTTCTCCTTAGAGCCCATGTTTCTGACCCATACATTAACACTGGTCTTATCACTGTGCTATAGATCTTGACTTTTAGCTTGATTGGCATTTTCTTATCACATACTACTCCAACTACCCCACACAACCTTTATCCTACTGTCAACTTCAGCCTCACAACCTCCCTCTTAGCTTTAAGTAGAACCTAAGTATTTAAACTTTTCCACCTGCTGTATAAATAAGCCTCCTCTTTCTTGTATTACTTTTCTGTCTGTCTTCCCTACTGCTCACCTAACCTTTGTTTTATTCACATTCACCTTTAAGCCACTCCTCTCTCCTGCCACTCTCCAACACTTCTCGGTAAGTCCTCATTTTCAGCAATAATCACCTGATCATCAGCATACAACAGCTCCCGCAGCTCTTCATTCCTGATCTCTTCAGTCAACACATCCATGACCAGCACAAACAAAAATGTGCTTAATGTTGACCCCTGCTGTAATCCAATACTAACTTCAAAGTTTTTGTTTTCCCCAACTGCAATTATTACTTTTGTGCTCGTTCTTTGATATATCATCTCGACCAGCCTAACCAACTTTCCTGGGACTTCTCCTGTTCCTCAGACACCAAAACATCACTTCTCTTGGGATTCTATCATATGCTTTCTCTAAGTCTATAAATGCACAGTAGAACTAGTGGTTTCCTTCTAGCCTCATTTCCTGTAGCTGCCTTACTATGGCATCCACTGTCCCTCTTCTCCATGAGTCTATACTGATGTTTCCCGATCTTTACAGTCTCTCTTAATCTCTCATCCGGTATCCTCTGAATCTTTCAACCCATGCTCTGTTAGTTTAATTCCCCTGTAGTTACCACAATTCATGACATCTCCCTCCTGCTTGTGTGTATATGTATATATATATATATATATATATATATATTATATATATACAGTAGTGCCTCAGGATATGAAATTAATCCGTTCCGAAGTGGCCTTCGTAGCCTGATTTTTTTGTATCTCGAACTACGTTTTACATGTAAATTGCCTAATTTGTTCCAAGCCCTACAAAAACACCACATTAAATTTTATAATAAAGCTAAATTGACCAATAAACAATGAAATACAATTTGGACCATTCAATACCTAACATAACTGTGATTACCTGTAAATAAAGTGTATTAGTGTACAGGGTACAAGAAAGTACGTACATATGTAGTAAAATGTGGAAACTTACCTTTCGAGTGAGGTGATCTCCGAAAGTGGCGACAGGAGGAGGACAAATGGCAGAAAACATGAACACTTTACTTAACGAAACACATTAGAAAATGGCAGAAAACATTAACACTAAACTTTACGAAACACAGTAACAAATGGCAGAAAACATTAACACTTAACTTTACAAGAAACTTAAATTTAAATTTTTTTTTTTTTTTTTCCTTTTTCTGATTTAAAATTTTTCATTTTTCTTTTTTATACTCTACGTTTTTTTTACAAAATTTCAATTTCTTCGGCACTCAATTTTCTGTTTTTTCGTAGCATTTGGATCTTCCTGTTTGCTTACTACTAAAGGCCTTTAAAAATAACTATCCAAGAAAGATTGCTTCTGCCTGCTTTTCAAAATGTTCCTGAAACAACTCAGGCAAACGTCATCGAACTGCGCAAGCATACGACCTGTGTAAGAATTTCCAGGGTGTGTCTTTTCTACAAATGATTGCATTTTATGAAAAGCCGCTAGAGCATCCTTAATTTCTGCCGTTGTCATAGGGTCCTCCTCCTCCTCCTCGCCGCTACTAGAGAACTCTTCTTAAACGACGATATGTTGCATGGCCTCCAACTCCTTCAGGTCATCTGTCGTAAGCTCCTCTTGGTGCTCCTGGGGAAGGTCATTGATGTAGTCCTCGTCGTTGACCAGCCCCATGAACTTGCCGAGTGCAACGATCTCATCAAGATCTGGTTGCGAAACAGTTTCAGGATCGTCAACTGTTTCTGAATCTGCATCAGCTTCGCCCACGTCGAATCCCTCGAAGTCTCGGGCGGATACGGCATCAGTCCAGAGTTTCTCCACGAAGAATTCAAGGTTTGCCTCAAAACCTCCTGCCAAGCTTGATCGATGAGTCGGATGCATATAACGACATCAAAATGCTCCTTCCAAAATTCATGCAAGGTGAGGTTTGTGGTATCGGTGATGTCGAAACATCTCTTGAAAAGATGTTTCATATACAGCTTCTTGAAGTTCGATATCACTTGCTGGTCCGTGGGCTGGAGGAGAGGGGTGATGTTAGGCGGAAGATAAAGAACCTTGATAAAAGAATACTCCGTTAGGATATCTTCCTTGAGGCCAGGAGGGTGAGCAGGGGCATCGTCCAACAACAGCAGACATTTCAGAGGGAGGCGCTTCAATTCCAAGAATTTCTTCACTGTCAGGCCAAAACACAGATTTGCCCACTCGGTGAACAAAAGTCTCGTTACCCAGGCTTTTGCATTAGCCCTCCACATCACTGAAAGCTTCTCCTTTAACACTTTGTGGGCCTTAAAGGCTCGAGGAGTCTCCGAATGATAGACAAGTTGGGGCTTCACCTTGCAATCCCCACTGGCGTTGGAACAAAGTGCGAGCGTAAGCCTGTCTTCCTTTGTGATGTACGTCCGACAAGGCATTTTTTTCCAAAAAAGGCCAGTCTCATCACATTAGAAGACTTGCTGAGAACTGTAGCCTTCCTTGATCGTCATCTCGTCAAACGCCTTAATAAAGGCTTCGGCTGCTTTCGTGTCCGAGCTGGTAGCTGGTAGCCTCCCCTTGCGGCACCACCCAATGGATTCCAGTCCATTTACGGAATTTATCAAACCACCCCCGAGAAGCCTTGAAGTCTGGGGTTGCTGTCGATGTCCCTTCTCCGTTGTCTTCGGCCTGGGCAATCAGATCACCGAAAATAGCACTGGCCTTGTGGCAGATTGCCGTCTCGGTTATCGTATCGCCAGCAATTTCTTTGTCTTTAATCCATACAAGAAGCAGCCTCTCCATCTCATCATGCACATGGCTCCTCATGTTGGCCAAAATAGTCACGCCCTTGGAAGAAGTAGCTGCTTTGATGGCTTCCTTCTGCTTAAGGATGGTACCTATCGTTGACGGATTTTGGCCGTATTCCTTAGCGATCACACTCAACCGCATGCCAGCTTCATACTTTTTAATGATCTCCATCTTTGTCTCCATGGAAAGCATCCTCTTCTTTCCGTAAACTTCAGTCCCTTGGCATTTCTTCCTCTTCCCATATAGCTTTTAATAAATCCATTATCCATTTCTCCCCACAGGCAGTCCCTAGTTACCAGCAGACTCGGTTATCAGAAATCCTGTTTTATGGCATTTGTCTTGCCCCATAAAATCGGCGATTTATGGCGCCATAACGGGAGTTCCAGTTATCAGCCCCCATAAGGTGTCAATAATAGAGTTATGGGGCCATAAATCACCCTGTTTCCATTAATGGCAGTTTCCACTCATCAGCAACCCCCCCCCCCCCCCCCCCCCCCCCCCCCCCCCCCCCCCCCCCCCCCCCCCCCCCCCCCCCCCCCCCCCCCCCCCCCCCCCCCCCCCCCCCCCCCCCCCCCCCCCCCCCCCCCCCCCCCCCCCAGGATGGAAACACCTTACATTACAGACCTTACAGAACTTACATCTTGTTCGGGTTAGCCCCAGGTTCCCTCAGTGTGAGGCACCTCTAATGTCTACCAGAGAGTTGCTAGTACATCTTCCGGTATATTTTGCATCTTCCAATCTTGGATGGTCTGGGATGCAGTTTAGATATTTGTCGAGCTTATTCTTAAACACATCTACGCTCACTCCGATATATTCCTCAGATGAGCTGGCAACGCATTGAATAGATGCTGCATTATCGATGCTGGTGCGTAGTGGATTAATGTCCTGTGTGCTTTCCTTATTTTTCCTGGTATAGTTTTGGGCACTATTAATCTACCTCTGCTTGCTCTTTCTGATATTTTTAGTTCCATGATATTTTCTGCTATTCCTTCTATCTGTTTCCATGCCTGAATTATCATGTAGCGTTCTCTTCTCCTTTCTAGACTATATTATTTTAAGAATTGTAGTCTTTCCCAGTAGTCTAGGTCCTTAACTTCTTCTATTCTAGCTGTAAAGGACCTTTGTACACTCTCTATTTTGTGCAATATCCTTTGATAGTGTGGGTACCAATATCATATTGCAATATTCAAGTGGACTACGAACATATGTTTTATAAAGCATAATCATGTGTCAGCTTTTCTTGTTTTTGAAGTGCCGTAACAACATTCCCATTTTTGCTTTACATTTTGCCAACAGAGTTGCTATTTGATCATTGCATAACATGTTCCTATTCATCATCACACCAAGGTCTTTAACTGCTTCCTTATTTGTGATGGTCTCATTATTAGGTCCCTTATATGCATATAGCTTTCTTTCTCTGTCTCCATAATTTATTGATTCAAATTTATCAGAGTTAAATACCATCCTATTTACCTCTGCCCAATCATATACTTTGTTAAGGTCTCTTTGTAGAGCGTTCCTATCTTCATCACAAGTAATTTCTCTACTTATTCTTGTGTCATCTGCGAAACTACTCACTACCGAATCCTTCACATTATTGTCTATGTCTTCAATCATAATAACAAACAGTATTGCAGCTAACACCGTACCTTGCGGCACACCGGATATTACCTTGACTTCATCCGATTTCTCGTCGTTTGCAATAACTATCTGTTTTCTGTTGTGTAAAAATTCTTTTAACCATCTTCCTACTTTATCCACGATATTGTGTTTTCTAATTTTCTTCGCTAATATATTATGGTCTACTTTATCAAAAGCTTTTGCAAAGTCTAAATAAACCACATCTGTTTCATTTCCGCTTTTCATATTTTTGAATATGTTCTCACGGTGGACTAACAGTTGGGTTTGTGTACTTTTTCCGGGTACGAAACCATGTTGTCCTTTATTAAACAAATTATTTTTTATTAAATGTTTCATAATATTTTTCTTCATTACCCTTTCATACACTTTCATAATATGTGATGTTAGACTCACAAGGCCTATAATTATTGCCTACTAGTCTTGATCCACTTTTGAAAGTAGGGGTAATATATGCTAATTTGTGCTCCTCATAAATCTTGCCTGTATCTACACTTTGTCTTAATAATATTGCAAGTGGCTTTGCGATAGAATGAACTACTTTCTTTAACTGCCGATAACTGGGGACTGCCCGTACTTTAATCATTACAATTTGGGACCCCATTGGACCTGGTGCTTTACCATTCTTCATTTTACTGAATGCTCTCTTCACTTCGGTATCCTCCGTCTCCGTCACTGGTCCATCTCCTCTCTCATTTTCAATATTTAAAAGTTGTTCAGAATGCTCTTTCCATTTTATTGTCATTATCCCTATTCGGTATATTTCCATCTCTATCCTTGATGACAACCAGTGTATCCAAATCATGTCTCTGCCTTTTCCTCAAGTTTGAAATCTTATAGATATCCTTTTCTCCTTCTCTTGATCCTAGTCTTTCATCAACTGCTCTACTGCCTACCAATAACCATACCTACCCTCCTCACATCTCTTTCCTCTCCTCTGCACCATTCCTCTGCACCCTGTGCATGCCTTACTTTCTAGTCCTTAAAGGCTTTGGATATTCTTTTAATTGATCCTTGGACCTCTCCATTTCACCACCACTTTTCTCCTCTCAACACTCCATATCCACTGGTTCTTCCCACCAGTTCCTCTGCTTCCCCCACATATATTTCTCTCATGTCTGTCCAGATATTTTTCACTCTCTTACCCTGTCCAACTTCTCATTTCCCCCTTTCCAGCCATCTATTTCACAGTCCTCCTTTAAGGTTCCAAATCATAATTCTAGATCTCCTCTTTCTCCTTTTGGGTGTCCTACCACTCATTTTCAAATCCATCACTACTAACCTATGCTGTTTTAACACATGCTTCTCCCAAGATCACTTCACTTTTGTTGGCTCCTCTGTGCAGGATGTAATCTGTTTGGCTTTGTACTCATTCACTTTCATAACTTATCAAGTACTTGTACAACTTCTGAAACTATATATTTTCATACATTCCAGTTCAAAACTCTAAGCCATCTCCAATATATGATCCCCATCTTCATTTCTAATTCCAAACTCATGGTCTCCATTTACCTCCTCATACCCATCTCTTCTCTCTCCCACCCTGCCATTCATATCAGCTCCCATTATTAATTTCTCCTCCTCTTTCTCTGTCCGAGGCAACTTCAAAATCTTGTCTAAATAATTCTTTCTTTTTCTCTTGGTACCCAATCTGAGGAGATTTACTAGTTTGCCCCCTATTATTATTGGAATCTTTAAAAGCCTATCATTTACTCTTTACTTCTACCACGTTTTCCTTCCAGTTGTTACTTACTGTAATTCCAACTTCATTTCTTCCCTCTCGTGACCTGCTGTAAGAGAGCTTATAACCATTTCCTATCCCTAGTTCCACTCCTTGTCAACTAGTCTCCTAGTTCCACTCATTGTCACCTAGTCTCCTGCACACGCAAGAGATTCATCCTTCTCCTCTCCATCACATCTGCTATCTCCATCAGTCTTCCTGTTAGAGTACCAACATTCTTACCTGCTCTTATCTTCCACTTTTTTGCTAACTTCTTTGGCTGCAGTCTTGAACCCTGCGGTACCCCTTGCCCATTTATCATGCCAGTAGGGGGAGTCTGACGCACGTCGCTTACAGGGGACGCCCTAGCCACATTCATATTCCTTACCACATCAGGCATGGTTTATTGTGTGTCAAAGGGTTTTTTATGACCACATGCCCTTGCTGTTATCAACCACAGTTATTGGTGATGGTCCTTGCCTTTGACTAAAAAGTCCACCTGCAAGGCAACAGTTTCCAAAGTTGTTGGCAGTGGGCCTAGCATTTTACTAAAAAGTAAGGCTGCAAGGCAGTAGTTTCCACAGTTATTGGCAGTGGGCCTAGCCTTTTACTAAAGGGTAAGACTGCAAGGCAGCAGCTGTCCTTTAAGTCGCCTTTTATGACATGCAGGACATACGGCAGGAGTATTCTTACACCCCTACCACAGGGAGTTATCTGAAGCCTTTGTTTGTAGCAAATGTCATTCATTTAGCAACATCAGCTCCTTTGATGGTCACTTGATTTTGAAGCGAAACTCCTTAGCCAGGTCAGTGATACAGACACCACTTTCAGCTCTTGCTACGTTTTCTTTTTTAACTGGATCATTTTTCTGTCTGCTTGTCTTTTTGGTTGCTGTCATTTGTAACCTTCCTAGGCCCTATGAATCACCAGTAAGAACCAAACGTGAGACAGTTTAGCAGATTTGTGCATTGCGCAAGAACTATGGGTGAACTTAATTATGACCTCCAGATACTAGAGAATTGTTGGTCTACCTGAATGACCCTTCTGCTCTCCTATAGACTTCTTTGCCTGTCAGTGACTAATTGTACTCCCCCAAATGACTCCAGGGCTGTGTTGCAGTGGACTCAAAATATTAAGGCTGTTCTATGCACCAATTCTGACTTAGAAGGATTTAGTCTGTTCTTAGGAAGGTTATTGCTTATGCATGTTTGGCATTAACTTTGTTTTTAAAATGAAAACATTGAGTGGTTACTGCCCAAAGGATCTTCTGAACAGTAAATGAATAGATTTTATTATTTCATGTTAATAGGAAATATAGTAGGTTTTCAAAAAACTAGCTTTTTCTTCAGTAGGAAAAAGGGATTTTGACAAGGGAAAAATCTATTTCTGGGAGAGGACCTGTGTCGCCCGGTGAAATGTTCCTATAGCACTCATTTCTAGGTATAAATAATTGCTAAATATACCAGAGAAAAAGCCATAAGGAATGCTGGAGTTACTACCCCCAGCTCGCTCACCCTTGAAGGGTGTCGGTATAGCACAGGGGCGAGTGGAAGCCACTACCACAGATACCTTGCCAAATAGAAGTCTCCCCTCTCAAAATCCCTCTCCGTAGAGGTGCCATTACAACGACTGCCTTCCGCTCGCTACTACTACCCCTCCCACAATGCCTCATTCCTGAAATACGCACCCAAGCTTGGGCCAGCTAAAGGGTGGGGAAAAGGAAAAGAGAGGGATGGGTTCACCGGGCGACACAGGTCCTCTCCCAGAAATAGATTTTTCCTTTGTCAAAATCCCTTTTCTGGGCTTGACCTGTGTCGGCTGGTGAAATAGTATCAGAGAATTGACCATACAAGCTTGGAAAACAAAAAAATTTTAGTGACGGGAAAATAAAAAATTCCTTAAAATTATTGTTTTAATGATCAAGGTAAACATAACAAAATACAAGTGGTGAAAAGCACTTAATATGACCAAATCCACACTATTCTGTGAAAGTAACAGGTAATGAACATAACAGTTATAATAAGAACTATGTACGTACATGTACAGGAGTGGGTTGGAGAGCAATCCAGTCCAGAACAAAAGGTAGACAGTAGACAGGTAGGGATTACGAGCGAGGCAGGTAGGGAGACTGAGTACCAAAAGATAATTAATAGCAAAATAATAAAATACAGATATAGAGATACGAAACTAGGCTGTATCAGGGGAAACAACGTTCCCTGCAGCCACTGCCAAATATTTAAGGGCTTCTAGATTTTTCAGAAAGTAGCGTTTGAATACTGTCGGGGATTTCCAACCCGTATATTTTTTAAGATCCTCAAAGTTCATAAGATGAAAATAATTAGCTGAGGTAGCCACTGCCCGGATATCATGGACATGAGGGACTGAATCCGGATTGGCTTGTTTAATAAAATAAAGAATTTGTTGTCTGATTGCCTTCAAGGAAATGGTTCCATCTTTCTCTCTAATAAAAAGAGGACCTGAAGACTTTTTAGAAGTTCTGCCCAGATAAGATTTTAATGTAAAAACCGGACATAATGATGGGTCCTGTGGGAGAAGGACAATCTTCCAAGGAGACCACCTGTTTTGTGGGTCTTCAGTCTTTGCTAAAAATTTCCGATCTGGAGAGAGTAGAACTTCTCCTGACGGGAGGAAATCAATATGATTTGGTTCTCTAGAGAGAGTTGACATTTCAGATATTCTGGCGCCTGAGGCCAGACTCATTAAAAATAACGTTTTCCTGAGAAGGGTTATATATGGGCATAATTCGTTATCAGTATCTGAAGCCAACTTGAGTACGTCATTCAAAAACCAAGAGACCGTGTGAGGGCGGTCTACCGGTCTCAGACGAGCACATGCCCTAGGGATAGACGAGAAGTACGAATCTGTTAAATCAATATTAAAGCCCAACTGAAATATCTTCCTCAAGGCAGATTTAGTTGTAGTAATGGTACTAGCAGCTAGGCCTTTTTCGAACAGAGTTCTAAAAAAATGAAATTGCCAGATTCATAGTCATCTTCTGGACATCTGATTCTTTTAAAAAGATGGCTAATTTCCTCACTGCCGAATCATACTGCCTGAGTGTTGATTCTCTTTTGTCTGACTTCACGAATAGGGTGTTTAGTGGGTCAATACTAGCGTCCTTCTGTGCCGCAAACTTCATGAAGTCCATAAAGTTAGGGCATTCAGAATTCTTGAGGAAGCTGACACAGTCCGAGTTTGTACTATTTGAGTCAGTTTTGGGTTGGGAATCCGTCTGGGACGATTCAATTCTAGTAGAAGAGGAAACCAACTGCTCTTCGGCCAGTTGGGTGCTACCAATGCTATCTGTCCTCTGAAAGATCTGAGCTTGTGTAGAACTTTCATCAAGAGGTTTATTGGCAGAAATAGGTAAATCTTCTGCCAATTGTTCCAGTCTATGGACATCGCATCTGTGGCATAAGCCAGAGGATCCAGATTGGGGGCCACATAGCACGGGAGTTTGTGATTGGACTCCGTGGCGAACAGGTCTACTTGAAGGCCCAGGATTTGTTGGCAAATCCAACGGAATGATTTTGTATCCAGAGACCACTCCGACTCCAGCGGAGTTGTTCTGGATAGTGAGTCCGCAATGACATTCCGTACTCCTGCCAGGTGAGTAGCGGACAGGTGCCAACGAAAAAATTGCAATCATCACATGATTTATTTGGCTCGACTTGGAGCCTCCCCTGTTTATGCAATAAACTATCACTGCGCTGTCCGAGAATAGTCTGCTATGAATGTTCCTGGCCTGACCTAGTCGTTTCAAGGTCAGAAAAATGGCCATTGCCTCCAGTACGTTGATGTGGAACTGGCAGAACTTTGTCGACCATGTTCCTTGAACCTTCTTGTACTGAGAGTAGCCCCCCCACCCGCTCAGAGAGGCGTCCGTGTGGACTATCAGAGATGGCGGAGGAAATTGTAGCAGCACCGATTTGGAAAGACTCCAGACTTCCGTCCATGGGCGGAGTCTTTTCCTTAATATTGGCGGAATCAAGGAGATTTTGTCTCTGAACTTGTTGTTGGCTCTTTTCCGCCAAACTCGATTGATATCCTTCAGTCTGGCTTTCAACAGAACATCTGTTATTGAAGCAAACTGAAGTGAACCTAAGATTCTCTCTTGGGTACGACGAGAAGCCCGTTTGTTTTTGAGGAATTGTCTCGTAGCTTTCGCTATCTCTCTGCGCTTCTCTGGCGGAAGAGATAGTTTGTGTGTGGTTAGGTCCCATTGAATTCCCAACCATTGAAAGCGAGACGCCGGAATGAGACGGGACTTTTCCTTGTTTATCTGGAAACCCAGGTATTCTAGGAATTGTATCACTTTGGCTGTTGCCTTGCTACATTTCTCGTCGTTGGCTGCCCAAATGAGCCAGTCGTATAGGTAAGCTACTAACATTACCCCCTGAGCTCTTAGTTCCTGCACTACTGTCTCTCCTAGTTTGGTGAATATTCTGGGCGCTATGTTGAGCCCGAATGGCATGACTCTGAATGAGTAAGCTTGTTTTCCTAGTTTGAAGCCTAGGTATGGAGAGAAGTTTCTTGCTACCGGAACATGATAGTAAGCGTCTGTAAAATCGATAGAGGTGGTGACGACCCCACGAGGAAGTAAGGTCCACACCTGCGAGACGGTTAGCATGCGGAACTTGTCGCATTGAATGTATGAGTTGAGACGGGACAAGTCCAGAATCACTCTTCATTTGTCCGAGTCCGTCTTCAGTACACTGAACAAACGTCCTTGGAATTTCAGGTGACTGACTTTCTTTATTGCCTTCTTTTGAAGAAGGTCTTTGGCATAGTCTAGCAGGTCTGTCGTCGGAATCTGATGGAAACTGACTGGTGGAGGAGGCCCTTTCTTCCATCTCCACCCCAGACCTTTCGATACAATACTGTGGGCCCATGTACTGAAGGTCCAATTGTCCCTGTAGAGGTACAGTCTCCCGCCCACCTGCAGAGACTCATTGACTGGTTGAGGGCTTACTTCCTCTGCCTCCTCTGAAGCCTCTGCCTCTAGAGCCAGCTCTCTGCCGGTAAGTACCTCTGGCTCTGCTACCCCTAGCGTACCTATTGTAGCCTCGAAACGCCCCCTGTGTTTCAAAAGAGGCGTTGAAGGCTGGGAAAGTCACAAGGGCAGCCGAGCTTGAAGGTTGCCGGGTCGGTTGACTCTGCAGCAGAACAAACTGCTGTTGAGGTTGTGCCTTAGATGTCGAAGGCTTGTTTATCTGGGAGACAGGAAATGCCTGTACTACTGCTTGAGACTGAGAGGTCTGGAAAGGCTGATACTTCTTAGGCCTCTTCTTACTTTTGGATTGTGGTCCGGGGTTCTCAAACTTCCTTTTGAAGGGAAGTCCCCAGCGGACACGAAGGTTCTGGTTAGCCCTAGCCGCCTCACTGAGAACACTGTTAACCACGTCCTCAGGGAAGAGGTTGGCCCCCCAGATCGGTGCCTTTATGAGTCTGTTAGGCTCATGCCTGATGGAAGCATTGGCAAAGACATGCTTCCTGCAGGCTCGTCTAGCCACTATAAAATCATACAGGTCCAATTGAAAGGCCTGCAGCAGCGACTTCGTCAGGACCCGAAATAGAGGCTCCTCTTCAAAGACAGCAGCTGTCAACTCTGCCATGGTGACTTGAGTTAATTGACCTTCTCAGCCTACATCTCGCTTCGAATTCCACCTTAATCATACTATCCGGAATTCTAGGCAAACGTTCACTGAATTGTGTGGAGGCACACTCCAGGTCAAGTTTCCCTACCGTGAACGTTGCCGGAGCGCCGGCCCAACACTCCATATCTCCGGAGAAGAGCAAGGAGGTAGACTCCGTCTCTCTTAGCTGAGGCATGGGCTTGTCCTCCATTCCGGCTTGCAGTGTCAATTCTGCAACTTTTGACGTGCAAGGGATCGGGACGTTCTCCAGTACTACAAACATAGTGTAGCAACCTTTGTGGGGGCGTCAACTTGGTGTTGACGCATTCCCATTCCGTAAGGGTGCGGACCCATGCCGACTGAGCCTGATCCCTATGGTAGATAACTGTCTCTTTCGGGACCTTATCTACCTTGACCAATGCTTCCTTGGCTAGTCTAGCATAGCCTGGAAGGGGAATTGTAGGCCCGCCGGGAAGAATTCATAGTCTTCCACGGGTCGGGTTCCGCAACCCTCAATTGTAAGCTTGCCCTCTGAGAACGGGGCATGGAAGGCCAACCGCCACGGGTTGCTATTCTCGAATGGCGGGAGCTTAGATGCATCCGGCACCGCAAAGGACCACGGTGTGTTACCGGACTGGAGGAATCCGGACACCAATTCCTCCTGGGCCTGTAATCTTTGGGTTAGAGACGTAATGGACTGTCCGGATATCTCTAGACCTGAGGCGAGTTGAGTGGACACCGATTGGAGTCTCGAGTCCACTACCTCGCTCATCTTCTGCATAAGAAGAGTGACAAAGGGGGAGTAGCTCTAGCCGAGGAAGTCGAAGGCTTGGTTGGTCTAACCGCCTTCGGCAGAGACCTCGCCTTCAAGGTTTTCACCTTTGGGATCACCGAGCCCGACCTATCCCAAAAGGTCTTGGACTTCGCAGGGAAGCCCTGAAAGGAAGAAGAAGAAGGAGTGGAGTTGAAAGAAGGAACGTCAGCCTCACGACTACCTGCCTCACTTAAATCCCTACCTTCCTCCTGATCCTCGATGGCCATGGGCTCCCGGTGCAGGCTGATGGCCGCCACCTCCTCTGTTACATCAACGCACAAGCCTTCTTGGTCCTCCTGGGGGGCTTGGGTCTCCTGGCGGATCCGCTCAATGATGGGAGCCTCTACGTCCACCGGCACTGCTGCCGAAACCTTGGCATTTGGGTAAAGGAGGGAGCACATCTCCTCCGACAGCACGTAGGGTTGGCCGGCTCGCACGTTCCTCCCAAACCCCCCTACCCAGGCCTTAAGGGTCAACATCGAGGAGTCCTTGAGCGCCAGATTAACCTGTAAGAGATAATCAATTCAGGATCCCCAATGTTGGGGACTTTTCTACTTATCTATATTGACTATTCACACCGATACATGTCACATAGAATTCAGAGTAACAATGAGACGAGGATGCTACCCACCGATTCATCTGAAACGATTCTAACCAGGCCATAACACACCATACAGGCTTCCGGGTGCCAGACCATGATTCCCTCCAAGTGGATGGCACAGCTGGCATGAGACCGGCAGACCTCATGCCCATACGGCTTATACAGGATGGCTGGGCAGCCTACCTCCTGGCAGTGAACCATCTGTAAGTTGAAAAGATACATGAGTATCGTGAAATAATGCTGCCGGAGTTAATTCTGGTGGTATGAGTATACTTAAACCAGTTACTTAACCAGTTAAAGGTAATATCGACTATAATCTTCAACTTACTTGTTATTGATAAAGCTTTGGATGTCTCCGCCTGCTCTGGAATCCATACTTAGGGTATCACCAAAGCTATAACCGGCGGAGTGGGCCTGATACGAGCAGAACAGGGAAAAAAGGGGCAGACCTTAAGCCTGAATCTGATCGCATTGGAGAAGAGTAGCAATACCCAACTAATTGGGAGCGCATTCTCTGAGCCCAGTTCCGCCCCCACCGGAGTGGGCAGCAGCGATAACATAGAAGACAGAAAACAGAGTGGCGGAATAACAGTACGTAGAACTCTTGTGTATACATCCTGGAGCATGTGATGGTACACCACACTTCGCCGGAGTAAACATTAGCCCGGAGAAATACCAACAGAAGCTACATAATAAATTTCTTAATACTAAGCTCTGAATGTCTCCGCCTACTCCGGAGTCCATAATCTCGTTATCACAAAAGCTATAACCGGTGGGTTGACCTGATAACGAGCAGAACAGGGATAAAGGGGAAAACCCAAACCTGAGTCTGATCACACTGAAGAAGAGTAGCAGTTTCAAGTCAAATAGAAACGCATCTCTAAGCCTAGTTCCGCCCCCCACTGGAGTGGGGAAGCAGCGATAACACTAGAGAGGTACGGAAAACAGAGCAGCGGAACAGAGGTATGTCACATCCGGCGTATAGCCTCCTAACGGGTGTGATGGTAGACCACACCACGCCAGAAAACACCGGCACGGAGACATATCAACAGAGATTACATAATCTACTAATCCCCCAATCTCCGACTAATCCCCCGGCCCGTGTGCTACACTCTATCTGTCGTTCATCGGTAGGATTACTTGGGCAGCGAGCTAACAAGGCAGCGCCGGAATGAGTCCGGGACGGGGGGGGGTGTCAGGAGGAGAGTGGACGGGTCGTGATCGCCTGGCCACGGCAACCGATCAGTGGATACCACTTCTCGAGGAGCCGTAACTAGCCTACCACAAAAGGGGGCAGAAGACGGTAGGCCAACTGACATCCTAAAGGGAGCAATGGCCCAGGCTACACTTAACAAAAATCATAAAATAAATCATAAAATTAATCGATGAGGAATTATTGGAAGTACTGACGAAACCGCACCCAGCAGAGATTCCAGCCTAACCCTTTGAAATCGGTACAGATCCGGTCAGGTAGGCTAGGATTGCTCCTATAAGGATGTCACGGAGAGGACACCTAGAACCCAACTCAACCCTCCAAAATCGAATCTACCAATCTGGTCAGGTAAAACAGGCCTAGCCCGTACATACGTAACAAGAGAGAAACTCTCTAGTCCTGGGCAACCCTCCAAGCCAAAATTTCTGCCTGGTCGGGATGGCGGTACAAGGAGATAATAAGGGTGGTGAGATATACACAGCCCACCTAGCCTATCTTCCAAAACCTAGCCTAGGTCTGGTCGGATAGGCCAGGGTAGGACATCGTTGAGAACTTCCAACCTCATCAATAGCAACACAAGATCATAATCGAAAAGTAAATAAAATTATACATGCATGAGTACCGCGAATAAAAGAGGAACTTCCCTCTAAAAACAACTGGCATACCGCTAGGCTAGCCTAGAGGGCCAGAATACAATACTTGCGCATAACGTAGAGCATACCACCGTACGCACGAAAGGGAACCAACATGCTCCTGAGGGACTGAAGAAGACGAAAAAGAGGTCTATACAAGGTTAATAACGTAAGGTCAAACTGTAAAAAACAAAGCCTCAGTTACGTCAGGAGTGAGATGGGCCCTATATTAGGCTAAAATCGTAAGATCAAACCATAAAAAACACGGCTCCCAGAATACATCAGGAGCGAGAATGATGATAAAGAATACGAAAACAGAAGCCTATACAGGGGAATGCTAAACGGTGAATAAAATACACACGAGATAAAAATTTATATGATCGCGCACGCCGCCAAACATGCACCCAAAAGTGGCGGATCGAGAGAGCGTCATCCCCGGCTCCCAGGAACACAAAACCCAAAATAACGGTCAAAAAAGGGTGCATCGTAGCCCCAAAGTGATCAAAATGATGCTTCGCGAAAAACACTTCCTGGAGACAGCGAAAACTGGCGCGTGCAGACACGAAAGAGTGCTATTCAGGAATGAGGCATTATGGGAGGGGTAGTAGTAGTGAGCGGAAGGCAGTCGTTGTATTGGCACCTCTCTGGAGAGGGATTTTGAGAGGGGAGACTTCTATTTGGCAAGGTATCTGTGGTAGTGGCTTCCACTCGCCCCTGTGCTATACCGACACCCTTTAAGGGTGAGCGAGCTGGGGGTAGTAACTCCAGCATTCCTTATGGCTTTTCTCTGGTATATTTAGCAATTATTTATACCTTGAAATGAGTGCTATAGGAACATTTCACCAGCCGACACAGGTCAAGCCCAGAAATATATACATATATACTTAATGCCATTTGTGGAAGTTTGATGGACATTGATCTTTTTCTGTTTTCAACAGGTACTTTGCTGGATTGGATGGTTTTTGGTCAAGGCAATTCCATATTTAGTGTAGAATATTGAGCCAAAGAAATAGATTTGTATTAATGTGATTAATAAGGCAGCTGTATGAAACCTTTCTCACAATTTCATTATTCATGCATATACATTCAAATGATAAAAAGTGTCGGTAAAACTTGTGAAGGTTTGTGGTGAACAAATTTAACGACTCTGTTAATCTTCAGTGAATATACATACACGTAATGGCTTTATTTTCTAGTGCTGTGGTGTCATTTGTATATTTGACATACTGTGCCATATGTATGCAAATCTCAGACCAAGTTCATTGTTATAATGTGTGTGGAAAATTAGTTTCATTTTAGACATGGAGAGAGATTTAATTGCTTTTGTTGGAAGACTTCCTACTGCATCTGTGAAAACCCCATGGTAATGTAAGTAAATATTTAACAGTTTAGAGAATGCTTTACCAAACTGTGAGGGATGAATTATGTAACATGATTTTTTTTTCATGTAACCACAGAGCGCACACATTGCTTGAAGCACTTTCCTCTATAGTATAAAATCAGTGCCTAAGTCCATTGTGGCATGTTATAAGGAGGCACAGGCTTGTCAAGTTGTGAAATGTAGAAAAATGATCACATTGCTAAATATTTGGATTTGGTTATCAAAAGAATAGCCATCAGTTTTGTAATTATTGTCTATAGGTTAAGATTAAGTTATAGATCTTTCACTTTTTCTGAAACTAGTAGAAACTAGTTGCATTGCATTTTTCATAGTCTCATATTTATGCATTGTGGAGAAACTATGCAAAGTCAGTTTAGTTGTTTCCATAAGCAAGCAAGGCTTATTGATTATGCATTTATCAAAGGAATACGAAGAAAATATTTTTCATATTTTAAGTTCAGGCTGATTTGGAAAAAAAGGTATATAATGCGTTACAATAAACTTTTATATAAGTGTCCCAAATGTCTGAAATCTTTTATCAAGAAAAGAATATTAGATTATCATGTAAAATATTGCTGGTTAGAGGATGAAAATAATTATGAATGCTTGCTTTGTGGTTCAATGTGCAATTCTTATATGGACTTTGTTACTCACATGAAAGTACATGAAAATGAGCTGATGCATAGGTGTCCATTTTGCGGTCAGTACTTTCTTTCGCTCATGGCTCTCAAAAAACATGAACGATGGCACAAGGAAAGGCAGCTTTCATCACTTACATCTGCTGATCAGTTCTCAAGGGAAGCAGATTCTCAGAACCATGTGCAGGCACCCAGTAAGGAATTTTACTGTCCTTATTGCCGTAAAATCTTCGGTTCCAGATCTTTTGTGGTCCACAATGAGCATAACAGTGAAGTATTAGGAAGGACATTTCAGTGCCGGCTGTGTGGCTTGTATTTCCTTCATCGGTGTGAGTTTATGGAGCACAACAGAGAACATAAACGATTTGACAAAAAACTGAGAAATTTAGTTCGAAGAAAGCTACAAAAATGGGTTGTATTAATGCCTTCTGGTGAGTATATTTATTGCGGATTGTGCGGGAAAAGTTACAAGATATTAGATGAAGTTATTAGCCACCTTGAAAGTCATTTCAAAGAATTTGTTGATCACAAGAGACTACAAAAGTCAGCTTCCTATAGTCTGCCTCTAAACAATAAAAGCTGGGAAACGGCAGCCCTGCTACAGTGTATTGACGAGATAAGCCCAAGGAAACTCCCAAAGGATATTTTTTTAGCAGATTCAAATAATGTAAAACAAAATTACAAGCCACTTTCCAACACAGAAAAAGAAAGAGATTTTGATGACCAGCTAACTGTGTGTCAGTCAGATAATAATTTCTATTTAGAAAAGGATTGTCAGTCAAGTCGAGGTTCTGTTACTTATGGAACGGATGTTTTTGATGTAGTGAGCAATATTAAACCAAAATTATCATTTGAAGAGCCTGGGAAAGATGTGTATAATTGCAGT
>NC_087201.1:33493906-33548906 GCF_015104395.2 Macrobrachium nipponense | reverse complement strand
ACCTTCGGCAAGAACCAACATAAATACCGGGGACATCCCGGGCACTTAAATTTGTAAATAATGTTGGATCTCATGAAGGTCGGCAGTTTATCTTTGTGGTTGAAAAATGTGCAAGTCTTAAGAGGATTGATAGGGATAAGATGCATATTAAGGCAGCCAAACTCTAGTTCAATAATGCGTTTCACTTCACTTAAGAAATTATTATCTGAGATGAAAGGGATAGATAATAATTTCTTAAGTGAAGTGAAACGCATTATTGAACTAGAGTTTGGCTGCCTTAATATGCATCTTATCCCTATCAATCCTCTTAAGACTTGCACATTTTTCAAACCACAAAGATAAACTGCCGACCTTCATGAGATCCAACAATTATTATTTACAAATTTAAGTGCCCGGGATTCCCCCCCCGGTCCCCGGTATTTATGTTGGTTCTTGCCGAAGGTTGTTGCAGATGAGATATTGCAGTCACCTGGGATATAGTTTCAGAACTGGGACAGAGAATTAGCAAACCTGAATTCTCTAATATTAGGAACCATGCGTCCATATGCAGGATTCAAGTTGATAAGAAACATTTTTTACTATTATTGGTGGTACAAGCCACAGTAACTACCTCACCACCCTTGAGTCTTTATACATTAAACGGCTGGTTCCGTCTTTAAACTCCCACGTATCTGCTGCTCCTCTATATCTAGCATAACTGAAGTCTTGGGTGGGTCTGCAGTCTTGGTCATTCGTTCTTCCTTCTCCACTCTAACAGGTTGTTAGGCACTGGGTCTCTCTTACTTTTGACACATTCTTGTGATGGTTTTTTAAAGTAAGTTAATTCTTAAGTTTTTTCAATTTTTTGATATTTTATTTACTTTTTAATGTTATTTATAATATGAATGAGTATGTTTTAATTTTACAGACTGAAGATGCACTGAGTTATGTGCGAAACGTTTTTGTAATAAACCATGGACTTTTTTATGTGTTTGATGGACCCTGCTGATTGCCGATACAATATCTCGTCTGGAACTTTTTATATATATATATATATATATATATATAATATATTATATATATATATATATATATATATATACATATATATATATATATAATATATATATATATATATATATATATATATATATATATATATATATATATATACTGAATCGCAAAAGAAAATTTGGAACGTTATAAATCCATAAATAAAGGTATAAGCCACGAGGGAAAAATGAACAATGGAGTTTCTGCAAGATCTTTCGACGTTCGTCCTTTACTTAGCAGATGAACTGACTTACATGAGGAATTGACAATACAAGAAAGGTCGTATAACTGACAGATAGGGATTATAAAGAGATTCGTACCTAGAATCCTACACACCTGGAAGATGAGTAACCTTCCCAAACAAGCATAAACATGGGTACAATTAAAAAAAAAATAAAAATAAAGACAATCTGCTCAGACACAAGGACAAGACAATTAAAGGATTATTATAGGTGAGAGCTATTCAGAACTTTGGTAAACAAAAACATACTCACAATACATATTAAACATACATATACAACGAAGATATCTCTAAGGCAAATAATTTTTATTTAAGTCTGTAATTAAATCTTTGAGGTCATTCTTAAACATGTTACAAATACAAGGGTCGAAATGAAACAGGCCACGACTAATATTTAAATTACAATGAGAAGTAAGTTGTATTAAAGCAGATTCTAAAAGATTTCGTGATAAGACCTCTTTTGACCCTGCAATTACTGAACTACGAATCCAGTTTATTCGGTGGTTGTTTTCACTTAAATGAATGAATATTGCATTAGATGTTTGCCCAGATTTTACAGAATATTTATGCTGGCTTAATCTTACTTGTAAGCCCTCGCTCGACTGTCCGAGATAAAATGAGGGACAGTCCATACATGGAATTTTATATATTATGTTGTTGCTTTCTCTGGGCCCATTTTTTATTAACATTCCTTTTAGTGTGTTATCATAGGAAAAAACAAGGCTGACATTAAAGTCTTTTAACAATGATTTAATGGTTTCAAATCCGTTAAAATAAGGCAAACTGAGAATGTTCTTAGAATTTTCTTTCTCCGAGTTACACTATAAAACTTTTTGTGGGCTTTATTATAACAAATATCTAACATATGTGAAGGATAACATAAATCTTTCCCTATTTTTCACATGTATTCAATTTCTTGATCCAAATATTGGGGACTGGCAATGTGCAATGCTTGTAAAAACATAGAAGAAAAAAATGATATTTTGATGTTAAAATGGTGGCCTGAATAGAAATGAACATAAGTTAAGTTGGTGGTCGGTTTCCTTTAAATACTGAATTTTCATTGAAATGGTTCTCTATGTATCAAAACATCTAAGAAAGGGAGGCAATTGTCTTTTTCTAATTCTAGAGTAAACTTAATCGATGGTACCTGGATATTTAATTCATAGAGTAAATCATTTACATCAATACCGACAGGCAGAACTGCTAAAATATCATCAACATATCTATAGATATGCTGATGATATTTTACTTACTTCTAAGCAAGGGCTTAGAAGTAAGATTAAGCCAGCATAAATATTCTGTAAAAACTGGGCAAACGTCTAATGCAATATTCATTCATTTAAGTGAAAACAACCACCGAATAAATTGGATTGGTAGTTCAGTAATTGCAAGGTCAAAAGATGTCTTATCACGAAATCTTTTAGAATCTGCTTTAATACAACTTACTTATTGTAATTTAAATATTAGTCGTGGCCTGTTTCATTTCGACCCTTGTATTTGTAACATGTTTAAGATGACCTCAAAGATATAATTACAGACTTAAATAAAAATTAGTTGCCTTTGAGACATCTTCATTGTATATGTATGTTTAATATGTATTGTGAATATGTTTTTGTTTACCAAAGTTCTCTGAATAGTTGTCACCTATAATAATCCTTTAATTGTCTCGTCCTTGTGTCTAAGTAGATTGTCTTAATATTTTTTTTTTTTAAATTGTACCCATGTTTATGCTTGTTTGGGAAGGTTACTCATCTTCCAGGTGTGTCAGATTCTAGGTACGAATCTCTTTATAATCCCTATCTGTCAGTTATACGACCTTTCCTGTATTGTCAATTCCTCATGTAAGTCAGTTCATCTGCTAAGTAAAGGACGTTTGAACGTCGAAAGATCTGTGATTTTTATGATTCTACAGAGAAGATATATGATTTTATAAAGAAAAATGTGAAATTCAGCACCACGAGGAATGAAGAATCTTTGGTTCTGGCAAAAAAAACTATTGTTCTTAGAGAGAATTCCGTCCGTGAATGTGCTTGTATATCCACCTGGAATATGCATACAAAAAATTATCAAAATCGAACGGTAAATAAGTACATAACCGGAAAAAAACGAGCAACAACTCTAGCGGAAACTCCGAGGACAGATCGATGATTAGGGAGAAAGAAAAATTTGCCTAAATTTGATCCGTCTGTTTGGAGAAAAATCTTCTGACATTTTGTGGATATTATGTCACTTGACAGCCTAAAACCTCTAAAAATCATATTACATAAGGCATAAAAGCTACACTTGCAAATAAATGACACCCACTTTGCAAAAACAACAAAACCGGAAAAATAGCAAGTTGTCTCTGAAGAACTGAAAAAAGAAAAATTTTATATCAGTCACCCCCAAAATCCATTCTTTCTTATGAGAGTAATCATAGAAAACGACTTCGACTTATTTTTGTGAGGTAGACCATGAAAAGTAGACTTTAGACGTAGAAATTATATTGGATATATAAATATTGAGAGGGTGGTGGTTGACGAACCGGGGGGGGGGGCGTTATTGAGGCGGGAGATGAATTCCACATGTATTATGATTTACTAAGAGAGATTATTACTATTATGAGTTAGTAACATGAACCACGACATTCTGCTAGGCCAAAGGAAGAACTTTTAGGGAAAAAAAAAAAAAAAAAATTTGCCAAAATCACCTCAAAGGCGGTGTCTACCCTTAACGACTGTTTAGTTTTTTCTCTTTCAAGTATACAGAGTTATTTATTGAAATATATATATATATATATATATATATATATATATATATATATAATATATATTATATATATATATATATATATATATATGTATATATATTTTCATTTGGGAGAGGAGGTGTCACTTTGTTGTGATATTTTATTCTTAGTTATTTTATTATTCTAGTTTTTGTTTGCATATGCATAAGAACTGTATTATCCATTTGGTTTATTTTCCTCCTCCCCGGTGGTTTGTCTGTTTGGTAATTGCCACTAATGACCATTCTGTCTTTTCATATATTTGTGAGTGAGTGGTGCTGCCACCGTAGCTGTGTTGGAGATTTTTTCGACTGAAGGAGTCAGTTGATCTCTGAGCCTTATTACTCCTGGTGACTGCTGGATTTGCTACGTAACGCCTGCTTGGACGTACTATTATTCTTGAAGGATTACTCTTCATCCTGCCTCACCCTCGGCTCAGTAAATGTCGAGGGGCTCTCGCTTAGCCAAGGTATAAGAGACTGATATTTTTGGAATATTCGGGCGATCTTTGACTGGTTTCATTTGGACGTCCCGGGGTTTCTGGAGGATCATCCTCGTGGACATAGGATCGCTGTTGTATGGGTCCTGTCGAGTACCATAAATATATATACGTCCTTTCACCGCTTCGCCCCCTCACTTTTGCCTCTGGACACAGAGACATACTTATAACTCCAGTGTTACGGAGGACAGAAATATATAATTAAGGAGATCACAGCCACAGCTCCAGTTTTTCGGAGCAGGGAAACCACCATTAGGTTAATTTAGTTTGTAATTGATAGATTTTTCTTACTTTCCGAATACCTTCTCCTATCTGAACCCCCTTTTCCTTTTGGATGTATCTTTGCTTTGCTATCTTAATTTGGTAAGTGTGTTGTTTTATAAATATTTCAGGTTGATTGGTTTTCATTAATATATGTATTCCGAGGTTCAGGAATAACTTCTGTCTTGATTTTTAAAATTAAATTTAAGTGTTTTTGTGGTGTTTCGTTTCCCCCCATGAATTGATTTGAGAGCCATTCCACTGATTGTGGACTTAGCTTGTGGTTGTGAACAGAGTTTGGTAAGAAATGAATTTAATTTTTAGTAACGGCGGAAAAGGACCGTTACAATATATATATATATATATATATATATATATATATATAATTATATATATATATATATATATATGATAATCCTAAGTGGATTTCTAAATCCGCTACAGCTTGAAACATCAGCTGGAAGTATCCCAGTGTAATAGTCAAACTACAATGCATAACTTGAACTAACAAGATTGGTGGCGATCTCCAGCGACACAGTTTTGTACCTTCTTACTATTTTAAAATGTGTTGGACGCAATGAATACAGAGCCTGGTGGGTTATCGAAAGTTTTAACATAATAAAAGCTCTCTGCTTTGTAAATGCTCCTCCAAATTAATATTTCCGTTAAAATATGACACGTTATTCTTGACCTTCCTCTTCTGCGGTGTTTGCCTTGAACAATTTCCCGTTTCCTGTAAGACTGCAGTCTCATACTCCTTGACTTCTCCTAAGTCAATTCCCGTAGGGCGTAGTGACGTCAGTGGACTTCACGCGGTGCACTGTAGGTATTACTTAAGGTTCTCTGCAGCGTCCCTTCTGCCTCTAGCTACAACCTCTTTCATTATTTTTACTGTACCTCCTCTCATATCTTTCTTCAGTCTACTAGCAATTGTTTCATAGTGCAAGTGCTTTGAGGTTTACCTCCAGTTACACGTTTAAAAGCGTTTTACACTCGGTTTTCCCTTTCAGTACTGAATGCCCTTATGGGTCCCAGTGATTGGCCTTTAGCCCATATTCTATATTCAGTTCGATCTACCTATATGCAATGCCCCACAAAAAAAAAAGTAACATGTAATCTATTCGGGTAAAAAAGGTCCATGCTTTATTTCTATTGTAATTATTTATTCGCAGATAGTCAGTAGTTGGATTAAGACCTACGACTAGTGAAGTGGACAGGTTTATTCCCCTGACCCCTGTCGCGGAAAACCCCGAACTCATGGAACCCCTAATAACTTTGTTATTTTGAAGATATTTTTTATGTTGAAACAACTTTGTAAAGGTGAGGTTCTCAGCTTTAATTTGGTGTTTCATTTGGGTGTTTATATATATATATATATATATATCTATATATATATATATATATATATATATATCTTAATGGAATTTAAACCCCCAATAATAGTTAGCGCATGTCTAGAGCTGCGTAAACTGTAACCACCCAAATTGTATTAATTGTGGACTAGCCCATCACGCGAAATCTAAAGAATGCTCATTTTACCAATACAACTCAGAACTTCAGTTGTTGATTAATAGGACAAGAATGTCAGTCAAGGAAACCAGACTCGAGCTAAAAGTAAGAGGAGTTGATAATCCACCCAAAGCCCCACCTTTTCAAATGTAACTAAAAATCAAGACTTCAATTGGCACAATAACAAGCAAGATAATATGAAAATAGAAACTAATTCTCATGCCAATACTAAAACTCAAAATAAGCGTGATATCATACCCACCACCGCCACTACTAACATTACAGATTCAGATATCCATGAAAAAGAATTGCCAGTGAAAAAGGAATCCAATGACAAGAGTAATAACCGAACTGACAAGAAAAGAATACTGGAACGAACCCCACCCAAGGAAAAAAATCGAATATTGAAAATCACAATCAGTTTTTAAAGAAACTCCAGCTACAGCAGAAGAACATTTAAAAGAAAAAGCATCGTATTAACCTCATCACAAGTGGAAATATACAATTATGCTCAGTCCCAATTATACAACCAACATTTGGACAGTAAAGAATCAGTTAATCACTCTTTACAATTCTCAGCGGACAATACTAATGATAGCATTCCGTTATATAGTACTAATAAAAATCGTACCATTAAACCAAACCAAAATATAACTATCACAAACCAACCATTCGCTAGACCCAAATATTCCACTAATAACAATAACCAACGGCCCCCCCCCCCTCCCCCCCCCCATAAAAAAGAAAAAACACTCAAACCAGCATTCCTTATCACTACAGAAAAGGACCAATAGAATTACTAAATCGGAAATTTCTGACCACTTATAACCAACTAACCACCAAGACAGAGGACACAATACGAAATTGTATAGACAATTTTTCTAAATTATGAAAATGCCCTTTAACACACACTTGAGGATGAATTATGTTCCGAATCCTCAAAATAAAAAAGGGAAATTATAAAAAAATACTAATTAATATTGAATTAACATACAAATACAACAACTGAAAATCCCAAAAGCAATTCAAATACACATAAAGTCCGAGACAAAGTAAAATCTGCAATAATTCACTGAATTTGACACCAATTTCCCCCAATAATGGAATGTGAAATTATTCAATGGAACATAAACGGTCTTTTAACAAGAATGCGTTTAGGCGAACTGCAAAGAATCGTACGAGAACACAACCCTATGTGCATATGTCTATAGCATATAGGATCTAATCCTACAAATATCCAACACTATAAAATTCCCTGTTATTCACCAACTGATGGTGGAAAATTAGGCACGGCTATATACATTCATAATAGCATAGAAACTTTAAGCACACCATCTATGCCCTATCAAACAACAGCTATCAAGCTGCATATGCCTGACAAAAGTATGATCACTAATTTGCAGTTTATTAAACCAACCAAATTTCAATGCAAATTTTAGTGATTTATCTGAATTTATTAACAATATACACGATTCCCTACTTATAGTAAGAGATTTTAAGGCACATAATCCCTCATGGGATATCAATAACCGCACTGACGTATCTGGAACCAACATAGAGAATATGATAAAGGAACGTAACCTATGTTTTCTCAGTGAAAGCGATGTTCCAACATACTTTTCCAATTGTCACCTAACCTTTTCCTCAATTGACATTTAATTATGTTCAAATGAATTAGCCGAAAATTCTGAATAGAATGTCCTAGGCAACTCATATTTAAAATTAGGGTTGCCAGACGTCCCGATTTCGCGGGACATGTCCCGAATTTGATCATTTTGTCCTGAGTCCCCGGATAGACCCTCCCGGGACGGCCTTTTGTCCCGGATTTCGTTCACCATAAAAAAAAAAGTAAATAATGAAATAGACTAATAAATGAATAAATCAAATAAAGAACATTACATTATAAAATAAATTAAGTAATGGTTTTCAGTTGAAATTATATTGATGAAAATATAATTTGAATAACCCAACGAATCAACGATGCTGCTAAAAGTTACGTGACGACTGACGCAGTCAATCGCGTTTGCAACTTGTTCGGTTGCTTGGCTGCGGTCCGGTGAGTGGCGAGTTGCACTCCTGCATCAGTACTGTATTAGCCTCTCATTCAAGTGTGTGTGTCGTTACTGTTTGCTACGGCCTACCTTTTTCATCTTTAAAACAAGATGTCAAAACGTAAATGTAAGTTTCGAGATGAATATTCCAGCGAATGGACATTTATCAAACAAGGCAGGAATTGTTATGAAGCAAACTGTCGATTATGCCATTGCAATTTCACTATTGAACATGGTGGGAAGAATGATATCAAGAGGCACATAGAAACCACAAAGCACAAACAAAACGTTTCCTCCACTTCAAAAGATGATAAAATAACAAATTTCTTGATCAAGAAAAACACAGATGAAGAAACTAAGATAACAGCAGCAGAAGTTGCCGTGGCCTTTCATACTGTTTGCCATCATCAGTCATTCAGTTCAAATGATTGCACGAATGTACTACTGCCAACAGTATTTCCTGATTCCAAAATTGCAAGCAAATTTTCTAGTTCTAGGACAAAATGTTCTGTAATAATTAAAAACGTTCTGGCTCCACATAGCATTGCTGA
Organism: Macrobrachium nipponense; assembly: GCF_015104395.2. Lineage (NCBI taxonomy): Eukaryota > Metazoa > Arthropoda > Malacostraca > Decapoda > Palaemonidae > Macrobrachium > Macrobrachium nipponense. The sequence goes on along the minus strand of NC_087201.1, from coordinate 33,539,992 downwards.
AGTTGTTAAAGATATAAATAATTCTTCTTTTTATAGCATATCTACAGATCCAAGTAACCATAATGCTGAGAAAATATTTCCGTTGATTGTACAATATTTTTCACGGAAGAATGGCTTGCAGATAAAATTATTGCGAGTAAAATCCCTTCCCAATGAGGCCTCTGAAACAATTTCAAACTTATGCAGAGAGAGCCTCATCGAATTAGGACTGGATGTTAAAAAATGTGTAAGCTTCTTGGTGGGCGCGATAACACGAATAAAGCTAACTTTTGGTGGACGTTTACGTAAAGGCACAAATAATGTCTTTTCGAAAGTCAAGGAAAGCATGAATGACTCGATGGAAGGTGTAGGATGCCCAGCCAATATTCTCCATAATGCTGCACATACCGCTGCCAATGTCTTGTCTATTGATGTTGAAGCAATCGTTAAAGTGTTTTCATACTTTAGTATTTACACTGTTCGAACTGAGAAACTGAAAGAATTCTGCGACTTTATTGGTGTTCAATATGCATCAGTTCTCTCTCATTCTAAAACTCGTTGGCTTTCTTTGATGAGGGCAGTTGAGAGAATCCTAAAATTATTTGAAGCACTGAAATCTTTCTTTGCTTCTGAAGAAAAAGCTCCTCAAATTCTTTTGGATTTTTTTAACAATCCACTGAGCGAAGCCTACCTATATTTTGTTCACACTCTTGAGTATGTATTTAGCAGCAGGATTATGAAGATTGAAAAGAGAGATAACAGCATTATTGAAGTGCTTGGTTGTTTAAAAGAAATAGTTGCTTTAATAAAGGCAAGAATGGATGAAAAGTTTATTTCTCTTAGTGTTAAACGGTGCCTTAAAGATGATGAAATCACATCTCAAGAGATGAAAAAATTCTTACTTCAGGTGGAGAACTACTACGTCACTTGCCATGACTATCTTAAGAAATGGGCTTCATTGTTAGAAAGTTTTGATATCTTTTCATGGATGTTATTAGATACACTTCCAGCATGGGAACAAATACAATCGTCTTGTCTAGTGTTAAAAAACAAAGGTGTAAACATTGACGACAACATCCTTTTCTGTCAGTGGTCAACATTTAAAATACTCCTTGATAAACAAATGCAGAGTAAACCTTAAGAATGGATGACCAAGATGTGTCATGAAAAATGGCTTTCCATCCTACAGCAGTTCGACTTCGAAGAACAGTATTCTGAGATATTGATTTTGTGTCAATATTTGTTTAGTATACCTGCGCATAATGCAAATGTTGAGCGTGTCTTTTCTATGATGAGTGCTTAGTGGACTGACGAGAGGAATAAATTGGATGTGACAACTATAGAGAATATTTTACAGTGTAAGTGGAACATAAATTGTCATTGCAAAGAATTTTACTGGCAGGTATTAGGAAATATGGAACTTCTAAAGAAAGCAAAATCATCTGAGAAATACAAATAAAATAAAAAGTTCAATATTCATTATTTCTGTGCATACAATTTTCTTATTTTCAGTTATCTTCAGTTTTCATATGAAAAAGATACTTTGGTATTTTAATTATTTGTAATGATTACAAATTTTCTGGATTAGTTTCCGCTTCTTCAGTTTCTTTATTGTAATTTGCATTAAATATTAGTTTAAAAAAATTTTTTTTTCATTATATCCTATTAAAATACTTGCTTGATGTTTTTCACTGCGTCTGTATCTATTTATAATATGTTTATCTGGGGATGTCAATGTATTAGAGAGATTTTAAGAATGTCCCGGATTGCTTATCTTGAAATCTGGCAACCCTACTCATATACCAGTGACCATTTACCTACTGTCCTGAACTGCATAAGTAATGCCAAACTATTGGTATCTATAAGATATAATATCCAGGAAGGTGATTGGGATAAATATATCCTAGACACTCGACATATACCACCATTCCCACATTATCAAGATCACAGTACTACATGTGAATCCTTCTCAAACGTCAAAGTACATGCATTCAAGAAACTAAATCACAAAATCCCCTGTCCCATGGTGGAATCCAACCTTAACAACCTCAAGTAGAATAAAACACATATGTATTTGGTCGCAACCTCAACATACTCAAAATTCGCCTTAAATTACTCGACAAAATGCCTTGTAATAGAAACACTAAACAATATATCAATTACAAATATAATCGTTAACCACATTTTAAAAACTGTATAATAAATACACAGCCGAATTAAGAAAAACAGTTATAGCTGAGAAAATCGCATCATGGAGATATGATCTCTCAGGCATATCTTCAAATACATACACAAGGGATAGTATCTGGCAAAAGATAAGAAGAAAAAAATGTATGGTAAACATGTAACAACCTCCAAGAAGTGCAATACACCTAAATGGGAAAATATGCCACGACACATGAAATATCATATATAGTAGGAAAACATTTTGAAAACATCAGTGCCTACTCTAGCCTAAATACACATCCTCAGAACTTCAGAAAAAAGAGAGAAAATATAATATCCAATTTTGAATCTTGAAGACCTGGAATATAATTATATCTTTAACATGGATGAAGTAGGCAACGCCCTCTATTCACGTCATCCTTCTGCACCAAGATTGATAAGATATCATTTGAAATCATATAAAAACTAGCTCCTATAGCTAAATCGTATTTATTGAAATTTTATAATAATATCTAGCTAAAACTTCACTCCTAAGGACTGAGAGGCCACTTACCAATATTCATTAAGAACTTTGTAACAAACAGAACTTTTCAAGTAAGAGTAGAAAATTCCTACTCAGAAACCTATAAACTTGAAGAAGGAATCCCTCAAGGCAGTGTCTTGAGCTGCACATTGTCTACTGTAGCAATCAAGAACATCACATAAATTTACCAAGTGGAGTAAAAAACAGCTTATATGTTGATGACTTTGCCATCTCCTCTACGAGCAGCTATTTGAGACATGCTCAAACAGTTCTCAAATACTGCCATCACAAAAAATATATGTAGTTGGACAAATTCAGCTGGATTTCAATTTTCAACTGATAAAACAAAAGCTCATCTTCTATGAAGACAAAAGACAAAAAACCAACCGAAATTCAATTTTGTACAAATATTAAGCATCTAGAAGTGGTGTTTGATCAGCACCTGAACTGGAAAGCTCCCATCAAATACATTAAAGCCAAAGGCATCAAAGCCCTTGCAATATTAAAGAATTGCGGAGCAAAGCGAGATAGCTTCTTAATGTTGTATAAAGCACAATTTCATCCATAATAGATTACTGCTGTCCAGTATACTCATCACCCTCAGAAACTACATAAAAAACTCTGGACGCACTGCATCATGGAGGAACGCGATTATGCTCATGAAAATTCCGATCCTCCCCAACAAACTCACTCCTAATAGAAGCGGGAGTCGTGCCCCTGGAACATCACTGCGACTTAATAAGAATACTCAGAGGTCTTTCCCTACAATCAGGATCATGTCCTGCAGCTGCCTGCTTTCTGAATTGTAATCCCAGGATTGAATGTCATGGTGCCAGCTCCTTCCCAAATAGAACCAAATACCTAATGAACACTCATAATATAGCACCAATTTTCCCTCCAACAATAGAACACCTTGGACTCTGAAACGAATATCTTATCTTCTGAAACGAAATATGACTAACGCAGAGATGTATTGTCATCATTCTCTAGAGCACATTCGAAGAAAGGGAGACCAGTTCATGATATATACAGATGGCTCATAAAACAATACTGGAGTAGGAGCTTCAGCTTTCTCGAATGATGAACTAATCAAAGTAATATCAGCTGTGTTTACTGCAGCAGAACTCCCAGCCATACGAGCAGCACTTGAATTGATATCTGAGAGGCGAGCGAGCTCTTCAGTCATTTCCAGCGGCTCACGTACTTAGTGCTATTGATGCTACAGGCGAGTGCAATTCTTCGAATCAGCTTGTCCAAGGAATCCAAATAAAAATCCACAAACTTCTCCGATCTGTTGGATTCCAGCACATGTAGAAATTCCAAAATTCCAGGGACTGAATTAAGATGCAGATTCTGCTGCTAAATGAGCAGGCACTATTACCCCAACAATTTCACATGCCTCTGTATCAGACTGGATAGCGTCTGTCAAGTCTTAAGTATATCTTGGGTTTACCAGATCACTGAGCTGATGAACAGGTCTCTTAGGGCTGGCCCGAAGGATTAGATATTTTGACGTGGCTAGGAACCAGTTGGTCACCTAGCAATGGGACCTACAGCTTATTGTGGGATCTGAACCACATTATATCGAGAGATGAATTTCTATCACCAAAAAAATGACTCTGCTTCTACGTTGGCCGAGCCGAGAATCGAACTTCGGACCACCGGACTGGTAGCCGAGTGCGAAAACCACCCGTCCAACAAGGAACTTGTTAAGTAGAGGAAAGCTTGGGGAAAAATGTCGTACTGCTAACTCTATTTTGGCCGCTGTGGCGCTTGCGCCGTTGCTGTGCCGGGTACCTCCCAGGAATTTTGATCATGATTGAACAGAATTATTATACTATAATAATTGTTTATTACCTCGATAGAGTCAACACTGAAAACCTATAGGGCATAAAACTAGAGGAAGACGATGACGTTCCAGCTGCCCTTCTACCCTTCCACTCCTAAGTGAAAGGAATCGTTAACATATATCTCTCATTACACTCCTCCTACTGCAAACCCTGTAATTTAGTTTTTATGTTGCATGGAACCAGTGTTTATTCAGCAACGGGACCAACGGCTTTACGTGTCTTCCGAACCATGTCGAGAGCGAAGTTCTATCACCAGATAAAGCAATGTAATCCAAAATATAACCTCTACCACCACCACACCAGTCAGACCTTACAATTCTCACCACAGAAAAGAGTAGTAGCCTAACAGACCAAAAGTTTCTGTGACACGGGTAATTAATTACCTACTCGTTAAAAAAAACTTCTCGCGCCAAGATTACCACAAATTCTTATGTACCTTGTGGTGTTACTTAAGTTAATCCACAAAAAAACACACAAAAAAGAAAAAACTTGTAGTTACAAGCATAACTTTGGAGATCAAGAACTAATTCATCACCGAGAGTTAACAAATTTGTCACCATCCACGCATGCGTATTGGCAGACAAAATGCTTCTGTGACAAAACTACCCACCATTTAAAAATGACTCGCAGCGAAATCACTACAATTTATTAAATGTTCATCTGAAGCTTAACGTTTCTTAATTAACCTTGCCAAAAAATACAAATTCTCAAGTACCTTGAGATATTACAATCATCCTATCTAAGCAACTGAGTCACTAAAAATGACCATATATCGACAATTTCTATACTAGACCATTCAGACTTCGGCCTACACATTCTCTCAGGAATGCCAAAGGAAACAAGCGCGTTCATTACCATGCACAGGAAACCGAAAACAGTTGCAGCTCTTTTTACGGTGTCTAAAATTACCATCGTGACAATAATTTGATACTTATGCAGCGTATCTTCAAAACATAGAGATATTTTGAATCTGTTTGTCAAGCTGACAGCCTACCATCTAGGTTTTATACGATAACAATCTAATATCAGTCTTGAAAATGAGGTGATAATTAGGTGACAGAATGGATCCTGGTTTACTGAAGTTGTGCCAATGCCCCAATCGCACTTCGTCCCCGTACCCGCTGATATGTCTTTCTTCAGCAGTGGTTTTTTTTTTTTTTTTTTCTGTGAAATTGTTCTGTTAAATTCTATCTAACTGAAAGTTAGAGAGTTCACATTTGACTATGACTTGACACGGTCACTGACGTGGCATTCTTTTGTTCATCAAAGGTATATATAATTTATCAAAGGGTCCTTGTGGTCGCGGGTTCGATTCTCGGCCATTCCATTGAGGAGTGAGAGATGTGTATTTCTGGTGATAGAAGGTCACTCTCGACGTGGTTCGGAAGTCACGTAAAGCCGTTGGTTCCGTTGCTGAATAACCACTGGTTCCATGCAACGTAAAAACACCATACAAACAAACAAACAAACAAAGGGTCCTCTATATAGTCTCTACAGAGATTCATCATCCATTCATTCCCATGAGTAAATTTCTTCACACACACACTAACCTTCCGGTGCACGTGAATTTCGGGTCATTGTGGAAGTCTGTATGACACTGTCACCTTTTCCATAAAAGCAGAAAGTCTTCTGTAATGAATTCAAGATAGAATTATCAATCACAGGTAAGTAAAGTATTTTCAATGACAGTAAACATACTTCGCATGACAACAATTCGAAGACGTAGGATAATTTTTCTGAATTCTACAGTTTACCTGGGAAGTGCCGGGTTAGTCAGCTAGTATATATATATATATATATATATATATATATATATATATATATATATATATATATATATATACAGATGTTTGTTTACACTGGTGAGTGAAGCTATTCGCATACACTCACATGGGTGTACAGTATTAATTAAATGGTATTTATGAACGGCCTGTATTTCAACTACTCTTCATCAGGCCAAATGTCGATTGAAAGTTTTAACTCGCACGGTGATGTCATGAGAACAGAAATGTTTGAAGTGAATTGACTGATTTTTTTCCTTCTCGGCTTTCATTATTTCTCTGCTATCCACTTTCCTGCACCTCCCATTTGATCTCCTACCATTACAGAAAGAGAGAGAGAGAGAGAATCTCTTCATAAGTTATATATAAGATAGATATTTCTTATAGACTCACGGTGTGATGTTGATTCTGCTTTTACAGCACTTCAGAGGGTGAAACTTACCCTTTGTTGAGGGGGGTTAGGGCATGGGTTCCCAAACTATGGGTCGCAAGAAGACAAGGTGATTGTAAGGTATATTATCTTTAAGAATTTCACTAATCTATATATAATTATATATATATATATATATTATATATATATATATATATATATATATATATATATATATATTTACAGGTCATTTAAGTAAACATAAAATAATACATACACACACACACACACACACATATATATACTGAACACTGAAGTACCTGATACAATGTCATTATTCCTTATGACAACAGTGGGCCTCGCATCGAAAACAAATTCGTTGTATCCTCTTTCTCAGTCTTGCTACACTATGGTATGAATATATATATATATATATATATATATATATATATATATAATATATATATATATATATATATATATATATATATATTCTCTTAAAATTAATTTTTATGCTTGATATATATTTATGAATTAAGAGGATGCTATTTGTAATAATTTAATGTAATTTCTTCAGTCAAATGTATTTTTAATACTAAATATTTGGATCACAACTTTCATCTCTGATCTCATCTTTCAAATTAGGTTACCAATAGTGATAGTAGCTACTAGTTTACCTCAGTTGTTTGTGATATTTTCTGTTTGTATCTCTTATTTGCAAAATGGATCGCTGGGTAATTCGAAAAGTGGACGTAAAAGAAACTTCAGATATAAATCAAGAGACCGAAGAAGTGGATAATAATGTAGTTACAACACCGTCAGTCAGATATGAAAAGAAGTGTTGTTGAACCAAGCAGCAGCGGTCAACCACAGCCAAAACGGCGAAAGTACCAAGAAGATTTTATTCAGTATGGTTTTGTATGCCATGTTGTTAATGACGTTCATCATCCTCAGTGTGTTATATGTTTGGAAGTGTTGGCTAATGAAAGCTTAAAGCCAGCAAAAATGAAAAGACACCTGCAGTGAAAGCAAGAAAATGGGGTTACAAGGACAAAAGCAAGTGATAACAAAAAATGTTGCATTGCCTGTCAAAGCTCAGATGGCATCATATGAGGTTGCATATCTTATTGCTCAGAGAAAAAGCCACACACATTAGGGGAAGAGCTTATCAAACCTGCTGCAGTGGCAATGTGTAGAGCTATTCATGGAGAAAAGATGGCTCGCGAACTTGAATCCATACCCCTGTCAAACAATACGGTTGGTAGGCGAACTCATGAGATTGCAAGTGACATACTGATTCAGTTGATGGAGAGAGTTAGGAATGTAAATTAATTTTTACAATTAGATGAATCAACCGACATTTCTAGTTCTTCTCATTTACTTGCATTTATAAGATATAGCTTCAATGGAAAATTGAATGAAGATATGTTGTTTTGCCTTGCGCTAGAAGGAAAGTGTACAGATGATATTTTTATGGCATTAGATAAAAAAACTTCGTGAGCTTGGACTTTCTTGGGATCGGTGTGTAGGTATATGCACAGATGGAGCCGGGGCAATGTTAGGTAAAAAGAAAGGACTAAAAGCAAAGGTACATAATGTGGCTCCTCATATACGTTTTACTCACTGTATTATTCATCGAGAAGTTCTCGCTTGCAAAGCCATTATTCCCGAACTTAAAACTGTTTTTGATACAGCTGTCAAAATCGCCAACTACATAAAATCACGCCCTTTGAATGCCAGGTTATTTGCTTCATTGTGCAAAGACATGGGCTCAGACCATGAAACATTGTTGCTTCTCACAGAAATCAGATGGCTCTCCAGGGGAAAAGTTTTCACACGGCTGTATCAGCTGAGAGATGAGGTCCTCCTATTCCTTCTGGAATCAGGCTCTGAATTTAGTGTATTCATGACTGATAGTAACTGGTTAGGAAAGCTAGTGTATTTATCATGCATTTTTTATAAACTTAATGAGTTAAATCTTTCCATACAAGGCCCAAACACAAATATTTTGTCGTTGTTCGACAAGATAAATGCATTCTCAAAGAAGCTTGAGCGATGGATTTCACGAGCTGAAGAGGGTAACATTGAAATGTTTCCTGAACTTGGAGAGTTTGGAGAGGAAAATGAGTTATGTCTGGATAATTTGAAAGTAATAATAGTTAATCATCCTCGAAATCTTTTTAATTACTTCAAGAAATACTTTTTAGAAGAGTCAGATCTAGAACAGTATGATTGGATACGATTTACGACTCAAGTTTGGGTCAACAACATTGAATGAGTTTTGGATCAGTATCGGAGGAATATCCTGGTTTATCAAAGGCAGCACTGAATATCTTAACACCGTTTGGATCGACTTATCTCTGTGAAACTACCCTCTCTGCATTAACGTATATCAAGAATAAATACCGATCTCGATTGAATGGAGAAGATGATCTGCGAGTTACAGTCTCCGATATCACCCCGAGATTTGAGATGTTATGTTCAAAGGAACAAGCCCATCCATCCCATTAAATTAAACATGGTTAGATTGTATTATACTTTAAAACTGTTTTAAAACAAAGTAAACAAACTATCTCTCTCTCTCTCTCTCTCTCTCACATATATATATATATACATATATATGTATGTATGGATGGTATTTATATAGTTTGTATGTGTTCAGGTTATATACGTACTTATTTTGTTTTATACTCAGCTATAAAAGCAAGATGTATATATAAGTAAAATCTATATCCCACTGAGGAAAATATTTTGCCTGGAGGGGTCGCAAAATGTTTGAAGTAAGTTTTATGGGTCGCCAAGTATAAAAGTTTGGGAACCCCTGGGTTAGGGTATAGATTGGTAGCATTAACTTATGGGCTTTTACGCCACCCCAAATGTTACCACTTACACATTTGGGAGAGGGGGGGATGGGTTAACGGCAGTAACTAACAGTTTCTTACGCCACGCCAGAGGTTGCTACTTTCCCAAGGGGGAGGGAAGTGGTTGAGTTGGTGACATTAACTTTCGGGTTTTTACACCACACCAGCGGTTGCCACCTTCCCACCTTTTATTTATTTGTTTTATTTATTTATTTAATTAGATTTTTTTTATTTATCTTTATTTATTTATTTATTATTTTTATGAATTTTTTTTTTGGATTTATTTATTTCTATTCATTTATATATTTTTTATTTATTTTTATTTTTTATTTTATTTTTATTTATGTCTTTATTGATTATCTTATTTTTTACTTATTTATTTATTTTATTTTGATTTATTTATTTATCTATTTTATTTTGATTTAATTTATTTATTTTTATTTTGAAATATTTATTTATTTATTTTTTTATTTTGATTTATTTATTTATTAATTCATAAATTTATCTTCATTTATTTTTATTTATTTATTTATTTATTTATTTATATATATTTATTATTTAATTTCTTTTTCTATTTATTTTATTTAAATGTTTATTTTTATTTATGTATTTATTATTCTGGTTAATTTGTCAGTATACTGTATAAATCTGTATATACTGTATAAATCTGTATGGGAGAGTCTAGCACAGAAATCAACAGAGTCTTGTAAATGGGAATTTAAAATAGTACCCAGGATAGGTGGTAGTAGTTTAACTAGATATATAGAAATAGTGTTTTATGGCCTATTTACCTTCATATTATACTGCTGTATTACGGTAAAATACATTCACACACATACGCACAAGCACATGCACACACAGCCACACCCACACACACATATAATAATAATAATAATAATAATAAAAGGAGCCCATAAGAACGCCAAAATATAGAGAGAACATACTATATTTCAGAGACTGCTTTCTCTCTCTTCAGGTAGATGAAGAGAGACAGCAGTCTCTGAAACATGGTATGTTCGCTCTATATTTTGGCGTTTTTATGGGCTCCTTTTATATGGAATTCTGTTGTAACAAAACGTTTTTACCAGTCATATATATATATATATATATATATATATATATATAGTATGTATGTATGTATGTATGTGTGTGTATGTGTGCGTGTGTGTGTGTGTGTGTGTGTGCGTGGCGAGACCAGGGAAGGATTTGGTGGCTTTAGTAGAGAGTCACGTGGAGGTGTCCTGAAGCCTGACGCATGTATGTATGTACGTATGTATGTACCTTGGAGTCCATATTTTGAATCTAAGCCAACGGATTCGAGATCTAAAAATTTACAAGAAAGAATAATGTTCCAGTACAGTGTATCTTTGTTGTGTTGTCTATTTATTGGACTTATTATGTGCCATATGGTCGTTTCCACGGGTCCTGGAGGATTGCTGACCTGCCTGGGAATGCTTGCTAGTTCTCATTCGACCCAAAACAAGGAAACTGATGGACAGTTGCAAGGAGCTGTCCTCGGAATCATTCAAGAGGAAAGGAAACATCAGCGAGGCAGACTAAAAGAGTACGAGGAACGACTGATGAAGGGAGTTGAAGAAAGAGTACGTCTGGAAGAAAAGGTTCGTCGCGTGGAGGAAGAAAGCCATTCCCCCTCGAAGTCAACGACATTTGTCAAGAGGGAGGACGAAAGTCTCGCTTCTTCAGTCTTGCAAGGTGAACGGAAGCAATTGTCAGCAGCAAGGAAGAGGATCTCTTCTCTTGAAACGGAGCTGGAGGTACTCAGACACGAAAGGACCGAACTCAGGGAAGCCCTTAGGACACGACATCAAGAGGAGTACCAGATGAAGGAAAGGCTAAGGGAGAAAGTGGAAGAGGTAGGAATCCTGAATAACGAGAATAAGGACCTGACAAAAGCGAACGCGGAACTGAGGACACAGAGCGCCGAATTGTTGGCGGAAATGGAAAAATTGAGGCGTTCTGCAGGAAAACACCGGACACAATTCTCTGAACGTCAAACTAAGGAAGACGAGTCAGAGAAGCTCCGGCAGGAACTTTTAAGGGAAAGAGACATCAATGACTGCCTGAGAGACCTCTGCAAACTACAGAAATGTCAAATTAATGCTTTGACGCATCCTACAGAGATGGTTCACAGCAGTTCAGGGACAAGAGGGACGACTCTGGAAACACAGCTGAGGCAAGAGGAACGGAGGAAGATAAGGACGGAAGAGAAAGATAACAGGAACACGAAGAAAGCGAAGGAAGATGAACCAGAGAAAGAGCCATCTGAAGGATACGAAGATGATCTTTGCTCACTGTTTAATGCTCCTTCCGAAGAAATGAAGTTCCCTGATGAAAGAGACGAAGTAACACAAGAGCACAGCCTCACTCGAACAGACGTCCATGATGCCAGGAGTCCGTATCTGGATGTAATATCAAGAGGCTATGAAGGGAAAGAGAGAACTTCAGAAGAAGGAACAAGTGGCTTGAAGGAGAGGCAAGAAGAGGCAGGAGAACGAAAAGTTGCAGAATCGGCGAGAAAGGAAACATTATCTAGGGACATGAGTACCGAGGGTTTGGAGAACAAAGGAGAAACTGTTACCGGAGAGAATGAGAAGGTGACGATAAACCTGCGCGAGAGAGGAATTTTTACAGAAGATATGAACAACCTGAGCCTCGCTCTGAAGAGAAATATTGGAAATCTCTTAAGAAAAGCCTGGTTTAAGATTCGCCAACAAATCGAAAACTCAGGCAAACGAATTAGGAAGATTTCAGTGCCGCCAACAACTCTGAGGGAATGTGAAAAGAATTTCCCTGGGGCCACAAGACTATGTCATGAGAAAAGGAAACTCGTCAGTGCTTTGAGGCGGATGAACATTCCAGTAGTCAATTTGGACTGTGTTCCTTTCTCGCCCAACAAAATTGGTGTAGGTGAGTTTGGTACGTGCTATCGTTACCATTTCGACGACGTCGAGAAGCCTCTCGTGATTAAGCTCTTTGGAAAAAACGGTAGAGCTCCAAAAGTTCTCCTCGAAATGCTGAAAGAGGTAACAATTATGACAGCATTAAGGAGTATCGAAGGTGTGCCAAAAGTTTATGCAGTGTCTGCGGTACCACCATATGGCATTGTCATGAGCGACGCTGGTACAATTACCTTTCACGACTGGAAATTACGAAAGGCTCGACAACCGATAGAAATGATATCAATGATAAAGAAGATTGCAGAGATCATCGCGAGCATTCATCATCGGGGCATAGTTCATAACAACCTGCACAACAGAAATATTGTGATCAACGAAGAGACACAGGAGCCTACAGTCGTGGACTTTGGACATGCAGGCCGAATGAGTAAAAATCAGTTTTGTAATATTATAAAAAATACCCCATTCTTGGATAAAAACAATGTGAGGATTCTAATCAGACACTGTGCAAAATACATCGAAATGCCAGCGCCAATGAAAAGCGACTTGCTCAAAATACATAGACTTTGCATGAAGCATTCTTTTACCGTTCAAGATGTTGCTGACTTGCTAGGAGTCTTGCTCGACAAGTTTAATAAAGGTTACACCAAAGAAGAGGAAAACGTTGCTGTCTCATTGCCTCGTCTCTTCAGGATGCATTCGTGAGAATTAATGCCATATGCCCATCCCCTCTGCGTTCACTCTCCCCTTCCCCCCATGGGAAAGTGGCAACCTCTGGCGCGGTGTAAAAACCCGTAAGTTAATGCCGCCAACCCATCCCCTCCCCCCTCCCCTACCCCCATGGGAAAGTGGCAACCTCTGGCGCGGTGTAAAAACCCGTAAGTTAATGCCCCCCCCCCCAACCCATCCCCTCCCCTCCCCACCCCCATGGGAAAGTGGCAACCTCTGGCGCGGTGTAAAAAACCCAAGTAAGTTAATGCTTGCAACCCACCTCCCCTCCCCCCTCCCCCCCTACCCCCATGGGAAAGTGGCAACCTCTGGCGCTTGTGTAAAAACCCGTAGTTAATGCTGCCAACCAAATCCCCTCCCCCCACCCCTACCCCTATGGGAAAGTGGTGGGCAACTCTGAAGCGCGGTGGGTAAAACCCGTAAGTTAATATGCGTCCACCCATGGCCCTCCCCCCCTCCCCTACCCCCTATGGGAAAGGGTGGCAACCTCTGGCGCGGTGTAAAAAACCCGTAAGTTAATGCCGCCAACCCCATCCCCTCCCCTCCCCCCTCCCCCACCCCCATGGGAAAGTTGGAACCTCTGGCGCGGTGTAAAAAACAAAACCCGTAAGTTAATGCCGCCAAACCCATCCCCCCCCTCCCCCCTCCCCTACCCCCCATGGGAAAGTGGGGCAACCTCTGGCGCGGTTGTAAAAAACCCGTAAGTTAATGCCGCCAAACCCCAATCCCCTCCCCCCACCCCCTCCCCTACCCCCCGGCCCATGGGGAAATGTGGAAACAACCCCCTCCTGGCGCGGTGTAAAAAACCCGTAAAGTTAATGCCGCCAACCCATCCCCCCCCCTCCCCCCTCCCCTACCCCCATGGGAAAGTGGAACCTCTGGCGCGGTGTTAAAAACCCGTTAAAAAGTAATGCCCGCCAACCCATCCCCTTCCCCCTCCCTCCGCCCAATGGGGAAAGTTGGCAAACCTCTGGCCGCCGGTGTAAAAACCCGTAATGTTAATGCCGCCCCAAACCCATCCCCTGACCCCCTCCCCCAATTGGGAAAAGTGGCAACCTCTTATGGCGCGGTGTTAAAAATAAAAACCCGTAAACGTTAAATTGCCGCCAACCCCATCCCCTCCCCCCACCCCTACCCCCATTGGGAAAGTGGCAACCCTTCGGCGCGGTTGTAAAAAACCCGTAAGTTAATGCCCGCCAACTTCCCCCATCCCCCTCCCCTCTCCCCTAACCCCCAGTGGGAAAGTTTGGCAACCTCTGGCGCGGGTGTAAAAACCCAAAAACCCGTAATAGTTAAATGTCCGCCAACCCTCCCCTCCCCTCCCCTACCCCCATGGGAAAGTGGCCCCAACCTCCCTGGCCGCGGTGTTAAAAACCCCGTTAAGTTAATGCCCCCGCCAACCCATCCCCTCCCCCCTCCCCTACCCCCATGGGAAAGAGTCGGGCAACCCTCTGGCGCGGCGCTGGTAAAAACCCAAACCCGTAAAGTTAATTGCCGCCAACCCAACCCATTCCCCTCCCCCCTTCCCCTTTAACCCCCATGGGAAAGTGGCGCAAACCTCCTTGGCGCCGGGTGTAAAAACCCGTAAGTTTAATGCCGCCAACCCATCCCCTCCCCCCCGTTCCCCTACCCCCCATGGGAAAGTGGGCAACCTCTGGCGCGGTGTAAAAACCCGTAAGTTAATGCCGCCAACCCATCCCCTCCCCCCCTTCCCTTAGCCCCCATGGGAAAAGTGGCCCCAAAACCTTCCCCTGCGCGGTGTAAAAACCCGGGTAAACGTTAATGGCGCCAACCCATCCCCCTTCCCCCCCCCATACCCCATGGGAAAGTGTGGGCAACCTTCTGGCGGCGGTGTTAAAAAAACCCGTAAGTTTAATGCCGCCAACCCACCCCTCCCCCCTCCCCCCTACCCCCATGGGAACCCCCCAGTGGGCAAAAGTCTGGCGCGGTGTAAAAACCCGTAATTAATTGGCGCCCAAGGCCATCCCACCTCCCCCCCCCTCCCCCCATTGGGAAAGTGGGCAAAAAACCCTTCTGGCGCTCTAAAAACCCGTTAAAGTTAATTGCCCGCCCCCAACCCCATCCCCCTTCCCCCTCCCCTTACCCCATGGGAAAGTGGGCAAAACTCTGGCGCTGGTTAATGTAAAACCCGAAGTTAATGCGCCAACCCCATCCCCTCCCCCTCCCCTACCCCAATGGGGAAAGTGGCAAACCTCTGGGCGGCGGTGTAAAAACCCTGTAAGTTTAATGCCGCCAACCCATTCCCCCCTCCCCCCTCCCCTAACCCCATTGGGAAAGTGGCCCAAACCTCTGGGCTGCGGTGTAAAAACCGTTAAGGTTAATTGCCACAAACCCATCCCTCCCCCACTCCCTACTCCCCCTAATGGAAAGTTGGCCAAACCTCTGGCGCCGGTGTAAAAACCCGTGAAGTTAAATGCCGCCAAGCCCATCCCCTCCCCCTCCCCTACCCCCATGGGAAAAGTGGCAACCTCGGTTGGCGCGGCTTGTTAAAAACCCGTAAGGTTAATGCCCGCCAACCCATTCCCCTCCCCCCTCCCCTACCCCCATGGGAAAAGCTGGCAACCTCTTGGCCGCGGTGTAAAAACCCGTAAGTTAATGCCGCCAACCCCATCCCCTCCCCCCTCCCCCTACCCCCATGGGAAAGTGGCCCCCAACCTCTTATGGGCGCGGTGTAAAACCCGTAAGGTTTAACTGCCAACCAACCCGATCCCCGTCCCCCTCCCTACCCCATAGGAAAGTTGGCAAACCTCTGGCGGCGGTGTTAAAAAACCCGTTAAGTTATGCCTGCCAACCAATCCCCTCCCCCCTCCCCTACCCCCAATGGGAAAGTGGGCAACCTCTGGCGCGGTGTTAAAAAACCCGTTAAGTTAAGTTGCCTGGCCAATCCCAATCCCCTCCCCCACCCCTCCTTCCCTACCCCCAATGGGAAAGTGGCAACCTCTGGCTCGGTCTTGGTAAAAAACCCGTAAAAGTTAATGCCTGCCAACCCATCCCCTCCCCTAATCCCTACCCCCCTATGGGGAAAGTTGGCAACCCTCTGGCAGCCGGTGTTAAAAACCCGTAAGTTAATTGCCCCAACCCATCCCCCTCCCCCCTCCCCTATACCCCCAATTGGGAAGTTGGCCCCAACCTTGGGCGCGGTGTAAAAACAAAACGCTAAGGTTAATGCTGCCAACCCATTCCCCATCCCCCCTCCCTACCCCAATGGGAAACGTGCAACCTCTGGCGCGGTGTAAAACCCGTAAGTTAATGCCGCCAACCCCTCCCTCCCCCCTCCCTCCCCAATGGGAAAGTGGCCCCAACCTCCCCCTGGGCCCCGCGGGAAAACCGTAAGTTTAAGCCCCTGCCAACCCATCCCCTCCCCCCTCCCCTACCACAAATGGGAAAGTGGCAAGCCTCTTGGCGCGGGTGTTTAAAAAACCCGTAAGTTAATGCCACCGCCCTCCCCTCCCCCTTCCCCTAACCCCAATGGTGAAAGTGGGCCCAACCTCCCCTGGCCCGCGTTGTAAAACCCGTTAAAAGTTTAATGCCCCGCCAACCCTCCCCTCCCCCCTTCCCCCTACCCCAATGGGAAAAGTAGGCAACCTCTGGCGTGGTGTAAAAAACCCGGTAAAGTTAATGCCGCCAAACCACCATTCCCCACCCCCCTCCCCCTACCCCCATGGGAAAGTGGCCCCCAACCTCTGGCGCGGTGTAAAAACCCGTAAGTTAATGCCGCCACATCATCCCCTCCCCTCTCCCCTTCCCCCATGGGAAATGGCAACCTCTGGCGCGGTGTAAAAAAACCCGTAAGTTAAGCCGGCCAACCCATCCCCCCCCCTCCCCACCTACCCAAATGGGAAAGGTGCCCAACCTATGTCCGCGGTGTAAAAAACCCGTAAGTTAATGCGCCAACTCATCCTCTCTCCCCCTTCCCCATGGGAAGTGGCAACCTCTGGCGCGGTGTAAAAACCAAGTAAGTTAATGCCGCCAACCCATCCCCTCCCTCCCCTCCCCCTTCCCCCTTCCCCCCATGGAAAGTTGCCAACCTTCTGGCGCGGTGTTAAAAACCCGTAAGTTAATGCCGCCAAACTCATCCCCTCCCCCCCTCTCCCCTTCCCCCATGGGAAAGGGGCCAACCTCTGGCGCGGTGTAAAAACCCCGTAATTTAATGCCGCCAACTCATCCCCTCCCTTCTCCCCTTCCCCCATGGAAAGTGGCCAACCTTGGCGCGGTGTTAAAAAACCCGTAAAGTTTAATGCCCCAACCCCTCCCCCCTTTCCCCATCCCCTACCCCCCAGGGAAAGTGGCAACCTTGGTTGGGGGGGTGGGGGTGGGGTTAAAAACCCCGTAAGTTAATGCCGCCAACCCATTCCCCTCCCCTTCTCCCCTTCCCCCAATGGGAAAGTGGCAACCTCTGGCGCCGGGGTTTGTAAAAAACCCCGTAAGTTAATGCCGCCAAACCCATCCCCTCCCCTCCCCTACCCCCATGGGAAAGTTGGCAAAACCTCCTGGCGCGGTTGTAAAAAAACCCGTAATTTAATGGCCGCCAACTTCCCCTCCCCTCCTCCCTTCCCCCATGGGAAAGTGGAACCTCTTGGCGCGGTGTAAAAACCCTAAGTAAATGCCGCCAACCCATCCCCTACCCCACCCTTACCCCGCATGGGGACAGTGGCAAAACCTCTGGCGCGGTGTGTAAAAACCCGTAGTTTAATGCCCGCCAACCCATCCCCTCCCCACTCTCCCTAACCCCCCATGGAAGTTGGCAACTTAGGCGCGGTGTAAAAACCCGTAAGGTTAATGCCGCAACCCATCCCCTCCCCCCACCCCTACCCCCATGGGAAAGTGGACAACCTCTGGCGCGGATCGTGTAAAAACCCGTTAAGTGATGCCGCCAACCAATCCCTCCCACTCCCATACCCCCATGGAAAGTGGCAACCTATGGCGCGTGTGTAAAAATCCCAGTAAGTAATGCCGCCAACCCATTGACTCCCCCTCCCCTACCCCATGGAAAGTGGCAACCTCTGGCGGCAGGTGTTAAAAACTGTAAAGTAATGCCGCCAAACCCATCCCCTCCCCCCACCCCAGACCCCCATGGGAAAGTGGGCAACCTCTGGCGCAGTCTAAAAACCCGTAAGTTAATGGCAACCAACCCAACCCCTCCCCCCGTCCCCTCCCCTCATGGGAAAGTGGTAACCCCTCCACCCTCCCCTTCCCACCATTAAATAAATAAATTAAATTAAATAAATGAAGAAATAAAAATAAATTAATAAATAAATAACTAAAAATAGGTGAATGAATAAAAAAGTAAATAAATAAATTAAATTAAAGCAAATGCAAAAAAATAAAATATAAAACAAAACAAGTAAATAAATAAATAAATAAAAAAAAACTAAAAAAGATATGTAAAGAAAAATAAATAAATAAATACCCAACTAAATTTTAAAAAAATATATAAATAAATAAAGAATAAATAAAAAATAGAAATGAAAAAATTAAAAATAAAATAAATAAAAATCATGAAATCAATCGAAATAAATAAATTAAAAAATAAGTAAATAAACAAATAAAATAAATAAATAGATAAATAAATAAATAAAAATGGTACATAAATAAATCAAAATAAATAATAAATAAAAATAATGAATAGATAAATAAAGATAAATAATTAAATAAATAAATAAAATAAATAAATAAATAAATAATTAAATAAACAAATAAATAAAAAAATAAATAAATAATAAATAAATCAATCAATCAATCAATAAAAATAGATAAAATAAAATAATTAAATAATTAAAATAAAAATAAATTAATAGAAATAATTGTATAAATAAATAACTAAAAATAAAATAAATAAATAATAAGAAATATTTGAATAAAGATAAATAAAATGAATTAATAAAGAATAAATTAAATAAAATAAAAGATGAATAAATATAAAAGATAAATAAATAAATAGATAAAAACAAAAAATAAAAAATAATAAAAACAAATTAAAAAATAAAACAATTAAAACAAACAAAATAAAAATAAATAAAAATAAAAAATAAAAATAAATAAATAAATAAATAAGTACAAATAAATAAAATTAAAAATAATTAAAAAAGAAACAATGAATAAATAAAATATAAAAATAAATAAACAAAAGACTAAACAAATAAAATATTAGACAAATAAATAAAATATATAAAATAAATAAATAAAAAATAAAAATGAAAATAAACAGATAGATAAAAATAAATAAATAAACAAATATAGATAAGTAAATAAATAAAAATAAACGAATAATTGAATAAATTAATCAAAATAAGTAAATAAATAATTAATTTAAAACAAATAAATAAATCAAAATAAATAAATAAGAACAAAAAATAAATCAATAAATAAATAAAAAGAATAAATAAATATATAAATAAAATAAATAAAATAAAAATAATTAGATGAAAATAAATTAAAAAATTAATATAAATGAAAATAAACAAATAAAAATAATTGAATAATAATAAATAAAAAATAAATGAAATAAAAAATAAATAAATAAAATAAAATAAAAATAAAAAAATAAAAATAAATAATTAAGAAAAATAAAAATGACTTTTAAAAATATATAAATAAATAATAAATGAATAAATAAACAAATAAATAGATTTGATTTAGTAAGTAAAAAAGAAATAAAAATAATTATGAAAAATAAATAAATGAATATATAAAAATAAATAAGAAAATGAAAAAATAAATATAATAAATAAATAAATAAATAAAAATAAATATATGTATAAGAAAAGAAATAAAAGATAAATATAAAATATAAATTAAAAATAAATAGAAAATAAAACAAAATAAATGATAAATAATAAATCAAAATAAATAAAAAACAAAATAAATAGATAAATAAAAATAAAATATATAAATAAATAATAAATAGTATAAAAATTAAATAAAATAAATAATTCAATAAAAAAATGAATAAATAGATAGATAAATAAAAAACAAATAAATAAATAAAATAAATAAACAAATAAATGAAAAAATAAACAAATAAAATACATAAATAAAATTAAAAATAGAAATAAATAAATAAACAAATAGATAAATAAATAAAGAAAGAAAACAATAAAATATATAAATAAATAAATAAACAAAGTGAAAAAAATAAAAATAAACAAATGAATAAAATAAATCAATAAAAACAAAATAAATAAAAAAAAAAAAATAAATAAATAAATAAAGAAAGGTAAATAAATAAATAAACAAAAATGAATAAATTGATAAATAAAAAATAAATATATAAAAATAAATAATTAAATAAACAAAAATAAATTGATAAATAAATAAAAATATACAAACAAAAATGATTAAATAAATAAAAAAAATAATAAACGTAAATAAATAACAAACAAAAATAGAAATAAAAATAATTGATAAATAAAGAAAATAAATACAATCAATTAGATAAATAAACGTCTATAAATAAAATAGATAAATGAAAATAAGTAAATAAATAACAACAAATAAATAAATAATAAATAAACAAAAATAAATAAATAAGTCAAAATAATTGAATAAATAATTAATTATAAATAAATAAATCAATCAATCAATATAAAATAAATAAGAAAAATAAATATTGACGAAAAATAAATAAATAAATAAAAGGAAAAAAAATTAAAAAAATAAAAAATTAAAAATTCAAAATAATGAAAGTAAATAATTAAATTTAAAATTAAAAATCAATCAAATAAAAAAATAAACTAAAAATAAAAAATTAAAATAAAATAATTAAATCAATAATCAATCAAGAAAAATAATAAAATGGTAATAAAAAAAGTAGTTTATTAATAATGTAAAAATAATTAAATGAAAACAATTAAATAAATACATAATTTTTATTTGTTATTTTTTTACTTTTTTTTATTTATTTTTTTCTTTTGAATTTATTTTTTTATACTATTTTGTTATTTACTTATTATTATGAATTTTAATTTTATTATTTATTATTTTCTATTTATTTATTTATCTAATTTTTAATTTATTTATTTATTTTGTTATTAATTTATTCTTTATTTATTGGTTTTTATTTTATTTATAGATCAATTGATTTATTTCTTATTGTTAAATTTTAATTTTATTTTCATTTAATAATTTATTTATTTTTATTTGGTATTTATTATTTTAACATTATTTTATTTATTTATCTTAATTTAATATTTTATATGTTTATATTTTATTTTGTTGTTTT
Organism: Macrobrachium nipponense; assembly: GCF_015104395.2. Taxonomy (NCBI): domain Eukaryota; kingdom Metazoa; phylum Arthropoda; class Malacostraca; order Decapoda; family Palaemonidae; genus Macrobrachium; species Macrobrachium nipponense. Next base: position 33,518,573 of record NC_087201.1, on the reverse strand, counting down.
TAATTTAATTTGATTTTTTTCATGTTTATTTTCTTGTTTTTTCTTTATTTAATTTTCATTTATTTATTCATGTTATATATTTGTTTTTTCTTATTATTCTGTTTTATTTATTGTTTTAACTATTAATTTTTATTATTTTTATTTATTTATTTATTTTTATTTTTATTATCTATTTATTTATTCTATATATCTAGTTATTTTTTTATTTACATTTTTTATTTTTTATAATTTAATTTATTTATTTATTCATTTTTATTTCTTTATTTTGATTTATTTATTTGTTTATCTTTATTTATTTTATTATTATTTTAATTTTTTTGTTTTGGTTGAGTATCGATTTATTTTTTTTTATATTTGTTTATTTGAAATGATTTATTTATTAGTTGATTAATTAATTTATTTTTATTTATTTATCTATTTATTATCATTAATTTTTTATTATATATTTGTATTTATTTATCAATTTTTTCTTTATTTATTTATTAAATTATTTTATTTTTTATTTATTATCTTTATTTATTTATTTATTTATTTATTATTTATTTATTTATTTATTTATTTATTTATTTATTTATTTATTCCATTCATCTATTTATTTATTTATGTATTATTTATCTATTTATCTATTTTTATTTATTTGTTTATTTATTTTAATATTTATTTTTATATATTCCATTTTATTCATTTTTATCTTAATTTATTTATTTATTTTTATTTGTTTATTCTGTTTATATATATTTATTTATTTTACTTATTTAATTAAGATGCAACATTCATTGTAGATTTGCTCTTGTTTTGAGAACTATTCTCTTTCAAAAATCATTCAATTAATTGCCTAAATATTAGATAATGAATATAACAAAGAAAAAACAGCTAAAAAATAAATAATTTTCAATATATTTTTAGCATTTATTTCCTTTTTTTTGATGACTGACTGATATTTCAAAAATCAGTTGAAAAATCGCCTAAAACTAGGACAATATATCAATTATTGCACAAAACCTTTATGTCTCATTCAATGGTTGTTGGCTGTTTTCTTATTCAAAAAATCATCATAAAAATCGCCTAAAAATAAAGTGAAACAGAAAAATCATGACGGATTTTTGTTTAAAAAAGGATTTGAATATATTTCAATTTTCATACATAATTTATTTGAAATTTTTTCATCTTTTTGATGACTGATTTTTTTCTTCAAAACTCACTAAAAATTCGGTTAAAAATGAATCTCAAACAACAGTATATTAGTATTATATATGAATTAAATATTTTTGAAGTTTTGCACTCTTTTGATGATATATTTTTATTTCAAATGTATTTCTTTAAAGTATTTAAATTTGTGTACAATATCTTTGAGAGTTTGTTACTATTTTTTATGTATGATTTTTGTTTCTAAAATCATTCAGAAAATTGGATAAAATAAGACAACGTTTTGAAAATTAAAATCAGTTTAAAAATTAATTTGTATACACAGTCTTTGATAGCTTTGCCCTCTTTTTAATGACTAATTTTTATTTCAAAAATTATTTTAAAAATCGCCTAGAAATAGAACGTAAAATGTTTAAAAAATATATATCTAATTTTTTGCACAATATTTTTGAGTATATATTCTTTTTTATTTTGGCTATTTTTTGTTTCAAAAATCAATATTATAATCCTCTAAAATGTGCGGGGGGAGGGGGAACGGAGAAAATACGTAATTTAGGTTTTTAGTTTCATTTTTTTTGTCCTTTTTCTAGTTCATAATTATTTATTATTTAACCCGTTTATGTGTTACATTCATTGTCCTGATTTAGGTAACTTTCGAAACGATTATGGAAACAGAAATCAGCATTAAAACGAATGCAAAACTATTATTATTGTTGTATATTTTTCTTCTCATTTTTAGGTGATTTTTATAATGATTTTTGACCAAAAATCTGGCATAAAAAAATGAAAATAAACTCTCAAAGATTGTGTACCAAAATTGAAATTTTTTTTTCAAAGCTCTTAATATCACATTCATTGACCTAAATGTATGTGGTTTTTAAAAGATTTTGGAACAAAAATCACACATCTAAAGGAGGACTAAAATGCACTAAATATTTCAATTAAATTGATATATATTTTAAGCTTTTTTCAGTTTCATTTTGTTTTTTAATTTTTTATAATGATTTTTGAAACAAAGGCAGGCCAACAGAAATAAAAAAAACTCAAAAACATTGTCCAAAAACTGAAATATTTATTAAATTTTTTTATTTCAAAATAATTTTTAAAAGTATTTTAATTTTTGTAGAATGTTTTATTTACAAAATTTAATTTTTATTTAAAGTAATTTTAAATTTTGTTTAGAATTGTTTTATATTTATCTATTTATTTCTTTTTATTTCTTTATTATATTTAATGATATATTTTTTTGTTTATTTATTTCATTTTATTTATGTTATTGATTTATGTCATTTTTATTTATATTGTTATCTTTTATTTATTTTGATTGATTGCCTTTATTTTTATTTATTTAAATATTTATTTATTTAATATTTTTATCCATTTTTATTCATTTATATATTTTCTTTATTTATTCATTTTTTTATTTATTTTTATTTATGTGTATATTTTATTTATTGTTCATTTTATTTATTTATGTTGTATTTTTTATTTTTATTTAATTTATTTATTTAAATAAGTTTTTATCTATTTATTATTATTTATTTATTTTTTTATTTTTATTTATTTTTATTTTTTATTTTTGTTTATTTATTTATTTATTTCGTTTTATTTGATTTATTATTTTTATTTTATTTTTATTATTATATGTTTTTTCTTTTTTTGTTTTATTTATTTATTTTCCTTTTTTATTTATATTTATTTTCATGTATTATTTTTATTTTTATTTATTTATTATTATTCATTTATTTATATTTATTATTTATTTATTTCTTTATTTATATTAGTTTATTTATTTTTATTTATTTATTATTATTTTTTTTTTCATTTATTTTATTTTAGTATTTATTTTTTTATTAATTTATTTATTCTTTATTTTATTATTTTATTATTATTATTATTATTTATTATTATTTTTATTTTTATTATTTGCATTTATTTATCTATTTTATTTTTTCTATTTTATTTATTTATTTATCTATTTTTATTTTTCTATTTAATTGATTTATTTGTTTATTTTCATTTATTCATTTTCATTCATTTATTTTACTTATTTTATTTTTATTTGATTATTGATTTATTTTCATTTTTTTTGTTTATTTATTTATCTATTTGATGATCTATTTATTTTCATTTGTTTATTTTTAGTCATTTATTTATTTTATTTTCTTTATTTATCTATTTCTTTATTTTTTATTTATTATTTCATTTATTTCTTTATTTATTTTCATTTATCTTTTTTCATTTATTATTACTTTTTATTTATTTATTTATTTTTGTTCATTTATTTCTATTTACTTTTATCTATTTTTTTATTTATTTATTTTTATTTTTTATTTATTTTTATTCATTTTTTGTTTGTTTATTTATTTATTTATTTGTTTCCAATCATTTATTTATTTTATTTTATATTTTTGTTTTTAGTTTATTTTTAAAATTTATTTTTCGTGATTTATTTATTTATATTTTGTTATTTATTTTTATTTATTTATTTATTTTTATTTACTTACTTGTTTATTTATTTAATTATCTATTTATTGTTATTTCTTTATTTTTTATTTATTTATATATTTTTTATTTACTTATTTTTTTATTTTTTTATTTTCTTTAATTCATTTTATTTGTTTATATTAATTGATTTTCATTCATTTATTCACTTATTTACTTTTATTTATTAATTCATTATTATTTATTTATTATATTTATTTATTTATTTATTTTATTTGTTTATCTATTCATTTATTTATTTATTATTATTCATTTATTTATTTTTATATTTATTCATTTATTTATTTTGATTGATTGATTTAGTTTATTATTTATGTATTATTTTTAAATAAATTTATTTATTTATTTTACTTTATTTATTTATTTAATTTGATTTTTTTATATTATTTTTTACTTTATTTTGATTTTATTTATATTTATTTTTTAAATTATTTTTTGTTTTTATTTCTTTTTATCTGAATTCTTTTATTTGTTTATGGTTATTGATTTTTCATTGCATTTATTCAACGATGAAACGGGTATATTTATTATGTCTATTATAGTATTTTTTATTTTCTTTATTTAATTTCTTTATTTATTTTATTTATTTGTTTTTCTATTTTTATTTTTTTATTATTATTCATTTATTTATTTTTTTATTTATTCATTTTATTTATTTGATTGATTGTATTTTATTATTTATGTATTATTTTATAAATTTTATTTTTATTTATTTACTTTATTGTATTATTTATTTGTTTTTTTTATATTATTTTTTACTTTTATTTTGATTTTATTTATATTTTTTTTTAAATTATTTGTTTTGTACATTTCTTTTTATCTATTTTTTTTTTTTATAACTTTTATTATTATTTATTTATTTCTGTTTCATATTAATTAATTTTACTTATTTTATTTATTTTTTTAGATATATATATTTATTTTTTACTTTTTTATGTTTTATCTATTATTTATTGATTTTATATTAGTTATTTATTTTTATTTATTTATTACTTATTATGAATTAATTTATTTTATTTTTATTCTTTATTTCAATTTATTATATTTATACATTTACATTTCCATCTATTTATATTATTTATTGTTATTTTTTTATACATTTATTTTAATTACTCTATTTTTATTTTGTTTGTATTTTTATTCATTTATATTTTATTTATTTTGTTATTCATCTGTTTTTATCTATAATTTTATTTCTTTATTTGTTTATATATTTATTTTCGTTAATTGTTAGAGTTTATTTTTCATTTATACAAAAAAATGATAGATATAAAATAGATAAATGAAATAACTAAAATAATAAAATAAAATTGAATAAATAAAAATACTATCTACCAATATTTATTATATTATTTTATTAATCCCATTATTTTTTTTATTTATAAATAAAATGTTATAATAAATAAATAAATAAATAACTAAAAAAGAAATAATAGATAAAACTACAATATATCAAAGAAGTTGTAAAAATAAGTAAATAAGAAAATAAATAAAGTAAATGAAATCCAAAATTATCAAATAAATATTATACCATAAAACATAAATGAATAAAATAAATATATAAAAATATTTATATATGTATTTTTATTAAGTCAATGATTGTTTTATTTCATAAATAAAATGTATAGATAAAAATAAATAAAAAAAATAAATAAATAAGAAAGAAAAGATAAAAATAAATATATAAAAATAAGTTAGTAAAAATAAGTCAATAAGAAAAATAAATAAACGTAAATAAATAAAAAATTATAAAATAAATATATAACCATAAATAAAATGAAAAAAATAAAATAATAATGAAAATTAAATAATAATGATAAAAACATAAATAAATAGAAAGAAACATAAACTATATAAAAATAAAGAAAAACAATAATATATAAAAAAAATAAAAAAAATAAATTGAAAATAAATATATAAAAAGAAATAAAAATAAATAAACAAAATAAATAAAACTAAATTAAAATAAGTATCAATAACTAAATAAAATTAATAAGAAATAAGTAACTAAGAATTAATAGAAAATTAAATAAATGAAAATTAATAATAGATAAATAAATAAAATAAATAAATGAACATAAATAAGCAATAATAAATACTTAAAAAGAAATTAATAATTAAATAAATAAAGACAAAAAATAAGAGAATAAATAACATAAATAAATAATAATAAATAAAATTAAAAAAAATAGGAAACAAGAATAAATAAATAAAAAATAAAAAATAAATAAATAAATAAATAGATAAAAAAATAAAAATATATAACAATAGAAAAATACATAAATAAATAATAATAGCATAAATTAGACAATAGAAACAATAAATAAATAAATAAAAATAAATAAATAAATAAATAAATAAATATATAAAACTAAAAATAATTATACAAATTAGAATAAATACAAAATTAAATAAAATTCAATAAAGAAAATTAATAAATGAAAAAATGGATATAAAATAAAATAAAAAATAAAATTAACTAAAAGATAAATAATTAAAAATTGATAAATAAAAATAAATAAATAAAAGAAAAAATAATTAAATAAATAAAAATAAAAACAAATAAAACCAGATAAATAAATTTTAAGCAATGGAATATATAATAAAAAATAATTAACTAAAAAGATAAATAATTAAAAATGATATATAAATAAAAATAAATAAAGAAAAAATTAAATATAAATAAATAAAAATAAACAAATAAAAAACTAGATAAAATAAACAAGCAATGAAAAATATATAAAGTAACTAAATAGATGAATAAATAAATAAAATCAAAAATAAATAAATAAAAGCAATAATAATTTAAAAATAAAAATTGAATATAAATAAAAGAAATAATAAAAAAATAAAATAAATAAATAATAAATAAATATGCAAAATAAATCTAAATAAATAAATAATAAACTGGTAAATAAATGAATCAAAATAATTGAATAAATAAAGAGTTTAAAATCAAAATAAATAAATAAAATAAAGAATAAATATAATAAATGAAAAATAAAATAAATAAATCTATAAATAAAAATAGATAAATAAATGAAAAAAAATAAGCATAAATAACTAAATAAAACCAAATAAATAGATAAAAAACTAAATAATTATATCAATAAGAATAATTAAATGAATAATGAAAAAATAAATAAAAATAAATAAAAACAGATAAATAAAAAAATCAATAGATAAAAATAGAACAAAAATATATGAACAAATAAACACATATAAATAAATAAATAAAAATAAATAAAAATAAAAAATAAATAAATTAATTAATAAACAAAAATAGTAAAATACATCATAGTAAATAAATAAATAAAAATAAGTAAATGAATAAAAAATATAGAAATCAAAATAAATACATAAATAAATAAATAAACATAAATAAAATAAATATAATAAATAAACATAAATACATAAATAAATGAATAAGAATAATTTTAAAAATTAATAAATAAATATAAAATAAAAAAATTTAATACATAAATAAAATAAATAAATGAAAAAATAAAGACAAACTAATAAATAATGAATAAAAAATGAATGAATAAAATAAAAATAAATAAATAAACGAAAATAAATAAATAAGTCACAATAAAAAATAAAAATAAGTAAATGAATAAAAAATATATAAATCAAAATAAATAGATAAAGAAAATAGATAGATATAAAAATAAACATAAATAAATAAAATGAAATAAATAGAAAGAAATAAATACAATAAATAAATAAATAAAAACATAAAATGGAAATGATAGAATAAAGATAAATAAATACATAAAATTAGATAAATAAAATATTTTTATTTATCCAGTCCTCGAGGTGCCCAACATCATGGCCGCCAAGAGATGCACTGCCAAAGAGGGATTCTTGGCACCTACGTGACCGAAGCCTTCGTTCCAGAGCCTCTGAGATGCTTTATGTGTCAGAGGTATGGCCACCATAAAAACAAGTTCAAGTCAGAACACATCTGTGGAGTTTGCAGTTTGAAACACGAAACAGAAGAGATACAAGGTCAAAGGCCACACAGTTGCCCGATGCCCCAACTGCAACCAGCAATATCATGCTTGGTTCAAGGGATGTCCTGTCGGACTTCAAAGGAATTTTTTTTTGGAAAAACGAAGGGCATCCCCTCCTCCACCTGTAAGACCTCGACAGTCATCACCACCCAGGCAAATTCCAAGCAACCCCAGGTTCGATCCAAGAACGAATCTGCCTCCTGCACCACAAACCTTTCAGCCTTCCTCCCAACCTCCTCAACCCCGGCACCATATCCCCACCCCCTCAACTTCTCCCTACCTCCACATTCCCGCTCCTCTACCTCCTCCAACCCCAAGGATATTCCCCCAACCCCTCAGGTCTTGCCCCCAACCCCTCAGGTTATTCCCCCAACCAACCTCTGCACCGCCGACGACGTCGATTCCTGCTCGTGTCGAAGCAGGAACCCGGACAGAAGAGGCTACAGTTGAAGAAGACATGCAGATTGAAACACCGGCTGTAGCTCCCGTTTTGCATGCTGAAGCAGGAACGCAAACAGAGGAGTTCATAGTAAAGAGAGACAGCAAAACCTAGACGGTCAAACCACACCTTAAAACCGTCAACGTTGGATTGACTAAATTCTCGTAGGAGAATACCAAATCAAAAAGTTCCTGCTGACCTACGACCGATTTAATGCATTCATTCATAAAGCTCTCTCCAATAATGGATATAGATATAATCATCAACTGTTTTCCCAGATCTTCCACGAAGCCCAGGACTTACAGATCAGCCTCCCAGACGATCTCCTCACAGAAGAATATCGCTTCAGAACTCCGCCATGGCCATCGCCTCTTTACAGTAATTGCTGTTTTAGCATTAACTGCTTTTTCTACTACTAAACAAACCTCCTTTCCTCTCCGCTTTCGGCCGCCTCACGTCTAACGATCGAATATTTCAACTGTCACTCTAACTACCGCTTAAGCTGTTGCTTACTTTTGTTTTGCTATTTCTAAAACTGATAATATTTCGTTTTTCAATCATCGATCTCTACCACTAAGGATCGTTGCTTTTTTCTATTATCGAATAATGAAATATGGTACTTTAACTCCATAGATTTAAGCGCCTTTCTTTCCGTTTTTCTGCGACGATAAATTTTTCTATTACCTTACTGGCTATCTCTGACTTGCCAGGACTCGCTACTCGATCTTTATCTTCTACTGATGGGTACTTTAGGGTTTAAAAGGGTTTGTAACCTTGCCTGTTCACCTTTCGTTTCACTTTTGAATTCATATAATTTCACTTTCATATCCCATTGAGATCACAAATACAGGCTCACCTCGTATCCTTAACTCACCTTTCCACCTGCAAAATATTCAAATGACCTACGGGCTGCTCTTGAGCAACATCACACCAAGATCAGTCCACCCTCAGCTTCCCAGCCCGAGCTGGCAGCTCTAGACGAAAGCTCGCTTTAAGAGACGAGAGAGGAGAGAGCGAGAGAGAGGAACGAGGAGAGATTCAGGAGAGAGAGAAGAGAGAGAAGAGAGAGAAAATCGTTAATGACTTTGATGACTATGGTATCATAGTTTTTCTGTAAAATTCAAATATATACACCTATTTTGACACTGTATTTGATCATGACCTTTATAGGTGCTCTACTAGCCTGTAAATAGCACAGAAAAAGCCATTATTCGTAAAATAGAGAAGAATCTCTACAAGTGTAACGCTGCTGAAGTAGCCATTACTTTTCATAAAGAATATTTATTTTGATTTATTTATTTATTTAATTTTTGATTTATTTATTAATTTATTTTATTTATTTTTATTTATTTTTTATTTTTATTTTTATTTATTTCTTATTATTTATTCTATTTATTTATTATTTCTTATCTATATTTATTTATTTATTTGAGTTATTTATTTTTATTTGTTTATTAATTTTTATTTATTTTCAGTTACTTAATTTTATTTAATTTTATTTATTTAATTATTTATTTTTTAATTTAATTATTTATTTTCCATTATTTATTTTTATTCATTTATTTTTCATTTTTATTTATTCATTTATTTATTCATTTATTTATTATTTTAATTTTTATTTTCTATCTAATTTTATATTTTATTTATTTCTTTATTTTTATATTTATTTAGACTTTATATACTTATTTATTTTTCTATTTATTTTTTGCTTTGATTTATTTTCACTTATTTATTTCTATTTATTTTTGTTTCTTTGATTTTATTCACTATTTTATTTTTAATTAATTTAATTAATTAATTTATTATTTATTATTTTTTAGTATATAGTATCATCTATCTATCTATCTATCTATCTATCTATTCTACTATATATATTATATATATATATATATATATCTATTATATATATATATATATGTATATATATGATATTAATCACTTTAGCACGTGATTCGTTTATCACACATATCCACAGGTGAAAAATAATAGACAGGGTGTAGTCCTGACCGGTTTTGGCTTTATTTTCAAGCCATTGACAAAGGACTGACTCATAGTATTAGAATTCACAAATATATATACTACAGAGACAGTACTGACGAGCATACACACAACCGTTTGAGACTGCAGATCCACCCACACGCAGGTGTCAAGGTAGGAGTGGCTTTCAAAAATCATTTGGCTAAAATTACAATAAATTCCCAAGGGATACTACCGATTAGGGTACCCAACAGATAACCAGTCCACACCCGACAGGTGTCAGGGAGGCGGGGTTGGACATCTCATTACCACTACTGCCCCCTTACTGTGTTTACAAATATAATAATCCTAGTTCCGTACATTTCTATTGCCTACCTTAAAATTTAAACAGTTTACAAATTTCTTTTGATATTAAAGGATCAAAGTTCATACATTCCTTGACTGATGTTCATGTTATTATTGTAACTTTCTTTTATAAAACTAGATTCAATGATATTCCTTTCCATTGCATTATTAGAACACGCAAGCTTTTTTGCCCATTCCCAGTTAATAGCATGATTGTTCTCACTAACATGTACAAAAATACCACTATTTCCCTGTGCATATCTCACATATTGTTTATGTTGTTCTATTCTTTTTTCTAGTGCTTTCCCCGTTTGACCAAGACTTACACGGAATTTTATATACACATCCTTTAACATTGTCGGGGGAGTTCTTAATAAGTACCTATTTCATTGTTTTATTGTTTTTAAAAACTACATTAACACCAAAATTCTTCAGATGTGGGATATCTTTCATATTATTATTATAAGGTAGTACAAGCAAATTTTTGTTGTTGTAAGGTTCTTTTTTATTTTGATACATGGTCTTTTTTGCCGCTTCTAATGCATTGTTTAGTACACTATTTGGATATTTCAATTTCTTGCCTGTATTCCGAATTTTATCCATCTCCTCATCTATATATTCTGGGCTACATACCCGTAGTGCTCTTAGAAACATAGATGCAAACACTGATCTTTTTACCTTATTGTTTGGTGATATTTGTTATTACTTTTATGTTTGTGTAATTTAGCTGAAACATTTTAAATGTTCTCGTCATTTATAAGTTGTTTGGTACTTCTGGTCTGTTTTAATCAAGTGTGCATGTAATTTAAGTATGAGAGTTGTAATTTTACCATTAAACTGTTTTTACTTTTCAATTATTAGATCTTGTGATCAGCTCTTATTTTATGTTAACATTTTATACTTTATTTTGTAGAAAAATCCCTGAAGATGTGGCGATGTTGTCACGAAACGCAGGATTAAAGGATAATGTGAATCTCTTCGTGTTCCTGCCCTTGATCTCCTTTATCATATATATATATATATATATATATGTGTGTGTGTGTGTGTGTGTGTTTGTGTGTAGTACATATATATATATATATTATATATATATATATATATATATATTATATATATATAATATATATATATATATTATTATATATTGCTACTTTCAAAATGCATGTTTTCCCCTCTTTAAAATGTCATGTAGATTATGCAACATTTTTTCAGACTCCTAGATAGCTTAGAATAGGATGTTTTAAAATGTGTGTTCAGATTTCGCATTACGTCTTGTAAAAAAATATATATATAAACGTAAAAAGAGAGAGATTCTTTGTCTTTTATAAACTACGAATGTTTAACTTTTATGTCGACACTGTAGATTAGAGAGTCTGCGAGATCCGTTTGCTTCCCTACTCTGTCAGCGCGTTTGATAGCGAGAGAGTCGAGTCCTTGCATTGTTTTCAAAACATGTCAATCTTAATTATCGTTTACCCTCCGTTTCAATCGGGTACGTATCTGTTGAGCAGACTTGTTTTGTACGAGTATGTATTTGCCGAGTACCACGTGCATGTTACACATTTATTTATGAAGATTGCATCAGATTTCAAATATTCGGGAAACATTCATGACAAATACGTTTGTGTCATCTGTCCTAGTCGAATTTCCGCAAGGAAGAGATTTCATTCGATCTTAAGACCTCGAGGCAGTTAGATCTCTCTCTCTCTCTCTCTCTCTCTCTCTCTCTCTCTCTCTCTCTCTCTCTCTCTCTCTCATTCGACATCATTGAGATTATATTAACGTAACGTAAATTTGGTCACTCGTAACATTATAGAATTTCATGTTTGATATTTCTTAGAATTTGTATAGTATTATTTAGTTTCTTTTGTGGAATCTGAACAGACATTATTTCGTAACGGCGCCTGGGTTTTTGTGAAATTGTGTAAGACAAGACTGCAGCAGAGAAAGAAATTGGTATACCAAGGTAAAGTGTGTTATATTTTTATTAGTTGCAACTAATAATGGATAGGGAGTGTGTTTAACTAATAAGAGTTAGGAACTGTGTTTAACTAATAACTAAAAGTTAATGGGAAAAGTGTTTGGTAAAAACTGTTGCTTACAGTGTTTTTGAGTGAAAACATTTACACTTTTACACATTGCGTATTTTATGTTTGTGTCTGTTCAATCGTTTGTGCACTTATTCATTTTCTTGTTGAAGTGTGTCTTTTTATTTTATATTTTCATTTGCGTTCACAATTTAATTGACTTAGTTATTTTCATTGCTTTATCATTGCACATTTAATTAAATTTAACACTTGTGAATTGATTTGCAATTACTTTGAATTCTTTTCAGATTTTATTGTTGTTTAGTACTTGTGAATTGATTTCTGATTTCAATTATTACTTGTGAATTAATTTCTGATTTCAATTATTGCCTAACACTTTTGAATTTCAATTAAATTAATTTTCTTGAATTTTGTGATAAATTAATTTTGATTTAATTTTACTTAATTTGATTCAAGAATTAATTAAACTTTACTTTGTTTTTCAAGTAACAGTAAATTTTCCCGATATTGTGAATTTCACTTATTAATTTTTGAATTTAATAATAAATTTTTGTATTTAAAATTTTTATAAGTGTTTTAATTATTACACCAGTATAATTATATTTGATTATGACTATATTGATGATAGGTAGAAAATAGAGTGGTAATTGATTTGCTTTCCTTCAATTTTCTTGAAGTGACTTAGAACCAGGGAAGTACTTAGACTTCAGAAATCAGGGAAATACTTAGAGTTTTAAAGTTGTTGATGGAGTGATGCCCTTTGATTAATTTAATTACTTACAAGATTACCTCACACCTGTTTTGATGAACTTAGTCTGATTTTCTGCAATACTGGTAAGTGTTAAGGGATCACTGTTGCCTTTAGAGTATTCAGTCGTTTAAACGTGTTATGAGGGTTCAGGTGTCTGGCTTTTGTGAGGTAATAATTGATAAATGGTAACCAGATACTTGCACTTCGTAACATTGTTTTAATGGTGCCCAAGAGACCCGGGAAAGCAGATTTCATTATCACTCTAAGAATATACTGGTGGTATTAGGGATTAATATTTGTTGTTCAGGAGGCGTGACCATAATAGTTTTTTGTTGGTTTTGCATTTATTGTATTGAATTGTAAGTTGTTAACTTAGAGGAAAATGGCTCAGTTCAATGTTCAGGAATTTTTAGCAGCCCCCTCCATCCAAGTTTTGTCTGAAACCACTCTGTCTAGAGCACAGTGGAGCGCTTTAGCAGAGGCATGTGGTGGTTATGTGTCTACTAGTATGGTAAAGGCCTCTCGCGGTAGCTGGGTGGTATCGCTTCCACTGACGTTCCTGGATTTATAATGTACCTGCGTTCGCGCCCAAGTACAGGTAAATCTATTATCGAGAAAAAAAATTCCCCTTCGGTTAAGCATATATGAAAATATATTAATTCCGAGGTAGAGCGAATTAGATATTAAAGGACATTGTAGCTCGATATATGTATATGAATCACGGTAATGTGATATGACTTATGTAAATGCTACGTGCTGTCCAAAAGCGCTACTTAACTAACCGGAGTCGAGGCGGGTTTTTTTTTGATGTTGTGTCCAAGCCAACGAATACTTCAGCGCGAGAAAGTAGTTTGAGGTGAGAGACAGCATAAACCTTTAAGCCTCTCGTCGACCTGCTGGGTGGTAATCGCTTCCACTGACGTTCTGGATTTATAATGTACCTGCGTTCGTGCCCAAGTACAGGTAAGTCTATTATCGAGAAAAAAAAATTCCCCTTCGGTTAAGCATATATGGAAAATATATTAATTCCGAGGTAGAGCGAATTAGATATAAAGGACATTGTAGCTCGATATATGTATAGGAATGATCACGGTAATGTGATATGACTTATGTAAATGCTACGTGCTGTCAAAAGCCGCTACTTAACTACCGGGAGTCGAGGCGGGTTGATGTTTTCCCTTCCAAACCAACGAATACTTCAGTGCGAGAAAAGTATTTGAGGTAGAGACGGCATAAACCTTTAATTAAGCCTCTCGCGGGTAGCTGGTGGTATAGCTTCCACTTGACGTTCCTGTTTATAATGTATTGCGTTCGCGCCCAAGGTACAGGTAATCATTATCGAGAAAAAAAAAATTCCCCTTCGTTAAAGCATATATTAAAATATATTAATTTTCCGAGGTAGAGCGAATTAGATATTAAAGGGACATTGTAGCTCGATATATGTATATGAATCACGTAATGTGATATGACTTATGTAAATGCTACGTGCTGTCAAAAGCGCTACTTAACTACCGGATCGAGGCGGGTTGATGTTGTCTATAAACCAAAACGAATACTTTCAGCGCGAGAAAGTATTTGAGGTGAGAGACGGCATAAACCTTTAAGCCTCTCGCGGTAGCTGGGTGGTATCGCTTCCACTGACGTTCCTGGATTTATAATGTACCTGCGTTCGCGCCCAAGTACAGTAAAATCTATTATCAGAGAAAAAAAATTCCCCTTCGGTTAAGCATATATGAAAACAAAAATATATTAATCCGAGGTAGAGCGAATTAGATATTAAAGGACATTGTAGCTCGATATATTTGTATATGAATCAGATTAATGTGATATTGAGTTATGTAAACTGCTTACGGCTGCTGTCAAAAGGCTACCTTAACTTTAAACTAACCGGAGTCGAGGTGGGTTTGATGATTTGTCCTCCAAAACCAACGTGAAATACTTCAGCGCGAGAAAGATATTTGAGGGTGAGAGAACGGCGTAAACCTTTAAGCCTCTCCGCGGGCGTAGCTTGGGTGGTATATCTTACCACTGACATTCCTGGATTTATAATGTACCTGCGTTCGCGCCCAAGTACAGGTAAATTCTATTATCGAGAAAAAAAATTCCCCTTCGGTTAAGCATATATGAAAATATATTAATTCCGAGGTAGGAGCGAATTAGATATTAAAGGACTTGTAGCTCGATATATGTATATGAATCACGGTAATGTGATATGACTTATGTAAATGCTACTTGCTGTCAAAAGCGCTACTTAACTACCGAGTCGAGGCGGGTTGATGTTGTCTTCCAAACCAACGAATACTTCCAGCGCGAGAAAGTATTTGAGGTGAGAGACGGCATAAACCTTTAATTTAAGCCTCTCGCGGTAGCTGGGTGGTATCGCTTCCACTGACGTTCCATGGATTTATAACATTGTTACCTGCCGTTCGCGCCCAAGTACAGGTAAATCTATTAATCGAAAAAAAATTTCCCCTTCCCCTTCGGTTAAGCCATATATGAAAATATATTAATTCCGAGTAGAGCGAATTAGATCTTAAAGGACATTGTAGCTCGATATATGTATATGAATCACGGGTAATGTGATATGACTTATGTAAATGCTACGTGCTGTCAAAAGCGGCTACTTAACTACCGGAGTCGAGGCGGTTGATGTTTTCTATAAACCAAAACAACGGAATACTTCAGCGCGAGAAAGTATTTGAGGTGATAGGACGGCCTGAAAACCTTTAAGGCCTCTCGCGGGTTAGCTGGTGGTGTATCGCTTCCACTGACGTTACTCGGATTTATAATGTACCTGCGTTCGCGCCCAAGTACAGGTAAATCTATTATCGAGAAAAAAATTCCCCTTCGGTTAAGCATATATGAAAATATATTAATTCCGAGGTAGAGCGAATTAGATATTAAAGGACATTGTAGCTCGATATATGTATATGAAATCACAGTAATGTATATGACTATGTAAATGCTACGTGCTGTCAAAAGCGCTACTTAACTACCGGAGTCGAGGCGGGTTGATGTTGTCTATAAACCAACGAATACTTCAGCGCGAGAAAGTATTTGAGGTGAGAGACGGCATAAACCTTTAAGCCTCTCGCGGTAGCTGGGTGGTATCGCTTTCCACTGACGTTCCCTGGATTTTATAATGTACCTGCGTTCGCGCCCAAGTACAGGTAAATCTATTATCGAGAAAAAAAAATTCCCCTTCGGTTAAGCAATATATGAAAATATATTAATTCCGAGGTAGAGCGAATTAGATATTAAGGACATTGTAGTCTCGATATATATATATATAGATATTATATATATATAGATTATATATATATATATATATATATCTATATATATATATATATATATATATATATATATGTATATATATATATATATATATATATATAGTATAGATATATATATAATATATATATATATATATATATATATATATATATATATATATATATATATATAGTATATATAATATATATATATATATATATATATATATATATAATATAGATATATATATATATATAATATATATATATATATATATATATGTATACTATATATATATATATATATATATATATATATATATATATGACTATATATATATATATATATATATATATAGATATATATATATATATATATATATAATATATATATATATATATATATATATATATATATATATATATATATATATCTCTATATATATATATCTATATATATATATCTATATATATATATATATATACTATATATATATATATATGTCTATATATATATATATATATATATATATATATATATATATATATATATATATATATATATATATCTATATATATATATATATATGTATATATATATATATATATATATATATATATATATATATATGTATATGTATATGTTACCTATCCGCTGACACCAAACTATCACCAGCGAAGGTATTTAACGTTTTGGTATGCGTTTAGCCATTGTGTTAAGGCGAACTGATAACCCTCAATCTCTCCTCCCCCCCTCTCTCTCTGTCTCAACGTGATCACTGGCATAGCCTTCTCTCTCTCTCAATTCGAAAAGCTATTATATATGCTTCTAGAATACAACATTCAACAAATAAATCACCTGTCAACAAGAAAGGAAACTACTTTAGACCTGGTATTTGTGAACGAGGTGAATTATGTTAAAGAAATAATAGTTTATAATGCAAGTATTTCAGACCATAATATCATAGAATTAACAGTCCACTCCAAAGCAAGTGAAAACAGAGATAAGCAAGAAATGAAAAATGGGAAGGATATGGAAAATACAACTTCTACAGTAAAAATATAAAATGGTCAGAAATAAATGAAGAATTAAACAAAGATTGGGATAACATTTTCGTAAGTGATGACATAAGGGTAAATACGGAGATACTATATAAAATATTAGAGAAAATAGTGGAAATATATATACCGAAGAAGAAAAGTAATACATCAGTCATGCCTACCCAAGAGACAGAAGGATCTTCGTTCCCAGAATAT
This sequence comes from Macrobrachium nipponense, assembly GCF_015104395.2. Classification (NCBI taxonomy): domain Eukaryota; kingdom Metazoa; phylum Arthropoda; class Malacostraca; order Decapoda; family Palaemonidae; genus Macrobrachium; species Macrobrachium nipponense. The sequence goes on along the minus strand of NC_087201.1, from coordinate 33,500,814 downwards.
CAGAAAGTGGAAAAAAGGTCTTGCAAAAGAAAAAAATGCATGGAAAGTTATAGAACTTAAAAGTAAGATAGAAAATGCAGAACAAAAGATTATACAATCAAAAGAAAATGAAAAACGGGACTTGGAAGAAAAAACCCTCCTAGTAAATATCAAGCAAAAACCCCAACTATTATACTCGTACGCAAAAAAGATGAATAAAAGAAGAATAGAAATATAGGCCCTCTAAGAATTGAAGGGTGAGTATTAACGAAATGAAAAAAGGAAACACTATGCAACATATTGGCAGAACGATATAAGAGAGAATTCACCCCTAGAATTGATAATGAAGATAATGATACAGAAGTAAGGGACGAAAATAGTGAATATTTAGCTGACATAGATATTAATGAAGCTGATATTTTACAGGCTATTAATAAAATTAAAAATGGAGCTGCTGCAAGTCCTGATGGTGTTCCTGCTATTTTGTTAAAGAAAGTAGTTCATTCTATCGCAAAGCCACTTGCAATATTATTAAGACAAAGTGTAGATACAGGCAAGATTTATGATGAGCACAAATTAGCATATATTACCCCTACTTTCAAAAGTGGATCAAGACTAGAGGCAAGTAATTATAGGCCTGTGAGTCTAACATCACATATTATGAAAAAGGTGTATGAAGGGTAATGAAGAAAATATTATGAAACATTAACAATAAAAAATAATTGTTTAATATAGGACAACATGGTTTGGTACCCGGAAAAAGTACACAAACCCAAACTGTTAGTCCACCGTGAGAACATATACAAAAATATGAAAGCGGAAATGAAACAGATGTGGTTTTATCTAGACTTTGCAAAAGCTTTTGACAAGGTAGACCATAATATATTAGCGAAGAAAATTAGAAAACACATCGTGGATAAAGTAGGAAGATGGTTAAAAGAATTTTTACACAACAGAAAACAGATAGTTATTGCAAACGATGAGAAATCGGATGAAGCTAAGGTAATATCCTGTGTGCCACAAGGTACGGTGTTAGCTGCAATACTGTTTGTTATTATGATTGCAGACATAGACAGCAATGTTAAGGACTTGGTAGTGACTAGTTTCGCCGATGACACAAGAATAAGTAGAAAAATTACTTGTGATGAAGATAGGAACGCGCTACAAAGAGACCTTAACAAAGTATATGATTGGGCAGAGGTAAATAGGATGGTATTTAACTCTGATAAATTTGAATCAATAAATTATGGAGACAGAGAAGGAAAGCTATATGCATATAGGGGACCTAATAATGAGACAATCATAAATAAGGAAGCAGTTAAAGACCTTGGTGTGATGATGAATAGGAACATGTTATGCAATGATCAAATAGCAATTCTATTGGCAAAATGTAAAAGCAAAAAATGGGAATGTTGTTACGGCACTAATTTCAAAACAGAAAAGCTGAACACATGATTATGCTTTATAAAACATATGTTCGTAGTCCACTTGAATATTGCAATATGATATGGTACCCACACTATCAAAAGGATATTACACAAATAGAGAGTGTACAAAGGTCCTTTACAGCTAGAATAGAAGAAGTTAAGGACCTTGACTACTGGGAAAGACTACAATCATTAAAATTATATAGTCTAGAAAGGAGAAGAGAACGCTACATGATAATTCAGGCATGGAAACAGATAGAAGGAATAGCCGAAAACATCATGGAGCTAAAAATATCAGAAAGAGCAAACAGAGGTAGATTAATAGTGCCCAAAACTATACCAGGAAAAATAAGGAAAGCACACAGGACATTAATCCACTATGCACCAGCATCAATAATGCAGCGTCTATTCAATGCGTTGCCAGCTCATCTGAGGAATATACCAGGAGTGAGTGTAGATGTGTTTAAGAATAAGCTCGACAAATATCTAAGCTGCATCCCAGACCATCCAAGGTTGGAAGATGCGAAATATACCGGAAGATGTACTAGCAACTCTCTGGTAGACATTAGAGGTGCCTCACACTGAGGGACCTGGGGTAACCCGAACAAGATGTAAGGTCTGTAAGGTAAGGTCCATCAGGTCATTAAATTAGAGTCGGAGTTACAAAAAAAATAACGCTTTATTCAAAGTAAAGTACTAGTTGAATAACTCAAGTTCTTACAGGATCAACAACGTAATGAAAACAGTTCAAGTCTCTCAGACAAACCAACTCAGATAACCCCCAAGTATTTAAATGTCTTAATCAGTAATTAGTCACACCAATTATCTCTTCTCCAAAATACAGTCCCCTCACTAGGACATTCGGTCCCTAGGACACTCGGCCCCCTCACTAGAATACTCGGCCCCCTCACTAGAACTGCCTGTTTAAAAGACAGGAGAACACACTAGTGAGCACACACAATCATAAAGACAAAGTCAAAAGAAATGGAACATCTTTACAAAATGTTAAACAGACAACAAGCCATCCCTTTGGCTAAATTATAATAACTCACCCATTGCAGCCTGGAACTTTAACACTTGAATAAAATAGACTTTTGCAGAGCTATCCCAGCATTCTGCTTTTTCTCCCATAGCTGTCTCCCCAGTTTTCGGCTAAGCCAAGTCATTATCAATGGACATAGTTAGTACACGTACATATGAACTCACACTCTTCGGTAACTAGTCGTAGCCAGTTTTCAAAGGCACCTTGAACAAGCCCTCATGAACTCACATAACCACAGAACGAACGTTGACCTGCTTAAATAAGCATCTTCGTATCACACCATCCCAGAAATGATTTATGAGCTTTCTCAGGTCATCACTTCAGACTCTGTCTCTATGGGAAGTTAAAAATGATCAGTCTTTATTTATGACAGTAGCTCGGCCACAACCCTGGCTAGCCCCTGCCTAGCCATAGGTCACATAAAACAGCTTATATATATAAAAAACATTGGCCGGCTCAAAAAAAAATATAAGTAACTGCACGTCTCTGGCATTATAAAGTAATGTCTATCATGCTTCATCTCCAATAACGCTTGGCGTATAAATTTTCTCATTTTGGGCTTCTTGAATATCCCTCTTTGTCTGCAACTTCCTGCACATACGTAGCAAGCTGTAGGAAGGCGGAATGCCTCCCAGTGGAAACATCTAACGGCTTCTGTAGACCCAAAAGCGCTGTAGAACTCTGTAGACTCGTAGAAACTCTCATAAGTACCCTGGACAAACGACAGCAACATCTCTGCACAGCTGGTGGACATCTTGCTAGCGTCGGGGAACAACGATTATGGTGTTTGTAAGTATGTCAGTCAAGTAATCGGTCAATCAAAAAAGAAATTAACCCCAGACATACTACATCTATCAAATAATGACCTCAAAAAGTCAGAAATACTAACTGAACGTCTCCCAATTAACTCCATTTAATATGACCACCAAATCATAAGTCATTATCACAACTCGCAAGAAAAAAAAAAACTACCAAGTTCTTCTAACTCAATTCTCCAAACTCACACATCAGCACACACAATCCAGAACTCACAGCAACTCCACGGACTTCTGCACTCACATTTCAAACTCGAAAGTTCTCACAAGTAAAAAAAAGAAAAAAGGTAATGACCCCAAGAAAAAAAAAATCACGTAACAAGCCCAGACCCAAAAATCAAAAATGTTCTCTCAAGCTCTGATATTACAGCAACCCACAAAACCAGTAAAAATCTCCATTGTTTAACAGCAAAAACCCCTTACTGCTCACATAATTAATTACAATGAGACTTAATGTCAAACGCCCATTTATGTAAATCACAACCCTGATAAATTACATCTCCCGTCCAAAAAGAAATGCTATTTAAAGCTGAATCCCCAATTACATCTCTCGTAGGAAACGGAAAAAATAAAAGAAATATAAAAAAAAGATAATGACTAGTGAACTTCCCCATCACAAAGCACATAATATATGTATGATATACATAACCCCGCATTTTGCCCATCGCAACTATTCATCGACCGGACACGGCCAGAAAGCAATCTCTTACACATGCGTTTTCATGAAATGCTATTGTCAACATTTCCAGATATTGCAAAACTCTGAGCAATCACCACTAGAGGAAGAGAGTCAGCACACCAGACTCATCACAGCAGTTTCAGCAAAAAAAATCCACCTGCGGACATGTGTGCTCGAACTGCAGCATAAAAATGTCTAGTCAGACTCAATACTGACATGAAGTAAGCACATTTCACAAAATTATCTCCAGGATATGACTAAGCTGCTCAAAAATTTGTCTCAAAAGACATAACTCTCACATGTTACTGCCCAATTATAAAAAATAATTATCACCTATTCGGGATAAAAAGACTACGATAAACTCGTAATTCAGCAATTATATGCCTCCAAAAATAACTCACTGGTGAACATAAAAAATGCACAACATCTCCATAGAACCACAATGCCACTTGCCACTCGCCTCCAAGTAGTCACGAAACCTAAAAGAAAGAACCACAGAACTCTTCTCTTGGCTGGAAAAAAACTCCAGGAATTCAACTCAAGAAAAAAATCATAACCACTAAAAAGGTCACCCCCCAAAGATCAATTCCACCTCCATATATATAAATATAAGTCACCATATTAATAATAACACCACTCCGGTGATAAAAATGTTTCCTCCATTTAATTAATAACCACACCACATATTCCCTCTTATTTCCCCAATAACCACGTGTTAATAAAAACCACCACTCCAGCAATAAAAAAAATATTCACCTCTGTTTCGGCAAATAAAAAAATACTTACCTCTATTTCACCAATAACTCCATGTGGAATAAAACTGGTCTCCAAAAATATTAAATCTCTAAGCAGGATAATAAAAAATGAAATCCCATCTCCAAAAAAATGCACTCAAAGCATCAAGCTGACACACTCAAAAAATATTGCCCATATATCTCCTCAAAAGTGTCTCCATTTGCAACAAAGATGGTTGCAAAATAATTGAACTAAACATAGCTCTCACCACCATAGGCAAATATCAAATGGCCAAAAATATATCTCCAATTTATTATATCTCAAATTATATCTCCAAAATAATATACCTCCAATTCTCCAGAGAATAACTCAATGTTATAGTCAAAAACTATAAACTCTCTGTTTAGCATAACTGCTGAGAAAGGGAAAAAACTCTGCAAATAAAATTGTCCAGGAAATTCTAGAAAAAATCACCAATGTGCCACAACTCATTATAACAAAACTTTAAATTCAAAGTGTCTAAGCAAAGACTTCTCCATATGCACTACGACATAGGCCACTAGAAACTTAGCCAAGTTTCCTATCTCTGGCAAAGTTGTCACAAATGCAACAAAGGTATTGTGCAAGAAAACCCACAGTTTCTGGAATACAAATATCCAGAAAAAAAATGTAGTGCCATTACGTATGCATTCAAAAAAATGCAAAAATTCTCCCATAAATCTCTCTGCAGCATCAAACAGTTGAAATTATAAACACGTTCCCAAACAATGACTCTAAGTCACAAACTGAGATATTTAAAAAAAATTCACAGAAACTGGAGAGAAAAAATAAATTCAAATTCACCCATGATATAAACTTGTGTCAGCGATGGCTAACCTCTAAAAAAAGAGAAAAGATAAATCAACGGCACTGTTAACTATCCCCGTGACTCAGGAAGATGTCAAGCAATTATCTGCTGAACTCATAAAAAAAGAAAAACAAAAAAAATGTGTTGTTAGTTCCTCCCAAATTCAAAAAGAAAACAACATCCCCTTCACAGCATTGCAGCACCCACGTATTAGTATATATAAAAAAATTACCAGTATCAGAAGTATCATTATCAGCAGTATCACCAAAATTGCTATCATCAAAATCACCAGTATTAGTATAAAAACATTACTAATGTTAATGCTTGTCCATTCACCAAAAATTCAGCACAAAAGTCACCAAGATTCAGCAAAATTCAGCACAATTCACCAGGATTCAGCCAGATTCATCAAGATTCAGCCAGATTCATCACCCATGAATTATTGACATATTCTCTAAAGTCATAAAAACTCAATAAATAATTAACCACAAAACTTCTCCAATAATTCATTGTAATGATTCTCCATAATATAATTATCTGTAATAATTATAAAATAATCTCCCATGAAATATCCCAAATCTCTCTTAAAATATGTCTAATATTGCAATTCCCCCAGTATACACCACCTGACAACACCAGTCAGCAATCATCATCAGTCAGCACCACCGGGCATCACCAACTGACAACATCAGTCGTCACCACCCATCAGTCAGCGGCACTTTAAAGTAATCTCTCCAACACAATAAAAAAAATAATAATCTCTGTGTCCCCATTATAACTAAGCCTTCCAAAGCATAAGGAAAACTTACACACATCCCATATGCATTTCATTTCCTTTTCTCTTCACTCAAGAGAAAGAAAATCTCTTTCTAAAAAAAAACCCTACGGGCATCTCACATCATCAACCAATCATTATTAGCTGATGTCCTGGCATGGGAAATTCATTATTCAAGGGCAAATTCGTCCCCCAATACCCCGACACAAAGAAAAAAAAAAGGAATTCACCCCCCACTAAAAAAAAAAGAGTTTCACCCTCCTCTGGGCGTTAGAACACCCCCCTGAACAGTGTTTGAGTACCCCCCGAGGCAGACCACTACTCGCCTTCCCCTTGCAATACTCTAATACTCTTCTGGGCCTGTTCAGCAGAAAAATGTGGTGAGTGCGTAAGAACAAGTGGGCACTCTTTGTCCAAGCAAAAAATGCAACTCAAGCACAGTTTTGCATGTATGAAAACTATTCATACACACATACATATCAACACAAAGACAAATCTCTCTTTTTTTCTAAACTGCCGCCAATAAAAAAAAACCTGTCCACTTTCTGCAGTCTATGGGGGAAAAAAAATGTGATATCCTAAACCAATCCCATAACACAAAATGATTAG
>NC_087201.1:33481406-33488906 GCF_015104395.2 Macrobrachium nipponense | reverse complement strand
GGCATGGATCTCATCTGTAGACGCTCATTTAAATGCAAAAAGCATAACAGACCCAGCTGTACAATTACAGGAAGCCAAAAGCTTCATAGACTTTGCTAAAGGAGACGCAAGTGCTTATCTAAGGGGTGTTTCTTTCCAAGAGGCGACTGCATGGGACGAGTTCAAAATCAGATTACGTGCCGTGTATGGGGGTGAAGAGGCTTTAGATGTAGTATTGGCATTGAGAAATATCCTTAATCAAGCCTCTATGACTCAGCTTAATGTTGTCGAGAGGGCGGCGCTAATTGCCGACCGGCTAAATGAATATCAAGTTAGTTTAAGTAACTCCGGGTGGGTTACGAGTGCCAGAATCGCCGTGAAAGATTTTATCCGTTTAATTTACCTTACGAGTATTACTGCAATGTTGCCTGAAGCTTTAGTGCGGTGTTTTGACAAAAAATTGCAGCCCAGCAGTACGGAATTAGATGTGTATAAACAAATAAAAAAACACATGTCTAAATGTACCGACCTAGATCCTTCGCTCATTCAAGTTTTTGCAAAAAATGAGAATAAGCCACAACAAGTAAACGTGGTACATAATATAATCAAGTTGCAGGATGGTTGTTATAACTGTAAACGACCAGGTCACATGATTTCAGACTGTCGGACGCGTTTTTGTTCAATACATAATAGTTCCACCCATTCATATAATCGTTGCTACTCGAGGAATCAACAGCAGAATCCTACAAACACGCAACCCGTTGCCAATGCAAACAAAAAGAAGGGTCCTCAGTACTATAAAAAGAAACAAGCAAACGGAAATGCAGCTCAACAGCAGAAACAAACAAATCGTGCTTCAGGTACCTCTGTTCCTGGGCCGTCTAGCCAGAACTTGCAAGGTCAAGCGAATTTTCAAGGTGTACTAAACAAAGCAAATACCACGTAGTTCGCTCCAAGGGGGGAGAGGGCGATGTTGGGTCATCAATATCAACATCTTTTGTATCAAATAATCAGTTTAATCATTTATCAGATCATTGTGAGGCAATTGATTTTCCTATGAAACACACGGCCGAATCCAAAAAATCTGTGCAGGTTCCCGTAGATTTGCAACAAATTCATGCAATTATTAGTCAAAACGAGTTACGACCAACCTTACATGCAGTAAATTTGGACCATAAGTCATTCACTTTGTTCTTTGATTCTGGTAGTCCACGTAATATCATGGATTTAAGGACTCATCATTTACTCTTTTCAAACTTCCCTATAGAGAAGTCCGAAATAAGGCTCTCAGGCATAGGAAATAATGAGTAACTCATGTTCAGTACAAGGTCGGTAAGCGCACGTTTTCCGATACCTTTATCGTTGTGCAAAACATTAATATGTATCCCGCAGTAATTATCGGATACCCGTCTATGGGCACTCAAAATATTACCTTAGCACCTGCAAAACACGGCGTGTATATCAAAGGAAAATTCTATAAGTCTTCTAATACCCTAAAATCAGTTTTAGATAATAAAGAGACAGACAGAGTAGTCACTTACATTGAAGAACCAATCACTTGTCTCATGAACCAAGAAATAATACATGCAACCCAACAGAACTCTCGCTCGCCCGTAATATCAGCTTGCACGCAAACTCTCGAGCCGAACGTAACTTCGAACATATTAGTTACGTGTAAAGAAAACCTTGCCAGGATCTGAAACGTTAATCCTTTCCGAAACTCTGAAAACACACAGATTATCCGTCACACAAGCTATTTACACAGTCGGCTCACAACAACAATGTCACATCGAAGTCTGTAATCATTTGAATACCACTTTAGTAATCCACAAAAATCAACATATCTTGGATGCGGAAGTTTATAAACATCGCATTCTTACCGTAGCTGAGATAAATCACGTTCAATCAGTTGCGGATGAATCCCTTTTGCAATCTATAAAGAACAAAATCAATAAGGACATTCAAGAAGAAGAAATTCAGCAGAAATTTTTGAATCTTTTAACTGAATATCATGATGTTTTTTCCACTACGGATGGAACCTTAGGAAAAAACGGATGTCATCGAGCATCAAATAAGCTCAAGGACAAACAGAAAGTAATCTATGTACCTTCGTACCGACTTCTATGAAATTCAGAATGAGATAACAGAGGAAGTAGGTAAAATGCTAAAAGAAGGAGTCATTAGGAAATCAAACAGCCTTTATAATTTTCCGTTAATAGTAGTACCGAAAAAAGATCGAACTTGGCGGATATGCGTCGATTTTCGTCGCTTAAATGAGGAAACAATCCCTGACCGATTTCCAGTACCATGTACTGATGATATTCTATCTCTACTAGGTCAGAACAAATATTTTACCAGCTTGGACCTACTAAAGGGTTTTCACCAGATTCCGTTGGAAGAAGAGAGTATCCCATACACTGCCTTCAGCACAGCCAGGGGACATTATGAATTTTTGTGTATGCCTTTTGGTTTACGTTGTGCTCCTATAACTTTTACTAGAATGATAAACATTGTTTGTTTGGAGACTTGTTAGGAGATATCCCTACATGCCTATATGGACGACCTAGTAATTTTTTCAAATACCTTAGAAGAACATCTACGTAAATTAGAGTTAGTGCTACAAAGACTAAGGCAGCATAACCTAAGGGTAAAGATAAGTAAGTGTGAATTTTTTAAAACAGAACTAGTCTATTTAGGTTTCACGGTTTCTAGTGAAGGTCTTAAAGTAGTCCATGATAAGGTATCGGCTATCCGTAACTTTCCGATACCTACTAACGTCAAGGGAATACAGCAATTTTTAGGGTGTAGCGGATACTATAGGAGGTTCATTAGGAACTACTCCATCATAGCCGCTCCCCTAACCGATCTTATAAAAAAGGGCGTAGATTTCATATGGTCTGAAAAACATCAACAGGCGTTCGATAAATTGAAAGATGAACTATGTAGTTCTCCTATCTTGAAATTTCCTGACTTCGGTAAGGAATTCTTTATTCCAACCGACGCCTCAGACCTAGGAGTAGGTGGTGTATTGCTTCAACAATATGATAAACAGTTTTTCCCAATAGCCTTTTACTCACGTAAACTGAGACCCTCCGAAAGTAAATATGCAGTAATAGACAAGGAAGGGCTCGCTATTGTTAATTCACTAGTACATTTTAAATTTATAATATACGGTTATCCTCAAGGTTCTCACTGATCATAAGCCCTAACCGACTTCTTTAAAGGCTTTGAGTCACAGCCCTAAGCGAACTCGGTGGCACATGATCATCCAGGACTTGGCGCGAGAGGATCGGGTATTTACCAGGGAAAAGCAAATATCATTGCTGACGCATTATCACGCAACCCCTCTTCATCTTGTACAGAGCCATTAGCTGAATTAATAGATATCTCAACCTCCACGCCCATTGTTAAAACTATATCTGAACAGGAAGTTCTGGGCTGGAGTGCTGAACTATTACAGACGGAACAGAGAAAAGATCAGCAAATAGAAAAAATCATAAACGCGTTAAACGGAAATCCGAAGGAAAAGGAATATATAAAGTATAAGCAGCAGAATTATATAAATCAAAGATAATATCCTGTAGTATATCCGTGACGAGGAAAACCCGCAACACACCACAGTTGAATAACAACCAGGTGGTGGTACCTATCTCACTCATACCCACTGTCTTAAAATGGTTGCATGAAAATCCACTGCATGGACACCCGGGTTATTCCCTAATGTCACAGAAAGCCAAATCTTTATTTTATTGGCATACGATGCTTACAGATATAAAAAAAGCACATAGCAAATTGTCGCACTTGTCAAGAATACAAAGGGCACACGAAGACACCTGTCAGCCTAGGGGCTTACCCCCGTGCCAAACACCCTTTGAAAGAGTACACTTAGATTTATTAACAGGATTTTACGAGTCGCAGAGGAAATAAGCACCTCCTAGTAATAATAGATGCTTTGACTCGATATACAGAAACTCATAGCGCTTAAAACAAAAACCGCAGTCGAGTGCGCTAGAAAGTTTTACGAGTGCTACATTTGTAAACATGGAATTCCACACACCATTATATCAGACTCGGGCGGGGAGTTCAATAATCATTTCCTTAACTCCTTGTGCGAATTCCTTTGCATAAAGAAAATCAATACCATGATCTATCACCCAGAGTCTAATGGGCTAGTGGAAAGGGCAAATCGTAAGGTTTTAAATTTTTTAAGGGTCACCTTAGGGGGGGCAGACCCCAACTGGGACATTGCCATACCTGCGGTACTAAGCACACTTATCACTCATATCATGTGTCTATAAAATGACACGCATGAGGCACTGTACGGTATCCCAGCTAGAACACCTTTCCATGTATTAACGCCTACAACCAATTTATCAAATCCTCTAAAGGATGTTATGGATGCAAGCATAAGTCGATATAATATACCGCGTAAGAATCTAGAAGAAGCACAAATTATAATGAAAAGAAATCATGATAAAATAGCTAAGCCAACTAGAACATATGCCGTGGGCGATAAAGTATACATACAAGTATACGTACGTAAGGGATTAAACTATAAGTTGACACCTAAGTTTGAAGGCCCGTTTAACATTTTAGAAACATTAACGGCCAATAGATTTAGGGTTCAAAATGTATCCAACCCCACTGATATGAGAATAGTTCCATTGGCACATATCAGAATCTAAAGAAAAGTAGACGGAGTGAGGGGAAAAATGGTTGTATTTATGAAACTTGTATAATAATTTATATATATGTATATCAATCATATTTGTATGTAAACATATTCTTTAACATGAGTTATTACATATATTTTACTCATTGCAGGTTTCCAAAATGAATCTGTTATTGTTAGGAGTGATATTGTGTGTTCAGACATCTTTGTTGTATGGAAAAAGCGCTAAGACGAAAGAAATCGTATTTAATCATGGCTCGATTATCGAGAGAACAGAAGACATTTTTATTGTGTCGGGTAATATAGTCATAGAAGTGGATATGCAAGCCATATTTTTGCCTGAAGATGACGTCCTTAACTTAAAGAATGACCTGATGAGGTTTGCCATTTCGCTTAAGGAAATGCACCAACGTTATTTTCATGCTAACTCAGAGATTTCGCTAGCTCAAACCCTAACTGTCGCAGAAATGTTATCTTACGACTTGCAGAAAAAAACCGCTGAGGCAGAAGAACTTGCTCGAGACCTGCTGATGTGGTCTGTGCGACACAGTAATCTCGAACGCCGCAACCCGCTTATTCTGGCTGGACTAAACATCTTAGGATCTGTTGCGAATCTAGGCTTAGGAATTTCAAATCGCCTTAAGATTAATAATCAAAATAAAAGAATTGAGTTTTTGCAACACAAAACCGAATTAGCTTTGTCTGAACTTCGCAGCCAGTTATCTTCAATCAATCAAATAATGACTTTGGTGAATGACCATTCTAGTAATATCGATCAGATTATGGAAGTTCAACATTTGCTGGCTACGTTAGCTTATTATAGTTCGAAAATAGATCATATCCGTGTTAAAATATCACATTTTATTGAGAAATCAAAGGACTATGTAGAAGCTATTACGTTAGCGACAAAGGGTGTGTTATCTCCACACCTGATGCCTATTAAAGATCTAATTTTAACTTTGGAGAACGGACGGGAGAAACTAGGTTATATTCCTTTATTAGACGCCCATAAAGTAGAGTTCTATTATAGCCTAATATCAGTCAGTGTTGAAAATTATAGAATCATGATCACCATACCTTTTGATTCTTCCGATGCTTGGCAATCATACAAAATAGCACCGTTTCCTACTTTCATGACGAATAACTCAAGTCCAGTAATATCCAATTTGACGGGACGTGTTCTGATTTCTCCTGATAGGAAATCATTTACAGTCATTAAAGACTTAGATAAACTCACTCACTGTTCAGAGGCCATGAATAATAAAGTTTGTACAGCTGACTCTTTTGAATTCTATCCTATATCAATGGATTCATGTGAGTTAGGCATAGTGCTAAACAGCTCTCTCTCCCATACACGCGAAAGTTGTCTGAAGGAACTTTATCCCTTTTACAGTAATAAGTTCAATTACAGATTGAATAATGGCTCCTGGATCCGATACGACAAAGACGGTTTCAAAATAGAATGCCCAGATGGGACCACCGCCCATTCCCCAACCTTTGTAGCAGCTGATGGTTGTACGGGGAAATCTACAAACTACACCGTCAGGGGGGTCAACGCGATCATACATGAGAGGAGGTTTTTTGCGAACTACACCTGGGGGAACACAGTTATCCCATCATTACCTCTCCCTTACGACGCTCGGGTAGCTCATCTTTTGACGCAACTGGCTGAGATGAATCACGCGTCACCGACTTATGCAGGTGGAGAAAATCTTCGTTACTACGTTCTGCTGGCCGTATTCAGCTTGGCGGCCATAATGGTTATCGCCGTCAACATCTTTGCTTGGCGTAGGCTGAGGCGTACACAGAAGGATCTCCAAGGAAATGTGTTGTCCCGTCCAGATGACGTACCCGTTACGCTCAAGACATTTGCGTTCAGGGCCGCTTGAAACTGGCCATTTCATTTGGTGCCTAGGAAAATTGTCTGGAATTGTGTTGTGTGTGAAAAGCGGTCTGTATGCTGGCAAAATGTAGGACAAGAAAGACTCACGCCTTTGCATTTGAACAGTTAAAGTATCTCGGGCACCTAATAAAATATACCAGCCCTATATATTAATCTGTGCACACTTATACTATTATACCATTGTACAATTATACTTAACAATTATCCATGATCATGTTTGTAATCTATCAGTAACCGCTATTCTTAATCAGGTTACCTATTATCATAATCATCATGTAAACATGTTAACCTTTTGATTGTGGTACCTAATAATAATTATTATCAACCATGGATCTATATTTTCCATGCATTTATCTTTGTTTATGAATGTGTCCAAAAAAAGGGTATGTAACAGAACCTTTTAATCACTTGTTATGTTTATATCTAAACATATGTTACGAGCACACTCCTAAGAAACCATGTTTAAAGTATCTTTTGTTATTCAAGGCTTGAATGGTAGCTGACCGAGCCTAATGTAATAAATACATTTTAGAATTACAATATCTGTAAATAAAACCCATGACCTGAGGTCATTGGCGAGTTAGGAGGGTCCTACGTGACCAAGGCAATCTAGATCACGCTATGCGATGTCCTGCAGTAGCCTGGTTTAAGTTTCGTTGAAAACATAATCATTTTACATTTCTGTCAACAAGTCATAACAACCTTCCATGGGAAGCGGTTGACCTGTTAACCTACGCCGGAACTTTGTAACTTCCGAGCCGGCGGACTACGTATCCAATTTTTATGTGAATCGCTGAGATAGCTAATGTATCGCTATCGACGTGATGCTCTAAGAAGTCAGTTCTTTACCATCGATCAAACATATCGGTCTCCCGACCGAACTGTCTCTCTTGTTATGGAGTTTCAGAATAAGTTGTTATTATTATTTTCAACTTATCCGTTTTTA
>NC_087201.1:33441855-33480906 GCF_015104395.2 Macrobrachium nipponense | reverse complement strand
CGTTGCAAATATAAGGATGTACCCTAATTTTACGGTGAATTTTAGTTTTAATTATTTTTGTGTGTACCATCTCCGTCGTTCTCCGTCGTGGTTTCATGGCTCACCACCACACCTGGTTGGATATTTTCTCCTGTCTCGCGTAGCCTTAGACAACTCCAACCGCCTAGTTACCCCACACGTATTATGGCGGGGCTCTGGTTTAATCTAACTTTCACGCTCCGGCATGCAGCGGAGCAATTGTTAGGCTGTAAGTGTGGCTCCTGATACTTATGTATCTTTCCACTTACAGGCTACCAACTGTCAGGTCCTGGGGTGTAACGCGACGCTTTACGACCCCTGCGCCCACGAGGAGTGCAGGACTCACGCCCCGTGTGCCACGACCCACAATGGTATGATCGTCTGGCACCCAGAAGCCTGCACCATATGCTACGACCTTGTCAGTCAGCTGTTGGGGGGGGTAAGTCTACTTTTAGACTTCTTGGTCGTATCACTAATATCACTTAGTTATAAGCTTGTTAAACCCCGTCCCCGCCGCTAGAAGCTTCATTTCGCCTTCTCTTTCAGGCTGCCGCCGTGAAGGAAGTCGCCTTAGCAACCCTGAAGGCTTGGGTGGGTGGCTTCGGGAAGAACGCCGCCAAGGGCCAGCCATACATCCTAGATAAGAAGCTGGCCGTTCAGATCTTCCCCGGCGGCAAGTCAACCGGTTATGTTGATCCCATCTTGGCAGCCCCTCTCATAGCTTCCATACAGCAGGAGGTGCAGCAGGCGTTCGGGTCCGCGTCCACGCAGGAGCCGGTCCCAGACGTCGCGAACTTGGACCTGAACATCGAACCTATGGCGGTAGGGGCAGAGGATTTGTTGGTTGAGGTAGATGTGTCGGGCGCCCAAGGTCTTTCCTTGGGCGCTCCTGGATCTTCTTCTCCTGTCCCTTCTACTGCTTCTTTCCAAGGCTTTACGGGATCTGAGATCCCTACCTGCTCTCCCGCTCTCTCTGTACCCCCGAAGGTGAAGGGACAGAGAGAACAGAAGACCCTTCACAAGACGACTTCTAAGAAGTCGTCGTCGTCTTCTTCAGCAAAGAAGTCTTCGACTTCCTATGCTGACGCGGTGAAGGCAAAGCCGAGCTCTTCGTACTCTAAGAGCTCTAGAAGCAAGGCTTCTAAGGAGAAGGCTCGCGCTCCAGCCGAGCCAACGCCTTCTCCGGCCTCCACCGCATCCACTCCGGCAACGCCGGTTGGAGTGGCGGGACCAGGCTCCTTTGATCCCACCGCCTTCTCGGCAGTGGTGATGCAACAAGTGGGAGAGATGGTTGGCTCGCAGGTCTCCGCCCTCGGAACCAGGTTTGAACAGATGTTTGCGCAGCTGTCAAACACCCTCAGTCAGTCGGGCCAATCCATCCAGGATCTCTCTAACAGAGTTAGAGAGAATGAGGACCGTGTAGCTGGGCTTTCTCAGGTTCCTCAGCCAATCTCCCCCGTAGCAGGTACTGGCATTCTTCAGCTACCTCCCATATGAGTGCCCTACCAGCCTTCTCCATGGATAAAACCCATGGAGAGTGGCCGCTTACGCTCCATTCAAGGACGGCATGATCTCTGTCCCGGAGTGTGGAACTCGAAGGATGAGGACTTCGAGTTTTATCCTCCTGGATTGACTCAGCCTTTCATTGGATATGCTAGGCTGACCATGGCTGCCCTCACTAGAGAGGACAAGATTTCCCGAGAAAGCGTGCTGTATAGTAGGGAGCACGCACAGCGGGAATTGGTTCACTGCCTAGAGGACTGGGAGTTGTAACCAACACTAAGCTCCAGGCTTTCAAGAGTCCTTTCACTATTTTTGCGACGGAGGAGGAGGCTTCTCTTCCGTTCGCTACCAAAATAGTGGAAGCGACTCTTCAGGCAGTCCTCAAGGATGAGCCATGCCACAGCTGAGGGAACTGCTGAAATCTACTTCTCCGCTCTTCCCAGCCTTTGGAGAATTGTGGGAGAACTTGCCTGCCACGTTCACGATTGGTAAGCTTAAGCCAGACTGCGCAATGGACCAGTTTGGCGAGAAGCTTCCAAGGCTGCCTGATACTTTGATTCAGGCAGAGTTCGATGCTCGAACTAGGTTTGGGAGGTCCCTCAACTCACTGATTATCACGGAAATGGCGGCCCTGTTTTATGGCACAGAACCGCTATTCAAGATTCTGGCCAAGTCTCAGCTCCAGACAGTTCAGACGGATGCTTTCGACTTCTTCCAAGCTAGGAGGAACTGCCGAAAGCACGTTCTGCAGGAGGCCACTATTAGGCACGAGCCTAATAGACTCCTGGCTTCCAGCATGTGGGGGCGGACCTCTTCAGAGTCCGCTGTGAACGAGGTGCACCACGAGGCTGCTAGGCTCAACCAGAGCCTTAGGGCTAGGTGGGGCTATCTTCTAAGAGGAAGCAAGAAACCGCCCCTGCTGCTGGTAAGAAACTTAAGAAGTCTGGCAGAAGGTTCCAGCCATACCAGAAACAACAGCAGCAACAGCAGTTTGTTCAGGCCGTCCCAGTTACCCAACAGGGACAGCCATCGACTTCGAAACAGGCCCAACCCATCCTCCTGTTGTCCCCTCAGTCTCAACCCTCAACCTCCTACGCAGTCTCGCCTTCGGCCTTCAACTCTATGTATGAAAGCCAGGCTTACCCAGCCTTTATTAGGTTTTCTAGAGGTAGCAGGGCGAGGGGCCACTTTCCGCCAGCGTGGCACAGGGAGAGCTGCAAGGGGAAGGCAATTCAGAGGAGGGCGCGGAGGTCAACCCGCCAACAACAGTGAGGCTCCCCAGGTAGGAGGAGGCTGTTCCTCTTCCGTCACAGGTGGGGGTTCAGCAAATGGGCACAGAGCATCGTGTCCAAGGGATTGGGTTGGAGTTGGATCAAAGATTCCCCTCCTCCAATCAAATATTTTATCAGGAACCATCAAAGGAATTGACAGATTATGCGGAGGAACTCCTTCAGAAAGGAGCTATTGCGAGAGTCAAGCATCTAAAATTTCAAGGTCGCTTATTCAGCGTGCCAAAGAAAGGATCAACAAAAAGAAGGGTAATCTTAGACTTGTCAAAGCTAAACTCTTTCATTCGTTGCGACAAGTTCAAAATGCTTACCATCTCGCAGGTCAGGGACCTTACTTCCCCGGGTTGGGCCGTCACATCCTCCATCGATCTTACAGACGCATACTATCAGATCCCTATAGCCAGGACACTTCCGTCCGTTCCTAGGCTTCAAACTAGGAAATCAGACGTTCTCATTCAAAGTGATGCCCTTCGGTCTGAATGTAGAGCCCCAGGGTATTCACGGAAATAGCAGAAGTGGTAGTTCAAACAGTTGAGAACTCAAGGGATATGGTAGCAGCATACTCGACGATTGGTTGATCTGGGCACCAACGGTCGAGGAATGTCTCAAAGCCACAAAAAAGGTAGTTCAATTTCTGGAACATCTGGGGTTCCAGATAAACAAGACGAAATCCAGACTTACTCCAGAGTCTCGTTTTCAGTGGCTAGGAATCCAATGGGATTTGTCTTCCCACAATCTGTCAATTCCGGTGGTCAAAAGGAAAGAAATAGCCAAGTCTGTGAAACAATTTCTCAATGCAAACAAACATCAAGGAGAAACCAGGAAAGAATCCTAGGTTCTCTTCAGTTTTGCCTCAGTGACAGACATCCTCCTGAAAGCAAAGCTGAAAGATATAAATCGAGCTTGGCGATCGAGAGCAACGCCAAATCTCGAGACAAGTTGTCAGTAATTCCATAGATCCTTCGCATCAGCTCGTCCATGGACAAAAGTGAAGAACCTGGCCAAATTAGTACCCCTTCAATATCCCCTTCCAGTGTTAACCATTCACACGGATGCCTCCCTGTCCGGGTGGGGGGGATATTCTCAATTCAAGCAGTTCAGGGGACTTGGTCAGTTCAGTTCCGCCAGCTTCACATAAACTTCTGGAAGCAATGGCAGTATTTCTTACCCTGAAGAGACTTCTTCCCCCGAAGAAGTCTCATCTAAGACTAGTTTTGGACAGTGCAGAGGTAGTTCATTGCATCAACAGAGGAGGGTCCAAATCCAAACACGTGAATCATGTCATGATAGCCATCTTTGCCCTAGCAGACACAGATGGCATCTGTCCGCCACTCACCTGGCGGGGGTGGGGGTTAAGAAATGGTGATAGCAGACGCTTTGTCCGGTCAGTCCCTCTGGAATCAGAATGTCCCTGGACGACAGGTCATTCCAGTGGATATGCCGGAGAGTCCCAGGTCTCCAAGTGGATCTCTTCGCCTCACAGCGAACCACAAGCTCCCTTGCTATGTGGCCCCCAACCCTGGACCCTCTGGCTTATGCCACGGACGCCCTGTCGTTAGATTGGAATCAGTGGAGAAAAATTTATGTTTTTTCCTCCAGTGAATCTTCTTTTGAAAGTCTTGAGCAAGCTGAGGAATTCAAGGGACTAGTAGCTCTGATTGCTCCAGACTGGCCCAAGAGCAACTGGTATCCTCTGCTTCTGGAATTGGGTCTCGCCTCAACGGATTCCCAATCCCAAGCTGTCACAATCAGTACAAATGAGGACTGTTTTTTGTTCGCTTCCTCGGAATTCTTCAGACCCTAACTTTATGGACTTCATGAAGTTTGCAGCTAACAAAGATGCTAACATTGATCCACAAAACATCCTCTTCCTAGAATCAGATAAAAGAGAGTCAACTATTAGACATATGACTCAGCTGTTAAAAAAACAAATTAGCATCCTTCCTGAAAGAATCAAACTCTACAACCATGACAGTTAACTTAGCTATATCCTTTTTCAGATCCTTGTTTGAAAAAGGTTTAGCAGCTAGCACTATTACTACTCATAAATCGGCTTTGAAGAAGATCTTTCAGATCTAACAGAATCTTACTTTACGTCTATTCCTAAAGCCTGTGCTAGACTTAGACCTTCTCAAAGGCCTACTGCAGTTTCATGGTTCTTAAATGATGTCCTCAAAACTAGCCTCAGATACTGACAAACTCGTCTTGTACATTCATAATGCTTCTTAGAAAGACGTTATTCTTATTAAGCCTAGCTTCAGGAGCCAGAATTTCAGAACTGTCGGCTCTATCCAAACCAGAGATGCGCTCATGTGGAATTCCTCCCCGCAGAGAAGTTCTACTTGCGCTGGATCGTAGTTTTTTGGCTAAAATGAGGATCCTCTTGCAAGGTGGGCTCCTTGGAAAGTCATCCCACTTCCGCAAGATCCTTCTCTCTGCCCAGTATCAACTTTAAGAGCCTTTCTATCTCGTACATCCTCAAGATCCTCAGGTTCTCTCTTTATGAGAGAAAAAGGTGGTACTTTATCAGTGAAAGGAATTAGACAACAGATCCTTTACTTCATTAAACAAGCCAATCCTGATTCATTTCCAAAAGCACATGACATCAGAGGAGTAGCCACCTCAATAATTACTTCCACATATGAACTTTGAGGATCTTAAAAAGTATACTGGATGGAAATCTCCGACAGTCTTTAAACGTCATTACCTAAAGTCCTTGGAATCCTTTCAAATTTTCTGCAGTAGCAGCGGGAAAACATTGCCTTTCTACCTGATACTGTATAGTAGTCGTAGTATAGATCCAGTCTACCTTTCTACTACCTCCTCGTCCGGACATGCCTCACCCTATTGCCATGCTACTCGGATACTCTAGCCTTAGCCGCTGGAATCATATTGGTGGATTGTCCCTTATTTTTTTGTTGGGACATCCACACTATGTACTTATAATGTACTTCAGTGTTCCTACCCTTATTTTTATGCTAGGGTAGAACACAATGTGTTGTATATATATAATATCTTACTTAAGTGATCTATTTTGTTATTGTGCCATTACATTACTGGATACTACTATGTTTAATATAAGTTAATTTTAAGTACTTATATTGTTTGCTTTCTTTATCATGTCATTGTTTAGGATAAGTTAGCTTTAAGTACTTTGGTTTGTATACTGTAATGGCCCTGATTCACTTATATTATATATCTTCTTTTTACAACTGATTTCATTTTGTCCTATTCCTCCCATCTTGTTTCTCTGGTACTCTTTCATAGGCCGACACGAGCTGGAGCCCAGAAAGGGATTTTGACGTAGGGAAAAATCTATTTCTGGGTGATTGGCTCGTGTCGCCCTATGAAACCCACCCTGTCTTTCTTTTTATTTTACCCACCCCGCAGGACAAGATGTTCATAGATTAAGGATGACCGCTAGGGGCGCTGCTGTCCGTGGTGTCAGTAGTAAGTAGTAGTAGCGGCCGCATCACCCTTTCGTATCAGCTCTCTCTGGTGGGGATTTTAGATTGGAAGGTCTTAATGGTGAATGACTCGTGGTAGTGATCACACTCGCCCCTATTCTCATACCGACACTTCTTTTATAGAGTGAGCGAGTCAGTTTTACTGACATTTTCTTAATTTTGTTTTTCTCTGGTAATTTTAGATTAATTTTGCCTAGAAAGAATGATATTAAGGATACTTTCATAGGGCGACACGAGCCAATCACCCAGAAATAGATTTTTCCTACGTCAAAATCCCTTTTATAAGACCTTTGTTTAGCTCAGAAAAAAAAAAAAAAAAACTATAAGGTCTGAAAACCTCTGAGAAGCGATCACCTGGATTAGACGCAGCAAATAAAGGCAAAAATTTCCCAACAAGAAAACCCTGAAAAGTGAGAATATCTTTCTTCAATCCAAAAATAAAAAACCTGTACAAGAACTAGTCCTGCCCACAATGTTACTTTCAGGTTTGGAAAGAGATCATTAGAATACGAATTAGCTCTCTCTCTCAATAATATATAAGACAACCAGCTTGAGAAGGGCCATTGTTAGACTCAGAGGTCTGGTTAAACTAATAAAGAATTACTCCATCCTGTCCAATCTAATGCCCTGAATTGATGGAAAACTCATTTGGAGTAACAGAATAAAGAGAAGCAGAAGACCTAACCAGTTACTAAATGAGGAAGCTGACAAGGCATGCATCCCTTTAACTCAAGTCTTACAAGTACAGGCAGTCCCCAGTTATCAACGATCTGGTTTTATGGTGCTTGTTTAGTGACGAAACAAGCCAATTTCTGGTTATCAGCGCCCATAATAGCATATTGGCGGCAATACATACCTAACAGAGGCATCATTAACTAATTAGCGGCACCAAAATCCAGTTATTACAGATTTTTGCCGATCATCAAGCCGTTGGAACAGAACCCCCGCTGATAACTGGGGACTGCCTCTATTATCCTCTTTAGTTGTTCTTTCTGTTCACGATCAATTACCTCATTTCGTTCAACTACATTTCATATAGTTACCCAATTATAACCTTTCCCTCAGCAACAACATATCATGAGGGTCAATAAAACTGGAATAGTAATGCCTATTATAGCAACTCTTACCTTACAGGTTCTTATTGAACGAATATTAACAAATTCAAAGATCATCGAAAAACAAATTCACACAAAAACTGAGTATAATAACAATCTCTCAATCTCCAACTGAAACCAGTAGCAGAAGTAGACTGACCTGGTATGAGTATTTGTACCTAACAGTACCCTAGTGGGGGGTGAAGGGAGTAGATGGATAGAAGACAGATATTCATAGAAAACCGTGTGTTCTCATTTTTTGTTTCAACCTGCTGAACTACTGCTGGTGCAGAAGTAAAAGCTATGTAATGGAGAGTGAGGTTCATTTAAAAACACCTACCTAAACAATTGCAGTTTACTACTAAGAAAACATCGCCAGAATGAGTTAAAGGCATCTTGTTAATAAAACTGAAAAAAAACCACATAAGCTGCAACCTGGAACACTATACGTTTAACTCACAACAATACCCTTTCCCTTAGTCTTGAATGACAAGATGTATATATTCTTTATCATTGTCATTAGTATTAATATCAAGTAATTCAATACAACTATAAGTTCAAGTACTATGGGACCTGACAAGCTTGCCTGAGATTTGGATTTACCTAAAAATACTATACTGTGCTTGGTAAATTACACCTTAAAATATTGATAACTGGATGAATAAAAAGTAATGATGTTGACAACAAAATTTCATGAAGTTGCCATCAATTATTAGTTATTTTTTGGATACAATTTTAAGTCCCAAGAAAAACTCATGTTCTCAAGGAACCTAATGTATGTCATACAGTATGGACATTATGTACTCAATTCAAGATAACCCAAAAAAACAAAAAAAAATCAGTTCAAACTGTGCATCCTTGCACGTACTTCATCTCTGGATCTCTTTATACTGCTATCCAACCATTCCAGCTCCCTCTTTCCAGTATCTTAAGTACTGAATGCCTAGTACTTGGCTTTATAGCCTAAATCTCATGTTTTTCAACTCAAATATAATAGTATCACTTCAACATGCTCAATATATCCCAAGAAATTATCAAAAGCATCACTCCACATGTCTGTTATTCACTGTAATGATTTTATATATGCATAATATTCAGGTATGGTACAGTAATTAAAATATATAATACAGTGTGCCCCTTCCTATTCACAGTTCTGGGTTTCCAACTTCACCTATTTGCAGATTTTTCTGCGGAACATATAGTATCTATATTATTCACTGAAAATTTACCTATTGGCAGAATTTTTTCATAGAGAAATATTCACTAATTACTTTATTTTCATATCATTTATTGGCACCGATGGTAGACAAGCACCGTAAAACCAGATTGCCATTAACCAAGTCCGCTGATAACCGGGGACTGGGGACTGGGGACTGCCTGTACTCGGGTATAAATGTTTTAAAGGGGTATTTTGGTGCTTGAACTATCAAAATAAGCAGTTTAAGCATTTTTTGAGGGGTAGGGGTGTCAAGTATTCGCAGATTTCAGCTATTAGTGGGGGTTGTGGTCCCTATCCCCTGCGAATCCTGAGGGTCAACTAAACATTCATATGCATGCCGATTAAGCCCATTAGAAGTAAAATGAATGTAACTCACATAGTTAAAATAAAAAATAAAAAAGTTTCAAGACAGAATAATAATAAAATAATTTAGCAGTTCTCTGGTACTATAGCAATATTTTACTGGAAATAGTGATAAAGGAGACATATTTCATGGAGCGACACGGCTTCCTCGCCCAGAAATAGATTTTTCCTACGTCAAAATCCCTTTTTCAAGCATTGCAGTGGAGCCCCCTGTATTCATGCTCTCCAGATTCACGGATTTCTCTGGAACATTTCCCCCCATTATTTGCAGAAAATTTGCATATTCGCAGTATTTTTTTATGAGAAATATCCACAAATTCCTGGTTTTTTTATCAATTTCATCATAAAATGCACTTTTTGCGATAAAATTATTTTAAAAAACCAATAAAACTATTAAAATAAAATCCAAGTATAAACATTTTTAGTGGTGTTTTCTTGAGTTTTAAATAACAAAATAGGCTGTTTTCAGCATTTTCATAGGGGTTCCATTTATTTGTGGGTTCTAACTATTCACGGGGGGATCTGGTACGCATCACCCGCGAATACAGGGGGAACAATTTCCAGACAGTTTTTCCACCAGAGGAAGCAACATTAGCTCTGGCAGACAGATGTGTTCACTCTGGCTCCAGCAATCTTCGGTAGTTAACTGAATCACTCTGTCTGTAGTTTTTCTTGGTCTGGCTTTAATGACCTTGTTTCTGCTTGTTACTCAGTGTTTTTAATGTATTTCAGCCCTTCTTGTTACCTTTCATTGCTGGGTATTCTGTTCACTGACTCTAGCATTTTCAGGTACAGCACTTAAGAAAATTTTGCACCTGCAGTTTTAAATGTTATCAATTTATGTTTAACCGCAAGCCAAGGTTGCTCTCTCAGCATGGAACTTTGCCAAGTAGAATACAGTGGTTCCCCCTTATTTGTGTTTTTGGGATTCACGGAATCACATATTCACCGATTTCTCTATGGACCATACCTACCCATTATTTGCGGGAAATTCACATATTCGCAGGATTGTTCTATGAGAAATATCCACAAATTACTATACTATTTTCATATCAATTTCATAGTTAAATGCACTTTTGATTATAAAACTAATTAAAAACCCAGTATAATTATGCATTTTTGGTGGGTTCTTCTTGAGTTTGAACTAACAAAACAGGCAGTTCTTACCATTTTTTATAGGGGTTCTAAGTATTCTTGGATTCTAGCTGTTCTTGGGGGGGTTTGGAACGCATCCCTCCTGAATACAAGGGAATCCACTGTACAACAAGATCCTGGTAAGAAAATCTTCCATACTGCCCTATGATCAGTCAGTTTAGATTTACCAATGATTACTGTGATGCAGGGTCTTAGTGCCTTGGGTTCCCATATGTGTACTAAATACCAAGCCTCTTCTGTTTTCTGTACTTTCATTTTGATGCCAGCACCTCCTTCATTGCTGCTACAACAGCTAATGATGATGGTTTGCTATAGAAATGAACGATGTTGCCTTTTGCAGTGCTCATCTTGCTTTACTCACTCTCCTTGTTCCATTTCTGGTAGGGGCATTCTTCTGATTAGCTAGGAGTGGTTTTCTTCATTTTTTGGTGGCTCCCTTGTTTTCCTTCAGTATCTGAGAGTTACTCATGAACAACCAAATGCTGTTGCTCTTTCACTGTTATCATCAGTGGGCAATCTGTTGCTGCTTGTGTACCTAGCTGCATAAACTAGTTATACTTTTCTGCATCAAGGATCCTTTCAATAGAGGCACTCAAGCCCACATGCTCTCCTGGTTCCTGCCTCTATATACCAGTTTGATGGCTTTAATGGTCCATACTGCTCTACTGGCTACAGTGGTTTTCCTAGCTCCAGCCACTCTACCAGCTCCCATAGTTGTCCTGGCTCCTGTTACTTTCATGGCTCCATCTGATCTTCTGGTACCTTTCAATCTACTGGCTCTTAACAGCTCTCTGGTTCCAGCTGCTTTCCTTACTTCAGTGGCCTTCCTGGCTCCAGCTATCCTTCTGGCTTTTACAGATCTTCTGGTTCAGTGAATCACATTGTATCCTTTGATTCAACTGTCTACTACTGCTGCCATAGCCCAAGTAGCTCTCCTAGCTCAGGTTGCATATCTGGCCTCTGCAGCATTCCTTGCACCTTCCACATTTCTTCTGCCACTATCCAGCTCTTATAGTAGTTCTTCTGTCTCCTACCACTTTCCAGGATACAGAACCTCCTATTGCTCTACTGATTCCAGTTTATTCAATAGCCCTGGCCACTATCCTGCCTTTGGCCATTTTTTGGCTTCTAACTGCTCCAGGTGTCAACTTTACCTGGCACTCCAGTCAGTTTCATTTCATCTGTCCACTCATGGGTGAAAATGTGGCAAATGCACATGGGCAGCATAATGATTGGCTAACAATCATCATTTCAGATATTGTTGGCAGCTTGATACATATCAAACTATTCCTTCAATAATGTATTTGAATGTTTACATAAAAATAAATAGAACCCTTGTCCCTCTTACATAAACATTCAGTTGTATTACTGAAGAAATATTTTGAATCTTTATTGCAGTAAACCTAGGCAGTTCCCCAGTTATCGGCGGGGCGCTGATAAGTGAAGACTGCCATTAATGGAAACTCGGCAATTTATGAAGTTTTGGTTAGTGGTGCAGATAACAAGCCTCTGCAATCCTTCACTAGTATCCATGATTTTTTTTAATCTGTTCACACCTAAACATGATTTTCTAAAGTATTTTTTTTATAGTACTTCACTCTGACTAGTGCTATGCTAATTAATGCCTCTGCAACACTTGTTGGCCTTGTGTTAATTACTGTCAACTACCCTCCTGGGCTATTGAGGTGTATACTTCCTCTACTGGTTTCCAAGGGTGGCTTGGCCTAAATTTTTTTTTTTTTCTGAGAGATGTCTGCTTTGTATCTTTAGCAGACTGGGTTAAGTTAAGTATATGTTAGTTTTACCAGACCACTGAGCTGACTGACAGCTCTCCTAGGGCTGGCCCAAAGGATTACATGTTTTTATGTAGCTAGGAACCACGTGGTTGCTTAGCAACAGGACCTACAGCTTATTGTGGGATCCAAACCACATCAAGAAATGAATTTCTATCACCAGAAATAAATTCCTCTGATTCCTCGTTGGCAGAGCGGGGAATCAGCAGACTGGGTGTCCTTGTCATTCTTGGTAAGCCAGCTCATTCTGTAAGTGCCTTTCTAAAGCAAAAGCAACTGTGCCTGGCTCAAGCTGTTCTCCATGGTTATTCTTCCTTTCATAGACAATGCCTGAGTCAAGTTATTTGATGGTGTTCAGGTATTTGCAGCTTGCAGATAGTGTGCCACCATTTGTTGCATATCTTTTGAAGTCATCACTACCTCCTAGGACAGGATTGACAGACACCTTTCACCATCAAAATACCAGCACTTAGCCTTCTTCAGTCCTTGGCCTTTTTCTATTGCCAATTTCACCCCTACTAAATTCCTGCAGTGCTGAAAGTCTACTTTTTGTGTTAGTACACTTGATGGATTTACAGTGATTCTCTTCTTTGGGTTTGGTCATGTGCTTGTTAAGGCTCCAATAGTAAAGGGACTTTGCTCTTATGACAGTAGCCCTTCCTTGCTCCTGCATGCCTCCTCAGCGCAGCTCTGTGCTACTCATATTTCCTCTGCTGCCAAAAGTTCACATCACGTTAAGATTCAGGCATTCTTTCAGCTGATTTATTTTCAGCAGCTTTTCCTTATAGTTTTTGCCTTTCAGAAGCCAAAGTTTTGGGGAAGGAGGGGAACCTCAAGTCTTCTGATCTCCAAGACAAGAGATGCCTTTGTCTTCTAGAGCTGATACTACTTAAATATGACAATTTGTCGAAAATTGCATTTTTCCTAACTATACAAACCTGAGGTCCTTAACAATGGAAGGTAACTAGCGGCAGCTGGGACGGTCGTAAGCTTCGAACAAGGGGAGAACGGTAGTTAACTGCTTGTCCGGTCGTGCGCGCGCGCGCGCGGCCCGGCGGTGAAGAATCACTTTTGCTTTAGGCCCATGCAAAAAGTTGCAGAGTGAGGGGTGGTATGAGGTAGGGGGGACTATATGTAAAGGACCTCAGGTTTGTATAGTTAGGAAAAATGCAATTTTCGACAAATGTCATTTGTTCCGATACGTAATACAAAACCCTCGGTCCTTTAACAATAGGAAGACTCACTTCGGTGGGTGGAATCTGAGTCTTTTTGGTGAACAGACTGGTGTTCGTCCAACCTTGGAATGCCTCCCTGGTCGTAAGAGCAAGGGAGGGATCCAAACCTCTGTCCGATTGATCGGGGTGTGCACCGCAGGATCAATGGTCAGACCTCTGAGCCAAGTACTAAGAGAGAGGCAAGCGTATCTCTTCGTACCAGCATTGTAAGAACTTGTTCCTGTACAGGAGCCAACATAAAGTTATGGGTTTGTCTCAAGTAGGCATCCACTCCTTCCCCCTTGTTGGAGGGAGTGGAGGATATTTGCTTCTATCCCTAACTAAAGGGATAGATTGGGAGGGGCTCGGTTGAGTAGCTTACCTGCATCGGATTCCTTTTTCCAGCATGGTGACGACCGTGACCTCTGCCCACAGTAGAGAGAGAGAAAGATGGAGAAAGAGAAGCAGTCGCACTCTCATTCAACCATTCATTCCTACAGTCACACCAGGAATCGATGCTGTTCTGCCTGCTCGGGTGCTGGGTAAGCTTACACAACGTGTTGAGCAGCCACCACAGGTCCCAAGGAAAAAGATCCAAGGACTTGTGGGCAATATCCCGAAGGTAGAAGGACGTGAAGGTAGTCTGGTTGGCCCAGACACCTGCCTTCAGGACCTGCGCCACGGAGAAGTTCTTGCGGAACGCCAAAGAGGGTCCAATACCTCTGACTTCGTGGGCTCTCGGTCGGAGCGTACGGATGTCGTCACTACCATCAGCCTCGTACGCTCTCCTGATCACCTCACGCAGCCAGAAAGAAAGCGTGTTCTTGGATACTTCTTTCTTGGTAACCCCAGTGCTAACGAAGAGCGTCGACACTCAGGCCTGAGGTGTCGAGTTTTCTTCAGATAGCGCCGTAGCGCCCTCACAGGACAAAGCAGCATCTCCCCATCCGTATCGTTGTCGGTGAAATCCATTAGGGAGGGGATGATTGTGAAGACTCGAACCTGTCCGTCAGGGATCGACGGATTCTGAGTCTTAGCTACGAAATTCGGGACGAAATCGAGCGTCACAGATCCCCAGCCCCGGTGGAATGTTTAACATTGAAGGACAGACCATGAAGTTCCCCTACTCTCTTCGCCGATGCCAGGGCCAGCAAGAAGAGGGTCTTGAGGGTCAGATCCCTGTCTGACGACTCTCGGAGTGGCTCGAATGGTCTTCGAGTCAAACTCCTAAGGACGAGAGGGGTCACATCCCACTCAGGTGGCCTGAGCTCCCTGGGTGGGCAAGACCTTTCGAAGCTCCTCATTAGCAAGGAGATCTCGAACGAGTTCGAGATGTCCAGTCCCCTCAGTTTTAGGACGAGTGCCAGTGCAGCTCTATATCCTTTAACTGTGGGTACTGAGAGGAGCTTCTCTCGGCGAAGAAATACGAGGAAATCCGCTACCTGCTGAAGAGTGGCTCTGAGAGGAGATAGACCCCGTCTACGACACCAACCACAGAAGACGGCCCACTTCCCCATGGTACACGCTGCAGAGGACTGTCTGACGTGGTCCCCAGCCATCTCTGTTGCTGCGCTGCGAGAAAAGCCTCTCGTTCGCAAGAGATGGTGGATAACAGCCAGCCGTGAAGTTGTAGGGACTGGACTGCTCGGTGTACCGCTCTACGTGTGGCTGGGCTAGAAGGTTGTGCCAGTGGGGCATCTCTCTCGGTTCTTCTGCAAGAAGAGCCAGCAGGTCCGGATACCAAACGGCTTGAGGTCGTTTGGGAGCCACCAGGATCATCCTGAGATTGGGAGTGACCAGCGCTCGGCTGATCACTTTCCGAATCAGACAAAAGGGAGGAAAGGCGTAGACGAAGAGGTTGTCCCAGGGGTGTTGAAGAGCGTCCTCTGCAGCTGCCCATGGGTCTGCACGGCTGAGCAAAAAACTTGAAGTTTTTTGTTGTGCGGGTGGCGAACAGGTCTATGACTGGACGCCCCCACAGGTTGAAGAGCCTTTCCGCCACTTCTGGGTGTAGGGGACCACTCGGTCCCTATTACCTGATCCCGACGGCTGAGCTTGTCCGCTACTACATTCCTCTTGCCTGGAATGTAGCGTGCTGACAGCTCTATCGAATGAGCCGTGGCCCACTCGTGCACCTGCACCGTCAACTGGTGTAGCGGGAGAGACACTAGGACCCCCTGCTGTTGACGTATGCCACTACCGTGGTGTTGTCGCACATCAACACCACTGAGTGTCCCATCAAGCGGTCTTGGAACTCTTGGAGAGCGTAAAACGCCGCCTTGAGTTCCAGGACATTGATGTGAAGGTGCTTGTCGTGATGGTCCCACCCACACCTGCAGCCAGCAACTCCTCCAGGTGTGCGCCCCCATCCCTCGGTCGATGCAGTCTGAGAACAGCAGCATCTCCGGGGGGGGAGTGCGAGGGGCACTCCTTCTTGAAGCAGGTTCCTGTCGTCGAGCCACCCAGGTCTAGGTCCTGCCTCACCTTCTCCGTGATGGACACGGGGAAGTAAGGTCGGATCCTTTACCTGTGACCAACTCTCCCCCCTTAGTCTCCACTGGAGAGACCGCAGGTGAAGACGTCCGTGAGGAACTAACTTCTCGAGTGACGACAGGTGGGCCGATCACGACTTGCCATTGCTGAGCTGCCTGTTCCTGCCGAGACAGGAACCGGCCGGCTGCCTCCCTGAATTTGCTGATCCTCAAGTCTGCGGGGCGGACTTGAGCTGCTTACCGTATCGATCAGCATACCCAGGTACTTCATCTTCTGCTGGGTTCGAGATCGGACTTCTCGTAGTTTATCACGATCCCCAGATCGCGACAAAACTTTAGAAGTCGATCCCTGTCCTGCAGCAACTGCGAGCGGGAGCTCGCAAGGGACCAGCCCAATCGTCGAGATACCTCAGAAGACGTATTCCGTGCGAATGGGCCCAAGCAGAACACCAGCGTGAACACTCTCGTGAACACCTGTGGGGCGGTTGAGAGACCGAAGCAGAGTGCCCTGAATTGGTACACCGTTCCCGTCGAAGATGAAGCGGAGGGTTACTTCTGGAGGACTGATGGATGGGTATTTGGAAATACGCGTCCTTCAGGTCCACTGAAAGCATGAAGTCGTTCTCCCTGATGGAGTCCAGCACGGAACGTGCCGTCTCCATCTTGAACCGAGTCTGGCGAACAAATCGGTTCAGGGGAGAGAGATCTATCACGGGCGCCAGCCCCCCGATGCCTTTTCCACTAAGAAAAGGCGGCTGTAAAAAAGCCGGTGACCGATCTACTACGACTTCTTACAGCTCGTTTGTTTGGTCAGCATGGTCTTGATCTCCTGCCGAAGAGCGTCGTCCTTTGAGGATCCCAGAACATATGTCTGCAGATGGACCGGGTTGGAGGTGAGGGGTGGCCGAGATTCGAAGGGTAGTAGATATCCCTCCCGAAGGACGTCTACTATCCAGGTCTCGGCACCGTAGCGCTGCCAAGTTGCCCAATGGCTCGCCAGGCACCCCACTTCCGGCAGCTGGTGAGGGGGAACGCCGTCCCTAGCGTTTCCCACCTCGCTTCGACTTCTTCCAGCACCTCCTCGGGGTAAAGGAGGGCTGGGAGGAGGGCTGGTTACGGCCTCCTTTACTAGAAGTTGAAGCAGGAAGAGTCTTTCCTCGGGGCTTCGATGGAGCAGCCGTCTTAGCAGCCGAGGAGCGCTAGCTAAACTCTTAGGCTTAGCCGCAGATGTACGAGGTTGCCCAGAAACCTTCGTAACTGCCTGGTGAACCAGACGGTCACTGTCATCAGTGCGCCGTCTTTCCACCGCAGCGTCCACCATCTCTCCGGGAAAGAGAGCGGAGGAACTCGTCATTGGTCCGTTACGTAGTCCATTTACCGCTTCACGCCCGGCCCCTTGGCTACTCGTGTAAGGACAGCGTCCCTACGACGGAGAACCAAGTTGGCCCACAGGTTTGCGTTCTGATGGGCGAGGTAGGAAATGGGCCCTACCTCCAGACTGGCACAGTCTCCTGAAGTCGGGGTCGTCTCGAGGGGCAGCGCCCCCGGCGTCGGCCGCGACCTTGGATACTGTGAGGGACCACAGATCCAACCAAGAGACTGCCTGGAAAGCTGCCATAGCGGTAGCTTCCAGGCCCAGTGCCTCCTGCTGCGAGAACCATAGGTTCTCTGACAGGAGCTGCTGCAGGGGGACACACCTGGAGTTAGCCTAGCTAGCTCCGGGTTAACCTGTTTGGGCGGTATTGGATCTACTGAGGCACGTAGAACTTCCGCTGTCGCTGCAGAGGAGGAGGAAGTAGCTTGGAAGACCGTCCTGACTTAAGTGAGTCCTCCTGTCCTGAGACGAAATACTCCACCTGGTCAAGGACTGAGTCTGCAAGCTCCGATCGCGGCAGTCCCACCGTCAATTTGGTTCCCTTCTTTCGGGCCCCAAAATGACTCGAGCCGGGACGTGGGCTCAGATGGTGGTAGCGGCGATCCTTCCCCCAGGTCGTTGTGCTGACGAATCAGCGCAATAACCTGGGCAAAGTTCCTCTGGATCTCAGGAGTTACAGCGTCCTGAGGAGTAGGACCGTCCAGTCCCTCCAACAGGAGCAGCTCTCGAGACCCTCCTCCTTCAGAAGGAGGAACAGCAACAGACCCTGACGGTCGCCTCCAACCACTTGCGCGTACGACCTGGCTGGTCCTACAACCATGCCTGGTTCGTGCGGCGTCGTGGCGGGATCGTGAGCGGCGCACCTCTCACGATCACTCCTGGGTACCTCGCTCTTCCCTTGGTGTAGCCCGAGGAAGTTGAAGTATAGGAGAGACAGACCTGACGCTCCCCCCGTTCGCTGGCAGGACCAGCGTACGTGAGGGGCTGCAGCCGATCACACCCAACCCGCGGTGGGGATCGTGCTGCAGGCCTGGTCTGCCGCTCACCTGTGGCGAGCGGCTCGACTGAGCACGTCGTCCCCGATCTCGTGCGTCAGACGAGCTGCTGCTGGCACCGTCTCGTCCGGTCCCTGTGGGAGCGGCGGTCAGGTGATCTGCAGAGCTCGCTTTCGCGGTGAGACCGGTGAGCGTCCTCACGGCACGTCAAACCGCTGGTACCAGCCGAAGCTGGTGCCGTTGGTCGAGGGGACCTCTTCTCAGCCTCAACCCGTGGCCGGTCAGAGACCGTCACGTCAACCCGAGGTACCGGCTGGGGGGGGGGTCGCTACGAGAGCGGCCGCTGGCCTGGCGAGCGTCACTTGCGCGACTCTCGACAGTCTTCTGCTCCGTGCCTCTGTCGTGACGGTGAGCAAGCTCAGGCGTCTTGACATTGGCTGCACGGTCGCCCGAAGGAGACCGTACACTCGGACCTTCTCGCGAACGAGAAGTCGAGCCGGTACCTGACTTAGCAGCAGTGCTACTAAGACCAGGCGCGGATGTACCAGCAGTAGCCAGCACATCCTTGGTCCCCATCTTCTTCGTTCTTCTCAGAAGAGGAGACGGGCCCCGTTTCCCGAGGGAACAGGAGGACCAGCAGAAGCACCCCCCGTTCACGCCAGAGCGAGACGGGCCCTTCGAAGGTCCCGTAGAGCCTTCTTGGAGGGGGGGAGGAGGCAGCCTTCTTCTTCTTCGGCTTGGAAGCCTTAGAAGTCGAAGGGGAAGAGGCGGCAACAGACGACGAAGAAGACGATGAAGACGACGACGATCTTCTCTTCTTCTTCCTCTTCTTCGTCAGCTCTCTCAGGACGGACGTCAGGTCTTCCATCCACGGAAAAGTCGGGCCAATTGCCGAAGCAACACGCCCCGACTGATTCCTGTCCGGAAAGACCTGAGACCGGTGCAGCACCTCCATGACGAGACGCGACGTGGGCAGGGGCAGGCACGGCAGGAGCGGCAGGAACATCAGCAGCAGGACCAGCACCATCAGGACCAGCACCAGCAGGACCAGCACCAGCAGGACCAGCAGCAGCAGGACCAGCACCAATAGGACCAGCACCAGCAGGACCAGCACCAGCAGCAACATCAACATTAGAGTCCCGCACCGCGCGCTTCGTAGGAGCGGCGCGAGGGGCTGGGCCAGCAACACTCGCTGCAGGTACGGCAGTACGGCAGCATAATCCGGCGTCACAGACCTCTCCATCTCAGCCAAACTCATCATTGGGACGGGCGGTAGATCAGGGAGGGCGAACTTTTGGGGCTTTTGGGGCAGCGAAAGTCGGGCGTCGGCAGCACATAAAAACCCAGTGGCGGCGGCACGCCCCTCTTAGCACGGCAGCGATCGGCATCTGAATTGACGCCGTTGGAGTCACTGACGCAATGTGTTAGGTACACCACATGAGGTTGTGTTGACCGTATTGGTCGTAGTTGTAACCACACCATGAGTTACCACTGCCGACCCCGCTAGCCGTTGATCAAGCCCTGGATACTGGGGGCGCCCTGCAGTCCAACGACGCCCACACCTGTCCAAGGTCGTCATCACAGAAGGCACACCTGAGGGAGGAGGAACAGTCGGGTCAGTTAGAGGGCACCCTCACGCCTGGGGGAGGACGAACCCCACCCAGAGCGGACGGAAGACCCCGAATACAATTGCACATCCGGGTATCGGGCACCCTCCTCCACACTCGACGGATCGAGTGAGGAGAAGGGACTCCGAAACCCCCCCCGCAGGGAAGGCGCAAATCGTGGGGCTGAGCTGGAGGCAGGAAGGATGACGAGGTATCCGTAACCAAAGGAGTCGCTGAGAGCTTTCCGACGACTCCTGGTAAAACCTACGCCTCTTCCTACCCTCGTACAGCACCCACTGCGCCTCGGACCAATTTACACATACATCACATGGTTCGGTTCGGGAGCATTCTCGCCCCCGACACCGAAAACATAACTCATGAGGATCAATATCTGGGTAAGAGCGGAATCCGCCGCATTTACGCCCCTCCAACCCGCCCGGACACACTCTACGGGCAGTTGGTGGGCGCGGCGAAAGCTCTTCTTGATCCATGATTAATTAATCTTCACTCAATTGAAAAATGAAAACAAAAGTACTTACAATTTCATTCAAGACCACACAAACCAGTCAGAAGAAATTGTAACATCCAAAGCACACGACGAAAATAGCGGGCAGAGCGATGACGAACACGTCCTGTCACACGGCGCCAAGCAAAAGTGATTCTTCACCGCCGGGCGCGCGGCGCGCGCACGACCGGACAAGCAGTTAACTACCGTTCTCCCCTTGTTCGAAGCTTACGACCGTCCCAGCTGCCGCTAGTTACCTTCCTATTGTTAAAGACCGAGGGTTTGTATTACGTATCGGAACTGTGGTTTTTGGTCTGTGTGATTTCTGTTCAGCACTGCTTTTAGCTGGTTCCTTTAAGGAATTGATGGTGGCGTGACAGTGAATTATACTGGCTGCTTCCAGTTATTTTTATTATCCTAACCCTTAGGTGGCACAAGTCTACCTCATTACTTATTTATGGAACCATTATTTTTGTTGTAAGATTACCCTCCCTGTTTCTACCATGAAGTTACTGGTGGAAATATTTCATGGGACTCATTTTCTGATGTATCCTTTAGGTTTTGTTCTATCCCTTGGATCCTGTGACTTTCACTTCTCTTTCAAATTTGGTTAAGGTACAATTCTGTCAATTCTTCACGAAGTTTTCACACCTCATATCTTTGCTTGATCACCATGGTAAATAAAAACTACCTTTTCTCCTTGGCTCAAGTGGGTCATTTGCTCTTCACAGTGTTACCTCATATTTCTCACACTGTTTGGTCCAACCAAAAATCAATACTTAAGCATAATTCTTATTTTTTTCCATGAAGAGCTACATTGAGTCTATATGCTGTCCTGAAATCAAAGCTCTTCCCCTAGAATCATCTCTTTTTCGCTTGAAATCGCAACTTAACTGCTTGTTACACAGTCAGATTTATACTTCTTCCACTGTTCCACTCTAACTCAGCAAGTGATTAATGTGCAACTTATTGGAGGCTCTTCAATCAAACAAAAATCCAGCCAAAATCTTGACATTTTCTCTTTGAGCCTTGGGATGCTTGTATACATCCTATCTCAGGACCTCCCTTGCCTACTCACACAATGTAAAAGTACTGGGATTGTGGTGAAACCAACAAAAACTTTCTCGATGCAAATTCATTACTTTTATGGGTGTCCACCTTTCAACAGCCCCTGCTGCCACACTTGGATCAAACTAAGCTCCATACTGAATTATTCTGTAAACAACCAAAGACCACTGGGGACGTAAGTGTTACCATCAACCTATTCTGATGGATTAAATATCTAAAAATTTCATCCAATTCATGAATAGTATGTGCAAAAGTAATGAGTTTATGGTGAAAATGTTTTATTAGAAACATTTTTATCAACTGTGGTTACAAAAATCCATAGCATAATGATTCAAAAAACTACCAGAGCCTGGTGGGGATCTTCATGCATGTACCACATGTCTGAGAATTGCCCACAACATACAATCAGACAGTATAAAAGTAATGAGTCTGTAGTGTAAAAATTTTGTATATAAAACCTTATATTTTCTCAACAGTGGCTATGCAGAACCACAACTACAGACAGAAATACAAACTGTATTAACAATTATACATACCTGAAGTCGAGGAAAGAATGAGCGAAGAACTTCACCGATACCAAATCCAACATACTGCAGTGCTAGTTTTTGAAAGCCGCGATAACTTATAGCTTGCCACAATTCCTTTAGATCGATGTCAAAATAACTGAAAATGAAAATGATTTGAATGAAATTTGTTACTCAGCAGTAACCTCCTAACCTTAAAAGCACAAGAACTAGCATGCAACAAATTTTCAGTAGCCCCTATGGGACACGATTTTGAGGAATCAAACACTTGTTTAGCCTTAAAATCTTAACAAATACTCAAAGAAGACTCATACTTTATCTGGGAGCTGTAGAGTAATCATATCTGGAATTAGTACTTATTACTTAAGTTTTGCAATTAGTTTTAAGGTTATCTCTATACAGATAAGGAAGAATACAAATTTTTGTCTTGTTCACTTTAATCATTCTTCCGAGTATGCTTTGAGTTTGGTCTTGACCCTTTGCGGAATAGAGGAGGAGTTCAAAATCTGTCTGTGCCAAATACTCAACTCTTCACTGTCTGGGCAAAAATGCTTACCAATAATTTTCTTTGATTGCACTGTGTAACATCATACTTCATGCTATGTTAACGAGTTTTGTGTCAGTTTTAAGCAAAAAAATTTAACTTTATTATATGCTGACAGAAACCAAAAAATAAAAACACTGATAATACAAGTAAAATTTAACCATAAGACATTTTTTTTATCCATGTTCCTTTTCGTTGTGTATTATTATCATAAAACTGCCTTTTCAACTACATGAAATTCATTACTATTTAAGCCATATATGATATATGTACCACAAAGTTCATTAAAAATAATGTAAGATATACTTGAGTAGCATAAGTTTACAGAGCAGAATAACAGTTCGCTTCTTTTTTTTAAAAACTGGCATAAACTTTAATAGGTATTGATCTCCTGAGCAACAAGCATCCATAGATGCCTTACTCAAATTTTGTCCTTTTGACACTTTTTTATAATTTATGGAAAATTTATTCAAAGAAAATCTTTCAATGACAACTATAGCTGTCATCAGACACTCAGGTAGAATAATGGATAACAATCATCATCATCACAGTTACAAAAGGTTAAGTTTTTCTTAGCTCATCATTTTATATATACTGGCTTTTCCCTTATGAGATTACCAATGAAATGAGGTTTCTTCTCTTCTGTGTTGTGCAATTTCTTTATTAATTCCCATATGGTCTAAGTCTTCATCTGGCTACTTCCCAATATACAAGCACAAACATCTTGAATTTATAAACAGTACTATTGTGCACATATATACATACACATAATTGTTCATGTACAACACTTATACATGTAAAAAAATATAATATATATACAGTACTGTCACATACATATCCATAATTGTTAATGTACAACACTTTTACACATAAAACATGACATTTTATAACAAAAAGTTTTAATTATACTCACCCAGTCATTACATGGCTATAAGTTCCACTTACAAGGCAGCTTGAATTCAAGATTTCACAGATGACACTTCACACTACGTATTGTGTAGGCGACCAGTCCCGCCTACTAGCGGGAGAAAGGGATGACTGTGAGCAGTACGCCCAGTCTCTTCATGCCTTCTGTCCATCACAGGGGAGGAGGGAGGGCTCTGATCATGTAATTACTGGGTAAGTATAATTAAAATGACAATTTGTCCAAAATTACATTTTTCCTAACTATACAAACCTGAGGTCCTTTTACAATAGGAAGGTACTAGCGGCAGCTGGATAGGTCGTAGGCTTTTCGTAACAAGGGGTTCGGTAGTTAACTGCTTGTCCGACAGGCGCGCGCGCGCGACTGGGGAGGTAAACAAATCACTTTTGCTTTTGGCCCAAGCAAAAACTGCAGAGTGAGGGGTGGCATGAAGTGGGACTATGTGTAAAAAGACCTCAGGTTTGTATAGTTAGGAAAAATGCAATTTTGGACAAATTGTCATTTGTTCCGACACGGCATACAAACCTTCGGTCCTTTTACAATAGGAAGACTCACTTCTTGGTGGGAGGAATCTGAGTCTTTTGTGAACAGACTGGTGTTCGCCCAACCTTGGAATGCCTCCCTGGTCGTAAGAGCGAGGGAGGGATCCAAGCCTCTGTCCGATTGATCGGGGTGTGCACCGCAGGATCAATGGTCAGACCTCTGGACCAAGTACTAAGAGAGAGGCAAGCGTATCTCTTCGTACCAGCAAACAAGAACAAGTTCCTATTTGCAAGAGGCAACATAAAGTTATGGTTTGTCTCTTGTTGGCATCCACTTCCCCCCCTTGTAGGAGGAAGTGGTGGATATTCGCTCCCATCCCTAGTGAAAGGGCTAGGATGGGGCTCTGTCGAGTAGCTCACCGGCATCTCGTCCTTATCCAGCAAGGTGATGACCGTTATCCCTCTTACCCACAGGTAGAGGGGGAGAAAAAGATAGGAAGAGAAGCCAGTCACTCTCTCATTCACTTATCTATTCTTACAGTCACACCAGGACTCGATGCTGTTCAGCCTGCTAGGGTCTGGGTTAGCTACACAACGTGTTGAGCAGCCACCACGGGTCCCAAGGAAAACGATCCAAGGACCTGTGGGCAATATCCAAAAGGTAGAAGGAGGTGCCAGTGGTCTGGTTGTACCAGACCCCTGCCTTCAGTAACCTGCGCCACGGAGAAGTTCTTGTGTAACTCGAGGGAGTGTACTTCTAGGTCATCTTGGTGCTGACGAAGAGTCTTCAACACTCAGCCTGGGATGTCGAGTTTCTTCAGAAAGCGCGGTCGCGCTTTCACAGGACAAAGCAGCATCTCCTTCGCATCGAAGGCGGTGAAGTCCATTAGGGAGGGGATTGTGAAGGACTCTAACCGATCGTCAGGAACCGAAGGGTTCAGAGTCTTCGCTACGAATTCGGTATGAAATCGAGCGTCACGAATCCCCATCCCCTGGATGCTTGACTTCGCAGGAAAAGTCATGCAATTACCTCAGAGGAAAAGAAGGGAATGGTCGTATGACCTATCCCTCTTCTCGACTTCGGTGATGTCCTGTACCCATACTGGTCTATCCGTCTGCAGCGAAGTTGTTCTTCTCGGTAGTGGATAGGACACCGACACTCAATGGTGGGTGTCGATGGTATGGGTACTGTGACAAGCCGTTAGGACGAAGAAAAGACTGTTATGGAACAACCGAACTAAGTCCACAGCGAAGTTCGTAACAGACTTGGGCGCTCTGACAGCTGCCGACTGACTGCGTTCGGTAGGAGGCAAGTTGTCCAAGCACCCGAGCAAGTCACGTGACCTTCGCCTTAAAAGGGTTATGCCAAGAGACTAAACAAATAATTTGTTCGTCACCGATGCCAGAAGGCAAGGTGATGACTCTCTTAAGGCATGTGCCCAACAGGCGAAAGTCAATTGCCTTCTAGAGACCGAGGTCCCTGATGGCAAGATATCTCATAGTATAGTTGATTCTCGGCTAAGGAGAAACAACACTATGTGTCGTTGAAGACGAAGGTGTACAGAAAATGCAACCTACGTCTTCACAGCTGAACCAAGAGAAGGATTCTCAAGATTCTGAACCTGTGCTACAAAGACTGAGAACGCTAACCGCTATTCATTGCTGTCCGTGAGGATCGTAGTTACAATAAAAGCGGAGCGCTTTTCAGTAATGAAGACAGGGAAATACTGCTGAAGAACTGCTTCTCATGGGCTGAACATTTGGAAGTAGAGCTGTCAGGTCTGAGAGTAGGCGATGTCTTCTGACATATCTGTTAATTCGGGGCGAGCAATGAATAATTGCACACCTACGAATACGAGATATTTTGAAGACAAACTCAGATGTCTGCAAAAATCATTCGCATTATCGCGGTGCGATGCAGCGGGTGACTAGTACAGACTTCTGTTACCGTGCGGTAAACAGAAAGATGAAAGAGTCCAAGAGATATCTCTGTTGAAAATTCTCGCAATGTCGAAGGCGATGAAATCGAGCGTCACAGCAGTAGATGGTCCTTCATTATTGCGAGAATCCCCGTTAATCAGAGACCTAAGTCCATGATTGTTGGGCAGAGATACGGTTCGGTAGTCAATCAAACCAGGGGAGAGAGAGACGTAACCGACCGTGCATCTCCGAGACCTAGCTGATACTGAGCCGCTATCAGGCAGTTCAATACGCAGTAGCTCTCGGTGACTCGTCATCCTGAGTTGCCAGGTAATCCATTATTCCACGAAGGAATGCGTTCGGCTAGAACCATCGAGCATAAAGAATACGCTCGAGCAAATTATAATTTAACCGAAACGGATTTCGGTAAATACAAAAGCTGATTTGGTGTTGTCATGACAATACCAAGTATCTAAAATCGAAACTGATAACTGCTGGGAGGTTGCAGGCAACCCCGAGTTGCAGTTCAATTAAGATACAATTCGTCTCGGTCACAAACCGTAGAGTTAACTACGGTATGCGCCTACCCCCCGGACAATTCAACTGTTAAAAGAATCATGTCGCGAGGTAGGGTAATATACGTAGTATATTTGTAGGTTCTGTACCACGACCTCCATCCTAAATTCTTTTCCTCTCGAGGAATGAGAATAAGGATTGGAGATCGACCGCCTTCGTTCTCTAGTCAAGAGAGTGAAGGAGAAGTCTTTCCCCCAAAGGAAAGCTTCAATGGTGAACAGAATACCGAAGACGATAGTTCAAGCCAAACTGGAAGTTCCCGCTCCGTTCTTCTCTATTCCAGGTTAATCGCCTACTGTGAGATACTCTTCTTTCAGCAGCAGTCTCTTCCAAATGCTAGAAATTACAGGAATTCGAGCATAAGCGAGGTTCCCGATTATCGGGTAACAAATATCGGGGGATTCTCGCTCACTTTGGACCGTGGTCTCGCCTAAGTGTTTGGAGATCGTAAAAAACTCGAACACTCTGAGTGCGCTAGAAATTCCGTAGAATTCTAAGCACTCTGCGAAAACCCTCCACCGAATTCGTCAAACGATATCGGCTGGTGATCCTCCCGATTCCCGTAGAAATCGAGAAAGGGGCAGGATCCCTCCTCAACGACCGGGGCTTACGTCAGGTAGGACCCGAAGGTCCCCCCCGGTAGCGCAGCCCCTAACGTGGGACTTACAGAGAAATCTCTGTAGGATCCCTCCCCTTTCCCACCCCTCGTAGCCGTAAGGAGAGAGGGGAATGGGGGAGGAATTGGATACTGGCTCGCCTTCCCAGAGCCTGGGAAAACGTATCGTCAGGAGAAACGTTTTTCCCGAGGAGGGTTACGAACTCATACTGTAGGTAAGGGTCTGCCGCCACTGTGAACGTCGTCTGGGTGGTGGGGCTGATCGACACCTGACAGGAGAGAGCCGATACCGTCCTCTGACTCATTCCAGTCCTCGTCGAGGTCGAAACCTCAGGGGGACCGAAGGTGGTATTCAAATACGGTGTCCGAAGACACGTAGAAACGCCTTGCTGTCCGCAGTAGAGGAGGTGAAGTAGCTTGTTCGACCGGCCAGAACTGAGAGAGCCTTCTTGTCCGGAGACGAGAGACTACCTGGGTTCAACACAGTCGGCAAGCTCCCGATCGCGGCAGACCCACCGTCGATTTGGGTTCCCTCTCGGGCCCCAAAACGACTCGAGCCGAGACGTGGCTCTGCTGGTGGGAGCGGCGATCCTTCCCCGAGGTCGTTGTGCTGACGAATCAGCGCCATAACCTCGGCAAAGTTCCTCTGGATCTCGGAAGTCACAGCATCTTGCAGAGTGGGACCGTTAAGCCCTTCGAACAAGAGCATATTCCGAGAACCTTCCTCCCTAAGAAGGGGGAACAGCGACAGCCCTCTCGGTCTTCTCCATCCACTTGCGCATACGTCCTGGCCGTCGGTCCAAGGAATCCGTGCCTGGCACGTAAGGCGGGCGTCGTGGGTGGGATCATGAGGGGCGCGCACCCCTCACGATCACTCCTCAAATACCGCGCTCCTCCGGTGTAACCCGAGGAAGGTTGAAGGTACGGGAGAGGCAGACCTGACGCTCCCTCCTCGCTCGCTGGCGGAAACCAGCAGGCTTGGAGGGCTGCAGGCGATCGTCAACCCGCGGTGGTCAATCGAGCTGCAGGTCCTGGTCGAACCGTCTCGCTGTGGAGAACGGCTGGACTGAGCACAGCGGCCCCGATCTCGAGTGTCAGAAGAGCTGGTGCTGGTTGCCGTACCCGATCGCTCTCTGTGAGAGCGACGGTCAGGCGACCTGCAGGCTCCACTGTCACAGTGAGACCGGTGCTTGTCCTCACGGCACGTCACGTCCGCTGGTTCCAGCCGTGGCTGGACACCGGCGAACGGGAGGACCTCTTCCCAGCCTCAGCCCCGTCCGCCGGTCGTGGACCGTCACGTCCCCGGGTAGCCAGCTGGTCGCCGCGAGAGCGAGAGCTGGTCTGGTGAGAGTCGCGTGAGCGGCTTGTCCACCAAGTCTTGTTCCGCCCCCGTGCCGTGAACCTGACGCTGAGCGGACTCAGAGGTCTGGTTCCTGGCTGCACGTTCGCTGGTAGGCGACCGTACACTCGGTACCTCCCGCGAACGAGAGGCCGAGACGGACCCTGATACAGTGGCAGAACCACTGACACCAGGCGAGGAAGTACCGGTGTTAGCCGGTACCCCTCTGGTCCCCGTAGTCTTCTTCCTTGCGGAAGAAGAGACGGGCCCCGCTCCCGAAGGAGCAGGAGGACCAGCGGAAGGAACCCTCCCGTCCACCGAGGTGAGACTGGGTTCCCGAGAAGCTCCCGAGGGAGACTTCTTAGGAGGGAGGAGGCAACCTTCTTCTTCCTCGGCTGTGAAGCCTTACAAGTCAAAGGGGAAGAGGCGGCAGCCGACGACGATGAAGAAGATGAAGACGACGACGACGACACCTTCCTCCTCTTCTTCGTCAGCTTCCTCAGGACAGACGTAAGATCTGCTATCCAGGGCGGAGCCGGGGCTGCTGTAGCCGAAGCCACAGGGCCCGGACGCACCTGTACAGACAGACCAAAGTCTGGGGTAGTACCACCACGAACACGGGACGACGTCAGCAGGTATGGGCATCTCAGGAACAGGGCAGGCACAGCCAGCACAGCATCGGTAGGGACAGCCAGCGCAGCAAAACGGGCAGGGACAGCCAGCGCAGCACGCAACGCAGGGACAGCCAGCGCAGCACTGCATGGACAGTCAGCCCCAAGAATCGGCAGGTACGGCAGGCAGCACGGAAACACAGGAAGGGAAGTGGAGCAGCAGCCAGCAACATCTGGTACCGGCGGCAGGTCCAGGGGCGAGCTCTAGGGCAGCGGAAGTGTGGTCGCGGCAGCGCGGCAACCACGAGCGCGGCGGCGGCACGCCCCCCTCTCGGTACGGCGAACGGCACTCCACAGCGGCTGTAGGCAAGACTGTTACACGTGAGGCGAGTACACCAGGTGAGGAGGGACGTCGTCACCTGGAGCGTGGTCACCACTCCATGGGTGACCGCAGTAGGCCCAGACATAGAACCGCAGCCCCTGGACACTAGCACGCCCTGCAAATGGAAGGACGCCCATACCTCACCAAGGTCCACCCTCGTGGCAGTAGCACCTGCGGAAATAACAGTAGTAGCGATTAGTGGGGGGGGAAGTCCCCTCGCGCGGGGTGAGCCCTCTCCGAACGAGTGGAAGACCCCGAATACAATTGTACATCGGGCACCGAGCGCCTCCCCGCGCTCGACGGATCGGGCGAGGAGAAGAACGCAGATAACCTCCCCCCCCCCAAGGGGAAGGGCCATCTGTGGGAGCTAGAGCGGGGGGGGGGGTCTCGTTCCCCACCCCCGCACAGCACCATGTACCCAACAATAATAATAAGAGCCCGAGAGCAATCGTGCCCTCGGCCCGAATGCAAGGGCATAAGGATCAATTCCCTGACTGAGCGGAACTTGAACCAAATAAATATTGATGCAATCAATAATAAAAGGAATAAAATGAAAAAAGAATCTTGCATTACGATTCACTTCACAATGAATAAGGGGCTCGGATCGAGCGCATTTTGCGCCCTCGGTACCGAGCGCAAGGGTAAAAGGATCCATTCCCGATTATGAATGGAAACCTTGATCCATAATGAATTGATGCAATCAAAATATATGAAAATGAAAAAGAATACTGCGCTTGCGATTTCACTTCATACAAATAAAAAGGGGAAGGATCAATTCCCGGGAAATAGCGGAAACATTGATCCAAGTAAACAATGCAATCTCAATAAAATATGAAAATGAAAAAGAACTGCACTTGCGATTTCACTTCATTCAAATAAAAAGGGAAAGGATCAATTTCCGGGTAAGCTCGGAAACTGATCCAAAATGAGTATTGCTACAATCAAAATAATATATATGAAAATGAAAAAGAATACTGTACTTGCGATTCCACTTCCATACAGAATAAGTTTTCGTGCCGAGCGCATTCGCTCGGCAACGAGGCATACAGGTCAAAAAAAATATAAATGAAATAAAAGAGCACTTACTTACGATTTCATCTACACATTTCCAACCAAAATATACGCTCGG
This sequence comes from Macrobrachium nipponense, assembly GCF_015104395.2. NCBI lineage: Eukaryota > Metazoa > Arthropoda > Malacostraca > Decapoda > Palaemonidae > Macrobrachium > Macrobrachium nipponense. Next base: position 33,450,701 of record NC_087201.1, on the reverse strand, counting down.
AGCGAGCGCTCTCCCGCCCTCGGCACCGAGCATACACAATACGAGGATCATTTCTGGGAAAATGAATTCCCGCACTTACGCCCTTCAGTCCCGGCACTCGGGTAATCGGAGGGCGTGGTGAAACCAAGATCCTTTAATTCACAATTGAATTCAATGGAAATAAATATGAAATGATTGTACTTACAATTCAGTTTCACTAGATAAATAGAAAAAGAAAAACACAACCATGCGAAAGCAACGACGATGAAGCGGGCAGAGAGCGATGATACACGTCCACACGCCAGCAGGCCGAAAGCAAAAGTGATTTGTTTACCTCCCAGTCGCGCGCGCGCGCCTGTCGGACAAGCAGTTAACTACCGAACCCCTTGTTCGAAAGCTTACGACCTATCCAGCTGCCGCTAGTACCTTCCTATTGTAAAAGGACCGAAGGTTTGTATGCCGTGTCGGAACAAACTTTGTTTTATTATAAAAATGTCATTTTTATTACTATGTAACTTACCCAGTAATTACATAGCTCATTCCAACATCGAGGGAAGTGGGAGACATAGATATATACCACTTCAAAATATGCAACAGTAAATTGAAATAGATACTGCCTCTGGTTGGTGCTCATCTTAACCTGTAGTGGCGTGGCGGTATACCCAGGGGTTGCCTCCTACTTAGTGAGAATGTTGCAATGAAGGAAGTACTCCAATGGCTAGCAAACCATAATAGGCACCTGCCCTTGCCTTGGGCACAGCACCAAAATAAAACAACCATACAATAATGTTGCCTACGCTGAGATAAATTCACAACCCATCCACTGAGAGTAGTGGTGGGTGCTTCAGGTGCATTGCACCCCTGACTCTGCAAGACTTGACACCTTATTACAAGTTGAAGACATAACAAGAAAAACTTCTAAGCTTACGTCCTCTATACCATGCCAGTCACTAGACATGGTCTGAACACACTTTTAACTTACATGAAATTATTGAGAAACAAAGAATGCTTACATTCTTAGTAGTTTGAAAGTTGTATGGACATACGAGAAATAAAATATTTAAGCAAATGGGGAAGATGTTACTCTGGCTTCCTTAGCTTTATTTATATGAAGGCAAACTGCTCTCCTAATTCCGAGTGTGCCTCAAGGAAAAGTCCGTAAGTGTAATATGGTCTTGTCGGTGGATGAAACAGATCTTAGTACACCGATATATGCAAAGGACATCCTCTGAAAACTCCAAATGGACAGGGACCTCCCTGTTTTCCCACAGAGTTGTAGAGTATTTGGATGCTCAGAGAACGATCTGCTTATCAGTTTGTAGATGGTGCCAGAAGTGCTGTACACCAGTTGAGCTATGAGCTTGAGACTGGTGGGAGCTAGCGGGAGATCGGTGAAAGAGATGCACTAGGTAAATTGAATGCCAAACGAGCTCAATGCTCGTGGCTCTATAGCTGGTGTCAGACAGTAGATTATGCCAGATTGTAGCTGTCACCCAGCGAACTGGGTGTCAGACAAGCTAGAAGTTCAAGGCGCTGTAAAGCCCTAACTTATAGTCTGGGAGCTAGACTTTTAGCTGGCTCTTGGTGAGTTAGTTCTGCTTTCACTCCTTAGGAAAGTGAAGAGCAGAGGACAATTATACTAACAGTAGGCCAATGCAGAATGGAAGTAAGGGACATATTGTGCCTGAAAGCTAAAGAAGAGGTTTGATCTCACTATGTAGTACGTCCTAGTCAAACCCAGAGGATACTCGTAAGGGCGTCTTCTTAATAGGGGGATCAAGAAGAGAAAAATAAGGGAATAAGAAAGGAACATGGACATGCATGCAGGTTCCAGGGGACCTGATTACTTCTTCGCTTGGATGCTGGCTTCTACTGCTGCAAAGGGAAAAACTTTCATTTAATAGGAGGGTGTTTGGATGTCGACTTCTTGAAAGCCCTGAAGGGGAATCAGACTTTCACTCTCGGTCTGGATTGTGATCGTGTCTATCACCTCAAAAGCACAACTGTTGTAGAGGGGAAGAGGCTTTAGCACTCAGAAGAGAATTTAGCACACTGAGTCGAAACCTCCCTAGATCGTTTCACAGATCACACCAATGAGTCCTGAGTTGCAACTCAGAAGTGATACCACTTACCACTGCTAGTGGAAAAAGGAAATCACGAACTAATGGGGTCGAACAAAAGTGCTAACTTCTGTGCAATTTATGGCGCCAGAATGGCACACCAGTCATTGGTGCCATAAGCATCCTTATGGCACCTCTGTTATGTATGTTATGGTGCCATGCCAAAATTCAGTTTTTAAAAGTAAATTGTATTTTTCCTAACTATACAAACCTGAGGTCCTTTACATAAGGAATTACCATTCAGCACCAGCTGGACTGGTCGTAAGATTTAATGACAAGGTAATTCAGCAGTAACTGCCTGTTCGATGGTCGGGAGTCCCCCCCGACTGGATGTAAACATTCCACTTTGCTTCAGGCCCAGGAACAGAGTGAGGGGTGGCATGAGGTAGGACTATATGTAAAGGACCTCAGGTTGGTATAGTTAGGAAAAATACAATTTACTTTCAAAAATTGTGATTTGTTCCGTCATGTTATACAAACCATCAGTCCTTTACATAAGGAAGACTCAATTATTGGCAGGAGGAATCTGAGTCTTGTGAACAGGCTAGTGTTTGCCCAACCTAAGTTCCCTCCCTGGCTGTAAAAGCAAAGGGGAGGAACCTAGTCTCTGTCCAACTGATCGGAGTGATAACTACTGCAGGATCAGTGGCCAGACCTCTGGACCAATTCATAAGAGGGAGGCATGTGTACCTCGTATGCATAGCAAGCAAGAACTTCAAGTCATAAGTAAAGGGTCAAATATAAAACATTGGGTTTGTCTCTTACTGCTGTCCACTTCCCTCCTTGCTAGGGAAGGGACGGATAAATGCTTCTATCCCTAATGAAAGAGATAGAATTGAGCTCAGTTACGTGGCTTACCTGCACTGTCGTCCTGTCCAGCGCGTGACAACCGCTACCCTCTGCCCACAGAGAGAGGGAAGAAAAGAGAAGGAAGAGGAGCTAGTCACACTCTCATTCATTCTCAACCATACGATATCACAAAGACGAGATGCAACCTTGTCCTGTTAAGGAGCTGGGTAAGCTACACAACTTATTGAGGAGCCACCGCGGGTCCCAAGGAAAGTGTCCAAGAACCTATGGGCAATATCCCGAAGATAGAAGGTGAAGGTGGTCTGGTTGAACCACACCCCTGCCTTCAGCACCTGTGCACAGACAAGTTCTTGTGGAATGCAAGGGATGGACCAATACCTCTAACTTTGTGGGCTCTCAGACGAAAGGTACTGGTATCAGCACTCCTCTTGGAGTTGTATGCTTTCCTGATTACCTCATGGAGCCAGAAAGAAACAGTGTTCTTGGACATTTCTTTCTTGGTCACCCTCAGGCCGGAGGTGTCGAGTTTTCTTCAGATAGCGTTGTAGCACTCTAACAGGACAAAGCAGCATCTCTTCCGTATCATTACCGGTGAAGTCCACTAGGGAGGGGATAGAAAAGGACTCGAACCTGGCATCAGGGACCGAAGGGTTCTGAGTCTTCATTACAGAATCCTGGACGAAATAGAACGTAACTGATCCCCATCCCCTTGAGTGTTTGACATCGAAGGCTACGAGTCAAACTCCTTAAGACAAGAGTCACATCCCACCCCGGGGGCCTGAGTTCCCTGGGTGGGCAAGACCTCTTGAAGCTCCTCATTAGGAGAGATATTTCCATGGAGGAGAAAAAATCAACTCCTCGCAGCTTAAGGACCAGGGCCAGGGCGGCTCTGTATCCTTTGACTGCAGAGACAGAGAAGAGCTTCTCTCAGTGAAGAAAGATGAAGAAATCTGCTACCTGCTGAAGAGTGGCTCTGAGCGGAGAGAGACCCTGTCTACGACACCAACCACAGAACCACAGAAGACGGACCACTTTCCTTGGTATGCTGCTGCAGAGGACTGTCTGAGGTATCCAGCCATCTCTGTTGCTGCTCGGCGAGAAAAGCCTCTCGCTGTGAAGACACACGGAATGTACTACCTGGTGGTACCGTTCTACATGCGGTTGACACAGCATGTTGTGCCATGGGGGGAATCTCTCGCTGTGCCTCCAAGAGAAGAGCCAGCAGGTCCGGATACCAAATGGCCTGAGGCCACTTGGGTGCCACCAGAATCACCCGAAGATTGCTGGTGGCTGACCACCTTGCGAATCAAGCAGAATGGGGGAAAGGCGTAGACTACGAGGTTGTCCCACGGATGTTGGAACGCATCCTCTGCAGCTGCCCATGGGTACGGCACAACTGAGAAGAAAACCTGAAGTTTTCTGCTGTGCCGGGTGGCAAACAGATCCATTACTGGACATCCCCAAAGGTCGAAGAGCCTTTCTGCCACGTCTGAGTGAAGAGACCATTTGGTCTGAATCACCTGATTCTGGCGGCTGAGCTTGTCTGCCACTACATTCCTCTTGCCTGGAATGTATCTGGCTGTCAGCTCTACGTAGTGAGCTATGGCCCACTTGTGCACCTGCATCGTCAACTGGTGCAATGGGAGGGACACTAGGCCCCCGTTTGTTGACGTATGCCACTACCATGGTGTTGTCGCTCATCACCACCATGGAATGTTCCATCAGTCGTTCCCGGAATCCTTGAAGCACAAGAAACTTTGCCTTGAGTTCCAGGAAGTTGATGTGAAGGTCCTTGTTGTGATGGTTCCACACTCCTGCAACCAGCAACTCTCCTAGTGTGAGCCCCAACCCTCAGTCGATGCGTCTGAGAACAGAAGGATCTCCAGGATCTCTGAGTCTGAGGGGGAGTGTGCAGGGGCACTCCTATTAAGAGGTTCCTGTTGTCTAGCCCACCAGGCCAGGTCCTCCCTTACTTCCTCTGTGAGAGGAACCAGGAAGAACTGTGGATCCTGTGCCTGTGACCAGCACTCCTTTAGCCTCCATTGAAGAGACCGCAGGTGAAGACACCCGTTAAAGACTAACTTCTCTAGTGACGACAGGTGACCGATCATGACTTGCCACTGCTGAGCTGACTGTTCCTGTTGTGACAGGAACCGTCGGGCTGCCTCCCTGAACCTGCAGATCTGTGATTCCACAGGGAAGACTCGTGCTGCTACCATATCGATCAGCATGTCCCGGTACTTTATCCTCTGCTTGGGTTCGAGATCTGACTTCTCGAAGTTTACCACGATCCCCAGATTGCGGCAGAAGTCGAGGAGTCAATCTCTGTCCTGTAGCAACTGTGAGGGAGAGTTTGCCAGGACCAGCCCAACTCGTCGAGATACCTCATTCGACGTATCCTGACCGAATGGGCCCAAGCCGACACCATGAATGAACACTTACGTGAACACCTGTGGGGCGGTTGAGGAGACCGAAACAGTGCCCCTGAATTGGTACACTGTCCCATCGAGGATAAAGCGGAGTTACTTCCTGGAGGACTGTTGGATGGGTATTTGAAAATGTGCATGCTTCAGGTCCACCGAAAGCAGGCAATCGTTCTCCCTGATGGAATCGAGCACTGAGCGTGCCACTTCCATTGTGAACCGAGTGGTGAAACAAAACAGCACAAGGGAGAGAGACTATTCACCAGTCTCCAGGGCTCCCATTGGAAACTTCTTCCACCGGTGACTGATCTCGCACAATCCATAGCTCCTTTGCTCAGCATGGTCTGCAGAACCAGGGACGTACGTTTGAAGGTGGACCGGGTGTGAGGTGAGGGTGGTCTTGACTCGAAGGGAAGTAGGTATCCTTCCTGAAGGACATCCCACTACCCAAGACTCGGCTCCGTAGCGCTGCCAAGTTGCCCAATGGCTCGCCAGGCACCCCGCACTTCCAGCAGCAGTTGAGGGGGAACGCCCGTCCCTAGTGTTTCCCTCTCTTCCCCTTCCGCTTAGCCCCTTTCTCGCGAGAGAAGGAGGCTTGAGAGGAGGGCCGACGCTCACTTCTCAAAGCGAAAGAGGAAGGCTGGGTCTTTTCCTCCTGTCGCTACCTTCGATGGTGCTGATGTCTTGGAAACGGAGGAAGCGCTAGCTAAGCTCTGAGGCTTAGCCGCAGTGAAACGAGACTGCCCAGAAGTCTTCGCATCTGCCTGGTGTATTAAGGGGTTGCTGTCCTCAGCTCTGCTTTTCCACCGCAGCGTCCACCATCTCTCTGAGAAGAGAGGAGGAAACCCAGCAACGGTCAGTTCTCCTTAAAGCCAGGTTGGCCCACAGGTTGGTCGTCTGGTGGGCGAGGTGGAGATGACCCTACCTCCATACTGGCAGAGTCTCCTGAACCCAGAGTCTTCCTCAGGAACTATAGCTCCCAAGGAGGCTGAGACTCTGGGTACTGTGAGGGACCACAGATCCAGACCAGGAGACAGCCTGGAAAGCTGCCATGGCAGTGGATTCCAGGGTCGATGCCTCTTGCTGTGAGAACCTCTGGTTCTCTGACAGCAGGTGTTGAAGAAGCACTCCCGGAGTTAGGCGAGCTAGCTCCGGATCAACCTGTACGTAGAATGCCCGTGGACGAGGCAGAGGAGGGGGAAGCAACTTGTCCAACTGCTAGCCCTGAGTGAGGCCTCTTGTCCGGAGACAAGGGCGTTCACTTGGTTCTGCCAAGGAAGAAGAGAGGGTCCAGCCCCACCGTTGCTCTCGGTTCCTTCTTATTACCCAAGAATGACTCTAACCTCGATGGACGGTCAGAGGAAGCAACCACCGATCCTTCCCCGAGGTCGTTTGTGCTGACTAATAGCGCAATGACCTTTGCAAAGGACCTCTGTATCGGGGGTGGGTAAAAAAAAAAAATCGTGTCCCTGAGGCGATGGACCATCAGATCCATCCAGGGCCGATCACTTCCCGAGACACTCTTCCTTCAGGAAGAAGAACCTTGCCAGACCCCTCGTGGTCTCCTCCAACCACCTCAGCGTATGATCTGTTTGGTCCTATGACCAAACCAAGCTCATACGCTCTCGTGGCCCGGACCATAAGGAGCGCACTCCTCAAGGTCACTCCTGTTCGCCTCACTCCTCCCGGTTGTAGCCCAAGGAGGTTGAAGGGACAGGTTGAGGTAAGACCTGATGCATCCTACCACCCTTGCCTACCAGCAGAGCCGGTAGGCTGGGAGGACTGCAGGCGATCGCCAACCCGCGGTGGTGATCAAGCTGCAGGTCTGGACCAGCGGTCTCCCTGCAGAGAAACACTGGACCGAGGACAGTAGTGTCGGTCTTGTGCATCAGGGGAGCTGCTACCAGTCGTGCGAGCCATCCGGTCCCGGTGGAGCAACAGTCGCGTAATGGTAGCGTCCACTAATGTGCGGTGAGAACGAGTACTGTCCTCATGACACGCCACAGTCCCAGAAGCAGCTGAGGCTGTCCCTGGTGACTGGGGGGACCTCTTCCCAGCCTCAACACGTGAACAGTTTGGTGGGACGCTTGAACTTCAAGCCCTGGGTACCGGACGATCGCTGCCCAAGCAATTCTCTGGTCTGGCGAGAGTCACCTGATTGTCTCTTACCATCCTTCCGCTCCGTGCCTGGGTCCAGACGGTGAGCGGTACTCAGTCGTCTGGACCTAGGCTGCACGATCACCGGTAGGTCGACCGTACACTCGGTGACGCAAGCGATGTGAGCGGCCGAGACAGTTCCCGGTCCGGAGGTGGAACCTCTGAAGCTGGGAGTGGAGGTACCAGTGGTGGCTGGTACCTCGTTGGTCCCAGTCTTCTTCTTCCATTGAGGAAGGAGGGACGGGGCCCCGTACCCGGAGAAACGGGAGGACCAGCGGAAGACCCACCAGTCTCGTTGGAGCGAGACAGACCCTTAGAAGTCTCTGTGAGAGACTTCTTGGGGTGAGGTCACCTTCTTCTCCCTCGGCTGGGGGGGGGCCTTGGAAGTCGAAGGGCAGGAGGCGGCAGAAGACAACAACGAAGATGAAGACGAAGAAGACATCGACACCTTCCTCTCCTTCCTGGACTTCCTCTTCGCCAACTTACTCAGGACAGCTGACAGGTCTCCCATCCAGGCTGGAGCTGGGGCGGGCGGGTTGCAGTGCCAACGGGGCCCAGCTCCACCTGGCCGGAAGGACCTGCAGGAGCAGCAGCAATTCCACCAGGGCAGAACATGGGCAGTAGGTACTGCGGACAGCAACAGGTGGGCGATCTAAGGAGAGTTCTTCGGGCACTCGAAGTCAGGGGGAGGAGCGAGGACAGCAAACCCAGGTCGAGGTGGTACAAACTCCCTCTGGGGCACGTACAGCAATGGAGCTTGTACTGCAGCCGTAGGGGTGACCACGGTCACGTGCTGGGTATATATCAGGTGAGGCGGGGCTGCATAACCCAGGGTCGACATAGTCATAGTCGTCCTCATCTCCACCCCGTAAGTGACCAGGGGTGCAGCAAGATGATGGATGAGCCCCTGAATACTCGGAGTGCCCGGAAGACTCAGTGAGCGCCACACTGCTGAAGGTCCCCACCTGCAGAGGCAGACACACTGAGAAGCAACAGTCAGGTTACGGGGGGGTTCCTGTTCACTCAGTGGGGGAAGGATCCTCCCCTGAGTGGCAGACAACCCAAAGTACAACTCAAGATCGGGATGTTGCCCTTCCTCCTCTGCACTCAACATATCGAGTGAAGAGGCGGAGAGAGACACGTCCCCAAAAGGGGAGAGAGCCATCCGGGGAGCTGACGAGGAGGGAGAAAAGAAGATGAAGTATCCGTCACCAAAGGTGTCGAGGGGAGAGCTTTCCGACGACACCTTGGCGGCCCTACACGGCTTCTTTCTCTTTTCGTACTGCTCCCACTGCTCCTCTGACCAAGAGACACAACAAACACAAGTTAAATCACGAGAGCATTCCCGCCCTCGGCA